>NC_056748.1:736902877-737050377 GCF_019279795.1 Protopterus annectens
TGCTGTCTATCTACAAATGTTAATATTATTTTGTTCCATTTTGCCACAGAGATTTTAATTATATTGATGATATTATTCTGGTTTTTTGAGACTAATTCATTATTATGCTTCCATAATTCAGTTCCTAGATATTTTAAGGTAGATCCTTGTTTCTCTATGATGTGATCCCCCTTAGTCTGCAGTTCTTTTTTTATTTAAAAATAAACATTTTGATTTTGATTTATTGAAATGGAGTCCTGAAGTCATGTGAAATTTGGCAATTAATATATCTAATTCTTCTAATGTCTCTTTTGTATTAGATAATGTTAGTAATATGTCATCAGCAAATAGCATTACTTTTGAATTGTATTGTTCATAAACATCTATTCCTTTGATTTTTATATTGTTACTAATTGAATCTGCCAATATTTCAATAGCCAGAGCAAATAGAATTGGTGACATGGGACATCTTTGCTTATTGCCTTTTGTTGTATGTATAGATTCAGAAGTAAAAAGGACCTAACTTGACATACGCTAAATTATTTGTATAAATATTCTTTAGGAGATGAACAAAGGATGCAGGAAATTCAAATAGCATTAGGATTTTGAATAAATAGTCCCACTTTAGGGAATCAAAGACTTTCTCTATATATATAAGCCAATTATGAGTGTTTATTTTCTTTATTAACATAATCTGTAAGAGAAATTATCCTTTTAATATTGTCATGTGTGTGTCTATGATATATACATCCAGTTTGATCATTATTTAAAATTGTATTATTTAGCAATTTATTTAATTTGTCTCTTTGACTCTCACAGGGGTCTGACTCTGAGGTAGTATGTACATCAGTGTAAAAAGAGTAGCTAAGGAATGAAACAGACATCAGTTATTGACAGTTGTCGCACTTAATTTGGCCTCAGAATGAGGCTAGAAATTTGGAGATATAAGGGGAGTTCAGCCCCTACAAAAAGTAATGCAGTAGTTTTATTAGATTTATCAGAACTTTTTCATTACACTTTCTAAAAGCTGGGATTTCTGTGCCACATTTCAGTTAAACTAAATTCCTTTAAAATTTCTCTGTAAACTGAAATGGACATGTTTATGTGTAATGTTATTTGACATATTGAGCCGGTGCATATTGTTAATAATGCTTAAGGCTTAGCAGTGCCACCCCCAAAAGCATGGTATGTGATTTGCAAGTAGTAGTTGTGCAAGTATTGAAATGAATTTATGTAATAATATCAGTGATGACATGGAGGCAGTGGGTAGGATAGTAGCTTAGTTGCACAATCATACTGACTTGCTGTTCTCCGCTCTCTTCTTACACCTATGATTGTTTATTTGGTACATCACACACAGTCAAGGGAACCAGTTCTTGCTTGCCCTGCAGATGCAATATATCTCCTCCAAGGGATTAAGAGTACATATGAAATGCTGTGGGAAAAGTAAGAAAAGTTATGTGCCCAGATTAAGGATGCTTACATTTAATGCAAAAGGAAATACTTCATGAGTATAAATGTAATATGCCTCATAGCATATTAAGTTCTTCTTAATAGTAATTATGATTTCAGTTATTGTGAAATTTTAGTTATTCATATTTTGAATGTATTTCTGTAGCTGTTTTCAGTTTGAAACAGTTTAGCTTGTTCAGAATTTCATGGAGCAAAATTGACTTATTCTGCCTGATACGTAAGCAATGCTAGGGATAAGCCATTTAACTCTATTTAAATACTTAATAAGTCTTTCATCACAATCTAAAGGAAAGAGGGTGAGAAACTATATGATGATCACTGATGTGGCATACAGGCATCCCCTGAGAGAGATTAGGCACATTATTTGCAGGCTACAGGATAGCTGGAGTCTTTGTTATTCAGTAGAAGTAAACCAACTTTTCCTACATCTGGGAAAAACAAGCAAAAACAAACAAAAAAGTATTTATGAACTACTAAATGCAAGAGTGGAAGAGGCATTATGGTGGGCAGAGAAACACAAGGGATCTGCTTAGTAGAATAAAATGGACTTAAATAAGGGCTTTCAACTTGCATCTGGAGTCACGGCTTACTCTGGATCCCAGGTTAGTATCTGTACAGTGCTTACGTGTTTATACTGGTTTTCTTTTGGTTAAAACATGTGGTGTTTGGTAAGATTTGTGTCAGTCTGTTTATGGAAAGGAACAGCTGAGCCTTCTGTTAACAATTTGCTGTTGCTTAAATAGGTATTACATAAAACAACAAGCCTAGTGGAAGATAAGGAGTGCCCAGCAACAGAGTTGAATATAACAAATTATTCTTGGTGTCAGAATGCATCTGAAACATGTGCTTTCATACTTCATTATGGTTGTCAAAAAATATTATGAAATGTACAACAGTGTTGATAAGTTATTATGCACCTGACATCTGGATATCACAGAGATTGCTAGGTTAACCAACACTTGATCTGAATAAAATGGGATTGCAGAGATAACCTTGTTTGATTATACTGAGGGTTAGATGAGCACCATCACAAGCTGAAGTGAGCAATGGAAGTTCACAGGAAAGGCTGGGATCAATACAGCTAAACTAACTTTAGGGTAGATGATACCTGCTCCATCCTAAGTGGAATGCATGTTTTCTGTATTATATTAGAGAGCAGCATTGCTGTGCAAATTTTGGTTGACTTCATCAGGCAAACCAGGCTGGCTATGTAAGCTACTTTAAGCTAGTTTGGATTAGAAATGAAGTAGTGTCATGAAAGTCAAGAAAACAAGCAGCAGGAAGAGGAAACAGAAACTTTGGGAGTAAATGATGCCATTGGTTTCAGAATCACCAATGCAGAAACAGGGCAGACAAGATATCAAAACATAAAAGACAACTAACCCAGCCCCACGGTACAAGGGGATAAAGCTCTGACTATGCTCCAGATGACCCAAGTTCAATTAACAGCACAGGCACTGGATAGAATTGATGAGGCAGGATGGCAGCAAGTGGTCAGTACTGGCTCTTCCATCCTGGAGTAAAGGATGCAGCCTAGCCCACTGCAGATGCGGCATAAAGAGCCTGATTAACCCCACACTGCAAGTGATATGTCACTTAATTCGGAGTTTGTACATGTGTGAGTGCATGCATCTTACCTCCTGAAGGCAGTTGTATTGGAGGTTGCAAAGCTGCCATGGGGGTAGGTTAGGGCAGAATAGGAAAAAAAACATTTCTTGGCAGCAGTATGTCACTGCACCATAATCCTTGATCTTACTGGCCCTTGATGTTTGGGTAAAGGCCAGGAAAGGCTAAGGCAGGTCCTACAGACCTGGTGAACGAGGAGAGGATGTAGGGAAAAAAAAGCACAAAAGTCAACTGATTGGAGCAAAGGAAATAGAACACAGAGTTTGTGTTATGAGGCAGTAGGACTATATAGCAGGTGATGATGTGACAATAATGCCTGCAATACTGGTACATGATACAAATAACTTCTACAGGTCAATGGTGTTTACTAGGCTAATGACCACATGTGCCTTTTTAAGCCTCATCATGCATCCCAAATCTCTGACATGTTCTGGTACCTTTGATGAGTGTAAGCAGGGGCTTGTGAGATTAAACATTTACAAGCAGGGCCTGGAAGATGAACTATTCACAGGCTTCTTAAGTCCATTAGAGACTTGGATGCCAAACCATGGGGTTAGGGAGGAACTCTGATTCACATGGATGGGGAACCTATTCCAGAGATGGAGCCTCTCTGGGATACATACCTGATTCTCCAGCAGGTCCTGTTTATATCACAGGCAATGTTTAAATCTTTAGAATGGGTAATTCTTGCACTGTTTGTTTTGCGGATGTGCATGAGGTCTATTAGAGGAAGGTCTGACAATGCCTTGTTTACCAGGCGTAAATCTCCTCACTATAATGAACTGAAAGTGCCTCTGTTCACTGAAGAAAATAAAAAGTTGGTTCCACCAGAAAAAAAGAATTTGACATTCAAGCAGGTGAGACAATAGAAGTCTTACATCCTTATGAAAAAGACTGAGATAGACAGGATGAAGAAGCCAGAGAAGAGGACAGGCTGCTTGCTTACAATAAAGTAGTTATTAGGAATTTCTAGTAAGTAAGATAGACATCACTCTACAGCTAAAGAAGAAATTATATTTAGAAAAATAGATTTATTTACCCTTTCGGAAAACATTTATGGAACATGGTGATGATTATGGAGTCTCTAAAGTGGTTGCAGGAATACCACAACTGTTACGCTCAAGTTTTTATTTATGCAAAAACAAAGACAATCTTTAAAAAAAAAATGAATCCATTTGTTTGTTGAGTTTGTTTCTCAGCCAGTTGTAGTCTGCTGTTCTAGTTGACAACAACTATCCTGTGGTTCCTCCCTGAAATGAAGGAAATATTCCCATTGTATAATAAGCAGTTTTATGTGTTGCTGCAGGCAGTGCCACAAAACAATATCAGAATGTTTGCCCATAAATCTTACCCCCTCATATGTAAGGCCGTGGAAAGAATGATCATGGGCATCATAATGAAGGCATAGATAACCTGCAAATGTTGGGCCCGTCACAGTTTGGTTTGTTAAAGGAAGGTCATGCCTATTAAATCTAGTGGACTTTTTCATAGGGTCACCGAGGCATTGGTGAAGGTAAGACTATGTACACAGCTTATCTTGATCTGACCAAGGGTTTTGATACAATATCCCACTCAGGCATTATACACAAGCTCAATAATTTAGGTATAAACCCTTTTATCAGCCACTGGATATCCAACTGGTTCACTGATAGGACCCAGGAGGTCAAAATTGATGAGGCCAACTCCACCAAGAGGCCAGTCACTAGAGTAGTCCCCCAGGGCTTGGTACTGGGCCAGCTCTGTTTTGACATCTATTTCTCTGAAATGGAAGCAAATGCTGAAGGCTTATGGCTGACTAACTTTGCAGATGATTGCAAGCTGGGGGTTTTCATTGACTTCCTTGCAGAAGAAGGTTTATGTCTGACTAACAAATGTGCCAAAGCAATGATCTTAAACTCAATGCTAAGAAATGCATAATTGTACCCTTTGGGAAGTCAGCCATCCCAACTAATTACCATGTTGATAAGACACCTCTAAGAGTTGACCCGGTGGTCAGGGATCTAGGTATGCACATAGACAGAAGCCTTACCTTTGACTAAGTCGCCACAGTGGTGAGGACATTTTTTTAAGTTGTGCAGCTTTTAAGTAAGGGCATGGCATCTAGGTCCAGAGAGTTCATTATCCAACTGTCCAGCTGTTCTCCACCCTTATCAGACCAGTCATAGAGTACAATGACCCCTTTGGTATGTACATGACCAGACATATGCAGCAACTAGAGTGACCTCAGAGTTTCCTTACAAAAAGTATACAAGGCATAACAAACCTGCCTTATGCAGAGCCCCTTAAAGCTCTTTTCCTCTACTCAGTCTCCTACAGATTGCTGAGGGGTGTTCTATACCTGGCTTACAAGGCATCCGCAAACCCCACACTTATGAATCTCTTACATATTCATAAATCAAATAGTACCAGAAATACAAGGTCTAGGGTCCTGAATTTTGTTTGCGACTTAAACAAAACATGCTGAAGAGACAGATGTGTCCCAGAAACTTGCCCCTCCAATAGAACAGGCTTCCAATCCATGTGAAACTGAGTTTGTCTATTACCCAGTTTAAGCACAACCTAGACCAGTGGATGGGAAATAGGAAATTTACTCCTGGTCTGGCACCCATGTCCCTTATGGACAGAGGTAGCTTATAAGTGCCTGTCCCTCAATGTCCTGTTCAGATACAGGACATTCTCATTCTTTCAGAAAAACTTGGCAAGGCTTTTTATAGCCCCCAGGTTACTAGCCGAGTAACATTTTATAAATCTATGAATATAAAAACAGCATTCCCCTCAGTTTAAAAATGTATTTTTTTTTTGTGAAATTGCTTTGATTAAAATCTTATTACTTAAGAAACACACATACACACACACACACACACACACACACACACACACACACACACACACACGAGTTCCCTGAACAAATGTGAAAGACAATAAGAAAAAGTTTTTGGTAATATGTTAACTCAAATAGGCATGCTACAGTCTATTTATATTAGCAATACGATTATTATCTGAAACTTTGTAATGGCAAAAATACTCCATAAATATTTATTCCTTATCTATTGCATCCATACCACATCCTAATATTTTAAAGGTAGTTGTCAATAAAGCAATACGTAAAGTTAAAATTATTTGATCAGACCAGATATGTACATGCTTTCTCCATGTAATTGAGCTATTAACATGTTTGATAAAATGATACAAGCTGCAGTAGTATCTTAAGCTCTGGTAAATGACTGGAAATGATAATTTTTTCTGCATGTGTATAAGGGAAGTAACAAAAGGAAAAATCTAATTATAGACCAAAAAGTCTCACTAGTATCATAGAAAAATGTTTTGAGAGATATTTGCTCAATCATTTGGAGATAAATGGTATCACTGGGCCCTCACCAGATCTTGCACAATGTGAAAAGATCCTCATGATCTGTTAAAAGTTCTATGAGAGGACCTCTACTTTATTAAATCAAGATAAACCATGTATAGTGATCTATCTTCATTTCAGTTAGGCATCTGTAACATTATTACATTATCAGAGTCGATTAATTCTTTATAGACTAGATCTAAACCCTTACTTTATTAATTGGATTAAAAACTAGATTAAAAGAATCAGAGGACAATTAAGAGTTAAATCTGTACTTAAATAATTTGCAGAATTGGGCTATTAGTTTAGGACTAAGGTTCTGTACTACCAAAGTAAGGTAATAGCCTATGGCACCAAACCTGATGCTATCTTTGATCTAAAATTAGGACACAGACATTTGAAAATTGTGAAACAGATCACAGCATGCACTGTAGATAAAAGCAAAAACATTTAGACAGATTGGTTTAATTGATAACAGATGGGTTTAATTTATAATAGTATTGTACTTACAGATCCAGTTATTCTGAAAAGCTTATATATTTTAACAGTAAGACCTGTCATTGAGTACAAATTGAGTATATGCTCACTCTCTGACGGAGAGAGAAAAACATTAGAGGGAGTGCAAAGATGATATACAGAGAGAATCAATGAGACTAAGCATCTTACTTATACAGAGAGACTAAAGTATCTTAATTTGCACACTGTTTTATGCATATATGTAAGAAGTATGTTATGTTTAGTGTACAAGGCAGAGAAAATGTTTGATTTAAGAAAGGAATTCAACTTTTAATAGAGCTCCAAATAAGCAGGTATGAGAGATAGAGGCCATTGTTTCAAAATATGTAAGAATAACATTATTAAAAGGGTCTATATTATATCCTCGAACGCTTAAAAAAGTGAACGCTGATTGATCGAACTTATTTTTGTGAAACTGCAAGATATCGAAGCAGCAGAAACTTGAATTTTTTTCCCAGGGAAAGAATTTGGTTGTCCGGTTCTGTTGCTTCGGTATTTTCAGTGTTATGGTGAGAAAGTTACCGGCCGGATTCAGGTAAGTATGCGATTGTGTGGATGTGAGTGTTAGGGTGATTTAGGTGAGTTAGGGTTAGGGTTCGGGTTAGGTGTGTGTGCGATTGAGTGGTCATGAGGGTTAGGGTGGATTTAAGTGAGTTAGGGTTAGGGAGCGGGTGAGGTGAGTGTGCGATAGTGACGGACCTTAGGGTTAGGGTTTGGGTTAAGGTAAGCGGGTAGTTAGTGATGTGTGCATAGTTTAGTGTAGGGTTAGATATCAGATTTTAGGTGTATGTGTATGGATTTCTGTTTGTTTGGTGTGCTTGCGTTGTGTGTATGTGTTTTGGATCAGCGATTTTTTTTCCCTGGGAAAAAAATCGCTGATTTGACAGTTCGAGATTGTAAGCTTTCACTTAAATTAGGTCAATCAGTCAGCGTTCGCTTTTTTAAGAGTTTGATTATATATTATATAGACCCTATTACAAGGGGTTCTTATATAATACAAATGTTATAGTACAAATAACTGTGTAAAAAAATACTTTTTGAAATATAATGTGCCATCTCATTATTAACATTTAAGGAAAAATTGAATAATTGCATGATAACTAAGTATATTCCTGGACTTAATGAATCTATGATATAAAGGGTCTAACTGGTCACTTGCAGCATATAGTGAACTATGAACTAGATCTATAAGTCTGCTAGCACAGTAGTCTTATGACTCTTCATAGTGTCTGAGCTGCTAACAAATGAAGGGAGAAGCACTTATTGTAAAGGACAAATAGCCCAAACAATAGAAATTTTTGTAACAGTAATACAATTTAAAGTTCTAGTAAAGCATTCATTCTTTCATTCTCTGGTTACTGAACCACCGCAAAGTTGCAGAGAAGCCAGAGTATATAAACGCACACACGCACGCAAACACACACACACACACACACACACACACACACACACACACACACACACACACACACACACACACACACACACACACACACATTTCTTGTAGTGGGATATAATCTTATTTATGACATTGCTAAATATCAGAAATGAAAATCAAGTTCTTAAGGGGCTAACTGCCCTTTTTCTAACTGTTGGTATGACCCATGGAGATGATTATATTAAGTAAAAGTAGTACAGGAGAACCAGAAGTTAAGGGATGAAGACATCCCCTTCCAAAACTAATCTTGATAGTTGGATCAAAATAATGAAAGCCACAAATAATGTAAGATCAGGACATTCATTGTTTGTGTCTGTCATTTTTCTAGAATATATACTGTGCAATATGAATGACAGCCAGTTTACCTGCAGAGCATATATAGACTTCACAGAAAAGACTTAGCCAAGATTTGAACTGGAGAACCAAGAAATGCTAACTGCTAACCACTGTGCCATCCTCTAGTGAAACAGTTATTTGTCAGTAAATGTACCACTGCAGGTTACTTTTTATGAATGCTGAACTCCACTTTGAGTAATTCCCTATCTACTATTCAAACACAATCATCGAAGGAACAAAAATATCATATAAATTCAAAAGCATGCCTTCAACAATATATTTGTTATAACCATATGATTTTCTTGTGGAAATAATTATTAATTATTAACTTGGGCAATACTTGCTAACATAAGTGAAAGAACAGAACAGAGAGGCCTTCAAACATTAAGCCTATGTAATATATGGTGCAAATGAGAATTATACTTGTGTTATGGTTACATTTAATAGCAGTTACAACACTAATGCTGTCTACGTCAGATTCTCTCACCCTGGGCTAGCATGATAATAACTTTAATGAAGCAACACTGCCAGTCTATAACAGCTAAACAAGAAGCTATCAACGCATCATATCAAAATATAAACGCTAAATTCAAAAATATGTCAAAGAAGTTGCTACAATATAATTTTTTAAATCTGTCTCTTAAAATGAAAGCTATAGAAAAAGAGATAAAAAGTATATTTGGCAAATAAATTAATTTAGAAGTATGGTCCTTCAGTTCAGTGGGTGCAACTATATTAATTCATCCACATTTAAGTATTTACTAAATAAGCTAATCAAGCTGTACAACTTCTACTAGTCACAATTCATTCTTAGTTTATTTCTGTTTGTTCATTATATGCAACATTTTACCATTGCAGTACTTTTTATCTGATTTAAATGATTGATTACATAAGTTAGAATAGTCATACTAACAGGAGAGTTTCTTATTTTTGGAATATCTTATCTCTAAATAGAAAGAAACATGCTAATATACTGAAGTATTTTTCAATTATTTTTCTTTTCAAGATTTATAAAAGGAAACATTATCCTTCCCTTTGGTGATACCCTTATGTAGACCCAAATCCTAAAATGAAATTGTGTAAAATAAATTATTATTTTTGTTCCTTATTTTTGAATATAGTAACTAAAATTCTTGAACTGGAATATGTATGATCACTCTCTGCTAACCTTTTTTTTTCTCATACCAAGAAAAGACATCCTAAATAATCATATATTTCTTAGAGAAAAATAACATTTTCTCCAGATTCAAGCAATGATCAGTTGATTTCTTTCCCCAGGAAATTATCTGCATTTAAACCCTATATAATGGCCTTTTTGCAAATTCTGTTTGTACATAAACCTTGTGCTACCATTTAGAACTTTTAAATTACACAGGCAGATATCCACAATTAATGATTAGTATCTATATGCTTTGGCTTCCAAGGAGTTTATCCATTCAAAGCAGCATTTTCCTTAGAGAGCTATAATTCTTCCTTACTAAAATCACAAATGAATACACATGGGCTTTGCTGGCATGGTCATAGTTCATGCACATGCCATGTCCATTTGTTTTTCATAAGTTGTGGAGGTTAATGAATAAACAAATATGTTTTGTCCTCTTCTCTCTACATTCCAGTCATAGCTCAATCAGCATGGATCACAGTGATTATAAAGCAATATAAAAATCTTTGGATTTGCCTTGCTGACAACTAAGAGTTTAATTTTATCTTTATGGAATTGAAGTATTCACAAATGTCCTTTGAGAAAATTGTCATGATTTTCCAACACTTGTAGATGTTTGAGTATATGAAATGAAAATAAAAGGACCAAGGAGTGCATGAGAGGTCTGACTGATAACATACACTTTAATTTTGTAAACCTACTTATTTTTTTTGGGGGGGGAGGTCTACTTTGAGATCTGAAATGTAAATGTACTGCCCACAGTCTATATTGTATGAGCTTAATACTACTGGGTACATTACAGTGAGACCTTAAGTCAAATGGAAATTAATATAAATGTTTTATCACTCCTCTTAATGTGCTATCTCAGGTCAAAACAGAGGTCCCAGTCTTAAAAGATGTTGCCTGCAGGGTTGCAGACAACTGTAGAAATGGGAATAAATATATTTCTTTTTCATCTGAGACAGTGCAATCTTACACATAGTATATTGCATTAAATTATACTAGTATGGCAGCAGAAGTAGATGGTAAGACTCTCTAAGCTACCCTTTTAAATGCCTTAACATTCTGCCATCCCAGCACTTTAGATATCCAGGGAGTATTTAGTCCCCAAAATCTGCCGTCTTTGCCTCCACCTTTTCCATTTCTGCTTCCTGTTCAGAATGACTCCTTCTTACCTCCTTGCCATAATCTTGTCCACCAATGTAATGTCCTCTTCCTCTTATGATTTCAAGTGAGAAGAGTTAGGTCCTCCACATGCTGCTCGTATTCCTTCCCATTCAGTTTTCCTGTTGCTTTCTTCTCAAACATTTTCTGTTTGTGTTTGTAACATAACCCCTGGAAGAAATACTTCAGCATTCAGTTTGTTGTTGCCACTGCCTTCTCACTCTGCTCCCACAAAAACCCTGGTATGAAAAAAACATTCCTAGATATTTTTCCTGCTCTGTTGCCATCAGTTCTATTCCTCCTGGCTGACACTTTACAGCAGGGTTGCTGTGGCCCAGCTGCACTAATTTGCATTTGCAGTCAGCCTTAGCTGCTACTTTTCTGCTCCCTAGCGCAGCCTTTCCAGATACTTTACAAGCTTCCATCTGTTCTCCTTTTCTTCACTTACCTTTCTGCCATCATCACATAGGTTTATCTTATTATTCTTCCCATAGATATGTCTGTAAGTGAAGAGAAATGGACTGAGTATGGATCCCATTAGTACCTTCTAGTCACGGCCCAGTTCCCAATATTCTTTTTGTCAACACAACTCCCTCTCTGCCTCATGATGAAACAGTAAGATGTAATCCAATTTCTTGTCTTAATTATATCCCCAGGCCATCTAGTTTTTTTTCCACTTGTTGTGTAGGACAATCATGTTGAATATCATGTAGGGTGCATTTATCAATACTCCCCAGTCAAATTCACCTAGAACTCATTCATAAAATTAGATCAGGTTTTATTGACAGTTCTTTGTTGTTGTGAACCCATATTGGTTTGTGCCCCTATATACAGAGAACAGAAGTGTGGTAGAAGAACTCTGCATCAGGGGTGCAGGTACCATAATCTCACATAAAATATGCTTTTAAATATTAAGCTACACTGTTGATCCTTGCAATGGCCAAATTGGGTGAATAATAACCTATTTGGTAGATTAGCCTTTAGTGTAGTAGTCATCAATTTCAAGTAGAAGCATTTTGGGAACAAACATTTTCTTATTTTAATTTCTATATATATATTTGTGTAGTAATTACTTACTTATATAATTCTCTGAAAATTAAAAGTAAAAAAAAATATTTGTACTTTTAAATGAAGAAGCAGCAAAATAGTGATTGGAAGAATGGGAACTTAGACATGGCTGAGCATTTTGGTGGAATGAGGGCAGAACAGAATGTACAAAGGTAAGAGTGCATCCTTTGTTTTTGCGTATATTAGTTACTTTGTCCTTGAAACACTGTGATACACATCCTGCAATAGTAATCATCATCAACCCCATTGTCCCATTTATTTCTGTGTGGGGTTGGGGTGCCATGTCATCTGTCGGCATTTCTCTGTTCAATGCCACTCTTCTGTCTTCTTTAACACTCATACAGGACTGCCGCAGGTCTTCTCTCACAATCCATCCACCTTATTGCTGATGCCGTTGTTTCCTCTTGCCTTCTTCCTGTCTGTCCTGAATCTTCTTCACTTCATTGTTTTCTGCTTTTCTGCATACGCCCGGACCTCCATAATCTGTTCTGTTTGACCTTTTCTGCAATTGGAGCTACTTTGGCTTCTTCTCTTATGTCCTCGTTTCTTCATCTGTCCCACAATGTGCATCCTACCTGTAATCTCAAGCACTTCATCTCCATCACATTAGCTTCGTTAGCTGCTCTGCCGTTACTGCCCAGGTTTCAGTGCCATACAGTAGTGCTGGTTACACCACTGTTTTGTACACCTTACTTTTCAGCTTCTTTGGTGTTTTTCTGTCATGTACTACATCGTACACTACGCCAGTTGGCTGCAGCCCTTTGACCTCCTCATTCAGACTTCTCTTCTCCTCAGCCACCCCTCCCTGATACTTGAAGCTGTTAACCTGACCCACTATTTTCCCTTCTATCTCAACTCCAAGCTTATTCTGAACTCCACCGTTTGCTGTCATTACAACTGGCTCAGTTTCATTCCATGTGCTTTCAGTTTTGCATTCCATTCTCCTATCCTTTGTTGAAGTTCTTGCTCAGAACCTGCCTGTAATGCCACATTGTCTGCATACAGCAACTTTGTTGATCTGTCCACTCTGACCTGTTTGCTAATGTAGTCCTTCACCAGCATGAAGAACAATAGACTCAGAGTTGAACCCTGGTGCACATCCACTCCCACTGGGAACCCCCCCCCTCTATAAGACCGAACACTGTTCATACTTTAGTCATTGGGTCCTTGTGTCACGCAAAAGGAAAATGTGTATAAACATTTTAAACATTTTAAATGTGAAGATTTTATCACTCTTCATTTTAGTTACTAGCTACCAGTTCAAAACCCTGTCTATTATTTCAGCTGTAGAACTTTGTAAAGCAGATCAGCAAAATAGTTCTTTTCATACATCTCAACTATCCCTGATTTTCAGGAATGTCCCTGATTTTGACTCAGATTTTTATCTCCGTTCTTCTTAATCCTTCATAAAACTTGTGACTTTTGGAAAAAAGGTGGTAAATTACACTTAATATATAATAACAATTGTGACAATAGGAGGTCCATGACCAGGAGAAGTAGAGCAGTGGATGTGTGGCATGTGCCAGCACAGATAGCTGGAATTTTGTAAATAATTATATATCATTTGTATATCAAACTGATTTGTACAGATGCTTGTGCTGAAAATGTATCTGTGAGGTTTGCTTGAGTTAAAATGTATCAACAGTGTGCCCTGGTAAAGGAAAAGAAATGTACATGCATTATTGTGATTGAGTTATATGTTAAATGTATATGTTTTAATAGAGGACTGGAAGTGAAGAAGTTAATCTTAAACTACAAAATATATCTGAAATTAAATTAGTTTATGGGTTAATCCATAAAGATGTTATCCAAAAGTTTTGAAGGGAGTCAGACATGCAATGTCTGTGCTACAGAACAGATTGTAGCTCCTGTAGGCAGAATGGAAGTGTTTTATGATTTTATGACTTCCAGGAGTTCTGAGCAAAGCTCTGTGTGTATGGCAGCACAGAGGTGCATAAATCATTTCAGCTTCTAGGGTTGGTGATAGCATGGGAAACAGAGTCAGATGATCTGATGTGTGTAATGCCATTCTGTAAGCCAAAAATAATATTTAGATATTATGCATTCTGCATTCTGTCTTGAATCTGAAAACAAGGATCACTCACACCACATTTTCTTGCCTTGCTCTATTCAGTAAAGAACTTAACTAGAGAACACTAATTCTTTTTATATTAATACAGAAAATATAGTGAGAGTTGAAGTACTGTTTTTCTATAACTGTGTGAAACTTTCCATCAGTGTTATTTTTAATATTCACTGTGGCTGAAACTCTGGTGCTTACTGTAAATAGATATTTAGTATTTTCATGTTCTTTTATTTATAATTAAAGGAAAACTCCACCCTAGAACTAAAACAACTGTTTAGTTCACTATATCCTGACCTATTTTAACACCTCAAAGTCACTCTAAGTGCTTTATTGGTAATTTTAGCCTGTTTTCCACAACATGGCTACCAGTGGGGCTTGATGTATCAAAGTGATCTTGTACTCCCTCAAGCCTTTCTCTTTCTCATAATACTTTGTATGACTCATGCCAGACATAAGGAAGTAACTTTGAATTCCCATGCCATTGGCATATAATGGGATTTGGAAGGGTCACTGTTATTTTCCTTACCTTCTGTAAAAGGACTGCTTCTTTTCTGTCTTTAATCACCCTCATTTATATTTGGCTCAGATCTTGTTTTACACTGAACTTAGAAGTTATCCAGCTACAGCCAGAAAAGTAACTAAATTGCAGACCTTTATTCAGGGTTTTTTGTAGTCTGAGGAACTGATTCTGCAAGAATCTCAGTGCAGTGACAGTTTTAACAACTTTGCAGTAGTGTGGGGGAGGGGACTCTCAATTCCTCTTGATCTACAAAAGAAAACACTGAACAAAGACCTGACATTTAGTTACCTCACAGCAGCATTCCCTTTACTCACTATCCCACACACACAAGTACATAGAATATGAACAGACACACAAACCACAGTCCCCTTACCTGTCCATAACCTGTCTGCTCTCCCATTTTCCCCTCACTCCACGATAGTTGAATTGCCATTAGGGCATATATCTATTATGCTCTGTTTATTAGTGCATTCCTCCACCCCAAATCTCTATACTGCTTTTTGTGCTGTTATAGTAAGAGTAATACCTGGTGGACTATTGTCTCTCCCACTCCTCCCAAATTATGGCACTTTCAATCATAGTAATCCCAGGTGTCTAGTGGTTTCCCCCACTCCCAGCTATGATACTGATGTCAATGCCTTTATGGCCCTTCCATTTAAGAGTATTCCATGGTGTGTGGTGGCTCCCACCTGCCCTCCAGTCCCCATATCATAATTATGGCAGGTGGTTGGACATTGCATTTTGGCCATGTCATTACTGGACCATGGTAGTGATGGCCTTGCTAATTTTCATGTTTGGGATATTTCTTGAATCACCTGGACATGTAAATGCCTTCCAGGAGGCTGTTCCATGGAGGGAGCATCTGACTAATTAGAATAAGTTTGTCCCCTGAAAAGCTCATTAGCATTCAGCATAGCTGTTGGGCCAGCCCTATGCATTGCTGCATGTCTTCATGGTAGAAAACCACACAGTACCATTTTGGGGTAGTTGCAGAATCCAGAAAAGATACCACAATGTATATACAAAGGTGTACACATCACAGTACCTTAATAAACCCTGGCCATTTCGGGGGTAAAAGGTGATAACATATATGGGGATACTTTTGGAAGCTAGAATTGATGATTTTCTGAAGCTGTTCAAGATCTTTAGACACTGCAGACCATTTTCACTTGTGTGATGTTAAGAAATGTATGCAGATCTTTACATGTGTATCTGATAATGAGCCTGGTTGCCATTTGATTAAATGCTTATGATGACTGACAAAGCTGTTAACATTCTTGCTGTGCTATCATTTTGTGTGTAATTAAAACTTCTAATTTACTTCAAATTCTAGTGTATCCTTCCATTATTTACATTGCCACAGAAGATGATGGGGTAATCAAAGGTACATATCGTGACAGCTAGATTTTCTAAACTATGTTTTAAAGAGAAGTTGTAGCATTTATGCTATCACCTTGTAAGATCTGTAGGAAACACCCCACCCAAGTCTTGATTTTGCATTGTGTGTTGCAAAAGTTTTTATAGGGGATTCATTTTTTTATGATGCATTTAATTAATTAGCCAGAAAACTGAACAATTGTTTCTGATCTTTAGCTAGATGTTTTAGGTTCTATTCCTGCTGCACTTGATGCAAAGAAGAACTGTTTTTAATTTTTTATGCAGTTTTCCATCATGATTATGCTTCAATCTTTAAAGAAGGTATTCAGAATGGTAGTTTGCCAAAGTTCAGTTTATGCCTGTCATTTTAAAGAACAAAATGCTACATATAGGCAGTTAGAAGCTTAAAAAGCAGCATTACCTACACACTGGACCCATAAATAAAACTTACAGTAAAGGCCTCCAGATTAGCTAAAACCACATGCCTATACAAAACACTTAAAATATATAAATTTTACCCCAAAATGCTACAAAACATACTAAAAGTCATAGAAAGTTATCTTAGGACTACAGTAGAAAACCAATAATGACACTGTGTATTGAACAAATGGGTCTATATTGAATAATCTGTCTGTACTAGACCGATTATTCAAGATATCAAAACTACCTACAATGAGGAAACTGGCCATGCATAACATAAAAAATTCTTAAATCTGAGTTTTGGTAGGAAGGAGCAAGCAATGTCAGGACTGGGACTGATGAATCTTGAAACGCTCATAAAAAGATAAAATATAGGAAGATCCCAAATTCTGAACACTTGGTGTTCTCTTATAAACTTTTTTTTTTTTTGCATAGGATCAAGGCCCCATGCATCTCCTCATGGCAAGCCCCCATCCCCTTCAGCTTATATATACTGACTCTGAGATAGACTTACCTCAGAAAGGGAGTATTCTAAGAAATGGCAGTCTCAGACTTGCTGTGTACAAGCCTGGATTTACAGACTTTGTCTGCACATTTCAGGATTTGGCAGTCCAAACCCCAACATTTAAAAAAAAGGTTACCTTACAAAATATTTCATGTGTCATACAACAGACTCCACCCATGTTCCATATTAATGTATGCATCTGTTTCTCATTCATAAAGTTAAAAATCAAAAATGTACCTTTCCAACAATCTAAGATGAAACCATAAAGAAGCACAAACAACATAAAAAGCACAAAATATGCAACTCAAAGTTTTATACAATAGGATTAGTCCTCCTCTAAACTTCCCATACTCCATTGCTTAATGATTTTGACTCAAAAGTTGTATATCCTTGGAGGAAAATGAAATATCCCTTTAATGACATTGTCTGACCTCTAAATTAGAATAAACTGCAAATTACTTTTTTCATTTTCATCCTCATCCTTAGAAAGCCAACATTATGACTATCACTCATCCAGTCTGAACTCTATGGCATGTGTAAATATACAAAGAGAGCAGTTTCTCTGTATTCTACCATGAATGTTGAATGAGTGAAGACAGCTGTTTAGATAACATTGTCTTCAGAAGAATCATGTCATGGTAGTTGAAATTATTGTGTATAGTTTTTTTCTTAGTACGTCAGTGTTGGTGAGGGAATTTAGAGGTTTTTCATTTCCACACTGCCTCAGTGGCATTTTGGTTTATCTGCCAAGGTAACCCAGTACTGGCCAGCTTTCAAAATCTCAGCCTCCCCCTTCCTCTAGCTTCCTGTGACAGCTGATTAGATTTGCATATCCTGAGAGGAAACCCTTTAGCTATCACAGGAAGTGAGTGTTCAGTCTTTCTGCTAGTCAAAGAAGATGGTCATCTGACTCTTCACAGGATCCAGTGCTGATTTTTCCAGCTTACTGCTCAGATAACCCCCATTTGGGGACCCCTTTCTTCTCATTTTATTATTAGCTTTATTATTCTCTATATATGTTTATGTTTATTTACAAATATTTATTTAAATCTTTTATTTCTGTCAGTATTTACAGAAATTCCTGTTAGAGGTTTTGATTTAACAGTGTAGTTCTCTTCTCTCTTTCACAAATGCTTGTTTTTACTGCTGCTGAGAAAACTTGCAGTATTTCTCACTGAAGTGCAGTGTGTATGTGTGCTGTTAAATACTATGATTTATCTTATGCAGTTCAAACCTCAAATTAATTGTGCCTGTCGTTACTTTTGTTTCTCTGCTTTAATGTCATCTTTTGACAGGAAAATTTGCATAATTCGGATTTGATGGCATGTATACATTATTTACTGTATGTTTGACTCTGCTTAGTGTGTGTTAACATCTGATTATGATTTTACCACAAATTAAGTTATTTGGATGTACTGTGGAGATTTTACTTTCTCTGGCATGAACTATATGTTAAATTGCTAGTAAACATTACTTTATGGCAGTTTAACATGGTTAAAGTACGTTTAATACTGGTTTGGCACATTTTTTTATTTGGTGTTCGGACTTTGTGTCATGGAAATTCTTTAACTTCTGCCAGTTGTAAAATAATTCTGAAGGCATTTCAACCTGTTTTATGTGATAATAGGACAGTTTGGCAGAGTTTAGATGTGTGGGGACATACTTATTTCTAAAAACTTTTAAGTGTTTATTGTGAAACATTATCCAATACTTTCAACTTATTATTCTGGCTGGTGTTCTGTAATGCACCTAAAAAGATAAAAAAGTGAAATAAAATTGTGAATATTTATTTTACAGTGTATCAAACCAAAAGTCTTATATGAATGAAATTTTTTCTAATTTGACTCAGGTTTCAAAACATACTTTTGACAGGTATAGTTTTAAGAAATGCTGCTTTTTCTGTTGTGTTATGACAGCTTGTCTGATTACCCAATCACAACTTCTCTGATGATTTAAAAGCCAAAATTCTGAATTTAACATTAAGTTCTGACTTAGTATTTGGGCCATCTGTTACACATATTCTCAAGTATTGGGATGACAGAGGCAAACTAATTCATGGGGTATTGAGGATGTTCTCTCCAAATGAGGAGTCTTTCATCAAGGGCTAGAACAAACAAAAATCCCAGCCACTGAAAGTCAGGGTTCCAAAAAGAACTAACAGGAAGATAATTGTTCGAAACAAAACAAGAGGGGTTGCTTTCTGAAAAAGAATCAACCCCCTGCAAAGGGGTGACTGCAGAGTCACAGAGCACCTGTACCATCCCCATGCCCTACCTTCTTTTTCTCCTCCCATTTCTCTTTCTCAACTCTGCAGCCTGCCCATAAGTAGCCGGAGACAAATGTGTTCTGAGAGTAATTTGGAGAAGGTACACTTGGCAGTGGATAGAAGATTATTCCCCTTTCAGTGGAATTCCCCCACACCCACCAGACCAGAAAGAGCTGCTTCCTCCACTGCTCAATCATATGGTATAAATAGGAGTCATAGAACCAGTGCTTGCGGGACCCTTCCTAGATTTGTCCTTTCTAAACAACTTTGTAAAAGTTCCAAAATTCAGAATGCTCACCTTACAGTTGGTCATAGCACTGCTTCCAGACCACTGTTTAATGGTGACTCTAGATGTCAGGGTCACTTATCATATTCCCATTACTCCTAATTTCAGGGATTTTTTGAGATTTGCTGCATTTGGTTTACATTATCAGTTTTCTGCATTATCCTTTTTGACTATCTACTATACCTTGAGTATTTACAAAGTGTCTGGGGCATGCATGTTTTTCATTATTTATCCCACCTTTCTCCTTGACTTATCAGCATCAGTGATAAATGACACATGAAAATTCAGTGATACTTGAAGAATTGTTGGACCCAGCACCTTCTTTTTTGGATATCCAGGGACCAGCACTGGGATTTGTGAAACAGTAACTACAGTGGTAGAGGAATAAACTGTCTTTAAATCAAAGACTCCCTTTGTCTCTTCAGACCCCAGTGCACTCTGTCCAGATGGAGTCGTCCGATTTTGTATGTGGAGCAGTGTCCATGAGAATTTGAGTTCAAGGCATGTGTGATCCTCAGGACATGCCAAAGCTCATAAACATAAAATAGATGTTGGCAGTAATTCATGCCTTAAAAGGTCTTCATCACTTATGGACTCTGAATCTTCTTTTAGGCGTTTAACACAACACTGCCATGATGTGGTACCTGAACAAGCAAGGGGGTACAAGTTCATATTCTTTGCAGGTTCACAATGATGTACTGGGAGGTGGCTTGTCAGCAATCTCTGACTCTTCAGACCTCATACATTTCATCGGCATAAAATACAGTGGCCGCCAGACTAAGATAATGTACTGATCTACAAGAGTGGAGCTTCCATATAGATGTCTTCCAGGACTTGATCCACATTTGGAGAACAACTCAAGTAGATATATTCTCCTCCTTTCAAAACAGGTAGATGAAGAATTCTGTTAAAGACATCATTGCAGCTGGAAGACAGATACTCTAACAATCCCATTGTCAGGAATATACTTGTATATATTTCCATCATTTTCAGTAATTCCCAAGGTGCACCTAAAGATTCAGAAAGAATTACTAAAGATCACTGTGGTAACTCCCTTTTGGCCCAAGCAAAGTTGGTTCTTCTTTTTGAAGGAATTGGCCAGTGCAGTTGCCACAAGCTTCCTTACATTCTGGATCTGCTCACAAAGTGTCAGGAGCAAAAGGTCCACTCCAACATAGAGGAATTGCTTATAACAGCCTGGATGATTCTATTTTGACACATTTAGTCACGTGCAGCAGGCATTTAAGGAGGAAAGAAAACCTGCAACTAGAACATCTTACATTTACAAGTGGAAGAGGTTTTCTTGGTTGCACGTAACCAATAATAGAGGTTATGGAAAGGTTTCAACCCTTCTGATTTTGAAATATTTGTGTGACCTATTTATAGATGGTTTGTCATATGCTTCTGACCAGCTTAGCTTATCAATCCAGGGATCCCATCTTTCATCTCTTTTTGTGGCCAGTTTAAGAAAGGGATGTCGCATATAACACCCCTTGAATGAAATCCCTCCTCCCTGGTATCTCAGTTTTGTTCTTGAAAAACTGACCTTACCTCCTTTTGAACCTGCCTCTACGGCTGATTTACAGTTTTTTGCTTGAAAGATTGTTTTAATCATTGCTCTGACATCTACAAGGTGAGTTTCTAAGCTGCAAGCTGTAATAGTTGTCCAAGTCTATCTGTTTTTTCACAAGGACAGGGTTGTGTTATGTACTAATCTATTATTCATGCCTAAAGTTGTTTCTTAATTTACCATGAATCAAGCCATCAATCTCTGAGTGTCCTATCCTAATCCAAAAAAAAAAACAAGGGAGAAAAGATTCCACATTCCTTGGATGCACACAGGCAGCTCAAGTACTATCTTAACACAGCAAAGTCCTTTAGGAACACTGAACAGCTGTTTGTCTCCTATACATGGGCTAACAAAGGTCAACTAGAGTCTAAGCAAGCTATTGCATGATGGTTGTCCTCTGCTATTCTTTTCTGTTACTCCCACTATGGTAAATCTCTTCCAGGCAAGGTTAAGGCGCACTTGAATAGGGCGTTAGCCTTTTTGATGGCATACTGGAAAGGTATGGACTATAGAAGCATTCTAGAGGCAGAACCTGGTCCTCTGTTCATACCTTCATAAAGCACTACAAACTGGATTCCTTTGCAAGGACCATCCACCAAAGACTCCTGGATCCTTACCCTTCTACCACACTGGTGAGATAAGCTTTGAGAATCTACCCAAAATGCCACTTAGGCTGTGGGAATAATGAAAATAGTACAGTTGCATAAGTCCTATTTGCCTTTAAAAGTAGATGTTCTAATTCAGAAATGTGTCAGTAGCAGCACCCACCCCCGCCATCCCTAGATTGTATATAACTGAGGAGGGTTACAACATCTTTGATTCAGTTGTTATATTTGCTTTTTATATGGTATTGTGATTGGCTGTAAATATATTCTTGTTAACGATTCTGGCTTCAGGTGCTTTCCTTTCCTTTGAGGAAGTGAAAAAGCCTGAACATTCACTTCCTGTGACAGCTGAAGACTCCCCTGTCAACATATGTTACGCCAGGCAGCTATCACAGGAAAAGGGAGGGAGTTTGAGCTTTTGAAAACTGGCAAGTACTGGGTTACCTTGGCAGATAACTGAAAGTGCCACTGAGATAGTGAGGAATTTGAACATCTTTTGTTACAGTTAAGTAGGACTTTTGCAACTAAGTGTACTTTTCCCTCACAAATCAAATCATATAAATGCAATAGAAATGTTGGCTATAGGGATGGATTTAAAATCATTCAAAAATTGTCTGGAGTGCAGAATTCTTCAAATAGCATCAGATGATTACCATGACATTATAATAAAACTGGAAAAGTGCTTAGCATTTGTACAGAACTGCAACAAATGCATGGTATTTGGATTAATCAGTGAAATTCAATTTGACACTGTAAAAGTAGCTGACTTCAAATCCCCAGCTCCAGACAAGTTACAAGTGCAGTACCTCAGGGTTCAGTCCTGTGACCGCTCTTGTTTGGCATCTACTTCTCTGAAGTACAGGCCAACACTAAGGGACTCTGGCTAACAAAGTTCGCAGATAACTGCAAACTGGGAGCCATTATTGAATCCCCAAATGATGTGGATATTCTACAAAAGGGCCTTACAGATACAGATGCCTGGTGCCAGACCCATGGGCTCAAGCTTAATGCCAAAAAATGTATAGTTATCCCCTTTGGGAAAAAACATGTACCCATGAATTACAACATAGGTGGCAGTACACTAAACACTGAAAGTGTAATAAGAGACTTAGGGACACAGGTGGACAGTGGTCTCACCTTTAATAACCATATTGCCACAACAGTCAGGAAATCCTCCTATGTGGCACACCTCATCACCAAGGGCTTTTCATCCAGAAAAAAGGAGGTCATTGTCCCAGTTTACTCATCCCTCATTAGACCCATTATAGAATACAATGCCCCGTTTGGTATGTACCTCTCAAGACATCTGCAACAACTGGAAATGCCACAGAAATACCTCACTAAAAGAAACACAGGCCTAAAGCAGATGCCCTACACTGACTGCTTTAAAAAACTCCAGCTATACTCTGTCGCATATCGTCTACTCAGAGGCGATCTCTGCTTAACATATAAGGCCATGTCAAACCCAGAGCTGCTGGACATGCTGCACTTAAAGAAATCCCAACCCCTCAGAACCACACGCTCCAGGGATCTAAACCTTGTCATCACAATAAACAAAACATGCTGGAGGGATAGGTTCCTGACACAGAGACTCCCCAGACTCTGGAATAGACTGCCCATACATGTCAATCAGAACGCCTCTTTGGCCATCTTCAAAAGGAACCTTGACGATTGGATGGGAGAAAGGAAATTCACCCTGGGGATTACGTCATTCGCCCTGCTAGACAGGGGTCTAGGGAAATAAATAGTGTGGGAAGAAATAGCCAGGGAATTGTTATGGCTAGACTTGTATAGGCTCTAGGGCCCCTAGCCTTGTACCAACCTATGAACCTATGACTGCATTCCATCTGTCTGGGGACTGCAGTCTTTTAATAGAAAATCTTAGCTGCAAAATCTAATTGGATATTTAATAGTTTTAGGGTAATTCAATGTTGCAACATCTTGCAGGCATTTTACAAATTCTAACTCTGGATTGCTTTGCCTATCATCAAAGCAGTCATCGTTCTTGTTTTCTGATGAGAGCATAGGAAGCCTTTTTGTAAGACTAGTATTCCTTTTTTGCAGATTATTCCATTAAAACATGCAGAGAGGTGCTCAAAATGTTAATCGCACTGTTTTTGAACATGAAACAAAGGTGTTCAATTCTTCCCCAAAACTCTACCCAGTTCCTTTGGCTTTCTCTCTAAAGAAATCTCCTTATTCAGTTGTAGAAAAAAAAGTGTCCTTTAGCACCACACACCCTTAGTTTGACACTTTAGAAATTAAGGTTTTTATTCCTAACAATTCTCACATTTCTTTGGAGTATTTAAAAATGTGAGGTAAAGCAGAATAGTAGAGATAGGGCAAATATGATGCAATGCAGAAAAGATTATTTTTCTACCAAGTGTATAACAAGTGTAAAACCCTATTCAATTGTCAGCTTATGCAATCTTTGTGAGCCATTGAAATTAATGGGAAAAGTAATCCTAACTAGCAAAAAGAAGAAAACATGATAAATGCAATACATAGTAAGGTGACTGTAATGTTTTGTTATATGGGATAACTGAATTTGTGTCTGTTTTTTTTTTTTTTTTTGTACAGATTAAAGAAATGTTTGTTTTGGTATATGGCTAGAGGTCCTTCTCCACTGCAGGTGAAAGTGACTTAGTTCTAGATTGCTTATTTCATCTTTTTGGCCTGGGTCTAGTGACCTAATGTCCCATGTTTGTATATCTTGAGATTGAATCATTTCTCCCTATGGTAGAGTGACTCTTCAGGCAATTGCTTTGTCTGAAAAATCAAAAGAATAATTCAACTTGTGCAAATTATAACAGCCATTCAGGTTGAATCTCATGAAAGTGCTAACTTAATGGAGGCAGGGATGCATTGAAGGGTTACATCACATGCAAATGTGAGCAACATTATTTAACTTTATTTTGTGAACTAGTAAATCCTTCATTTAGACCAGTTTATTCTGATCCTTTGATTTCTTTGTCTTTTAAAAAATGGTGGCTATTACCACATCTAGAAAGATTTTTTTTTAGCTGTGAGTTCCTATGATTTAAGAACCCTACATAATATTCCATAAGGATCTGATCTCTCTTTCTACTGATCTTTCTTTAATGCCCAAAGAGATGTGAGGTATTAATATAAATCAGAACATTCATATATCTTTGTATTCTTATCCTTGGGATTTGTAGGAGAGGATTTCACATACTATGCATTCTTTTAGTCAGCTGTACATTTGCATTTCTAAGGTCAAACATTTAGGGAATTTCATCAACCTTTTGTCTTACTTGCTTAGAATAAGTTTGGTGTTCTTTCGGAAAAGCAATTTCTAGCAGCCATTCAGGTGGAAGCAAGTCTGCTTTAACTCTGATAAAGAATACAGTTTGACAAGTAACTGCTCATTCTGCTAGATATGCTGTTTCAGTGGCATTCTTCTGAGTATGTCCTGGTTCAGATGTGTGTGTGGCCTTAATATAGTCTTCTGTTAGGATCTCCTCTCAATTTAAAAAAAAAAAATATAATCTCAGTACAGTCTTGGTGTTACTGATGCTGTGGTTCAAGGTGTGATAGAAAGAGTGTCCTCATCTCTTAACTTATGGCTTGGGATTCTAATATCAAGTGATGAATGCCAGAAAGATAAAAAGGAAAGACACTGCAGTCATGTGACATACATACTGTAACAGTCGATGATTGATAATCCTTCCTATTTTTTTTTTTGTTTTCATTACACACACACACTACCACAGTTTCTCCTAATTTTGGTTTTCAGTTGTTTACTTGTGAACTAATGACAGGCGGCACAATGCCAGGGCACTGCTATGGGCTAGGTTTGCAAAAGCCCCAAGGCCGTTAGCCTAATACACACCTATGAACCTATGAGAGTCTGAAAAATATTGGAATATTGTTCCAGAAGGCCTCTCTAATCCTGCAACATTTATCTAAATGTCAAACCTAGCTCTGTCCTCCCGAGCATGCTGTCATACTGGGTCGTACTGGGAGTAGAGTATGCCTACTACTTCCTGACACTGTGCCAATATGACAAAAGTATCAAATACTCCCTACCCCAGGATGAGGTAATGACATTCTGAAGCAGTCAATGTGAATGAACCTAATTACATATTCCTGGCATAGGCCCATTATGTGATCACAGACAATCCTCAAAACTGTACATCCCACTAGTATAACAAGTAAATTGTTCATGCATGCACTATCAAGGACAAACATATACTGATTATATGCTGTGGGGTTGTGCTACTCAGCACAGTCCAAGTGTTTTTTTAAAAAAAGTACATTTGAATTAACCCATGAGTACAGTAACAGCTGTGCATACTCAAGGTCCCCCTCCTCCCAAACGAACATTATGCTGGTCACAATACAGCTCCAGCTGTAGACAAGAAATGGCACATCAGGCATATGGCTTATCTAACAGGTAATGCCTGCAGTAGTTTTTGTATATCAGTGAAACAAGCCCTGTGTAACATTGCCATACTGAACATAAGAGGCTACTTTGATAATTAGAAGTTTTACACTGATGCAGTGCAGCATTGCAAACCCAGTCGACATTTTGAAATTTAGGGTAGGCCTCGTGATTCATCATTAGCCTGTGTGGCATTACAAACCCTGGAAACCTAATCCTGGAACTGGATGCTGTGTCACTGCTTTTGGTGTAATGTGCAAGTGTAACTTCTTTCAAAATCCCATCCTGTGTGCTATTAGGGGTTTGGGGTTTTATGAGTTTTGAATCTTGAAAAAAGCTATATGTTGCCTATTGATAACCCAGTTTAAATAAAATAAATAAATTAAATTAAATAATGGCATTCGGTCATCTTGCTAGTAGAATATATGTCACTGGATACAATTTTTTAACAGTTATTAGATTCAAAACTGTTAATCAAATGCCTTTCCTGTTTTTCTCATATGGACTCAGTGTTTTTGCCCATAAAAAAACATCTGTTTTTTATAATAACAGATTATATAATACTGATGAAGAGATTATTCAACTTTTCACCTCTCTTTACACTGAGTTATATTCAGGTTCTTCTAATTCTGTTAAAGATAATCACTCAAAACTCTTTTTAGACTCTTTGCAGTTCCCTAAACTTAATGATAATCAGCAAAAACTACTTTCTACCCCTATATCGGTACAAGAAATCTCGGATTCAATAGATAATCTTAAATTGGGTAAATCTCCGGGACCTGATGGATTTACTCCAGAATTTTTCAAAACTTTCAAATTGGTAGTTCTTCCCTTTCTATTTAAAGTTTACAATCATATAAGAGTTAATGATATCTCAGATATTCATTGGAACACATCCAAAACCATTCTAATTTAAAAAATAATAAAGATAAATCTGACCCAGTAAATTATAGACCCATTTCTTTAATTAACGTGGATATTAAGATTCTGTCATCTATTCTGGCTAACAGATTGAAACGGATTTTACCCTCAATTATCTCATCAGATCAATCAGGTTTTATGTCTCAGAGACATGCTTGGGATAATACTCTATCTTTAGAGACTATACTTCATCTCATTAAGAAAAATCCAAACCCTATATATGCTTTGATTATAGATGCATCAAATGCCTTTGACAGAGTATGTTGGAACTTTCTATTTCAAACTATGTTATGTTTTAATATTCCCTTATTCTTTATAAATTTCTTAAAAGTTTTATACAAGAATATGTTTACTAGACTATACATTAATGGTCAATTTTCTGCTCGATAAAGATCACTAAAGGAACAAGACAGGGTTGTCCATTGTCCCCTTTTCTTTTCAACATTTACTTAGAACCTTTGCTATTGTTTATTACTCAAAATACTTTTCATAACATCCCTAGAATTCTTAACACTAATATTCATTTCTCTGCTTTTGTGGATGATTTAGTAATCTACTTTCAAACTCCATTATCTGATTACAGAAAAATAATGAATTCTATTGATTATTTTTCTTTGGTTTCCAACTATCTTTTAAATTCTACAAAAACTCATATTTTTCCCTTAAATCATTTAGCACACAAATCTTTTTTGTTTCCAGACGATCATTTTCAGTTTACTTATAATATAAAATATTTAGGAATCAATTTAGAACACAATAATAAATCTTCCTTTCAAAATAATATTAATAAATTATGGAACTCTATATTGTCTGATATGGACAGATGGAAGCATCTAAACCTTTCATTTCTTTCAAGGGTGGCCATTATTAAAATGAATATTCTGCCTAAATTTCTTTACCAATTCTCATCATCTGATCAGATAATTTCAAAACATTTTTTGAGTCTGTAAATAAAGCTTTGGCAAAATTCATATGGTTCTCTAAATCTGTTAGAATTTCCTATTCTAGATTGGCATTTTCAAGGACAAGGGAGGTTTGGGTTTACCTAATCTTTATCTCTATTATTTGATTGTCTCATCCAATAAACTTCTTACTATCTCTAAATTCAATAACACTTCTTATCCAAATCACTCTTTATGGATAAAATTATGGTATAATTATGTCATTTCTAATCATTTAAATCCTGAAGCTATTCCCTTTATCTCTCTGGATAGTTTATTTATTAAAAATATATCTACAGTATTTAAACAAAAGATTAGAGATTTCCAAACCTTACTCAAAATGTGTAAACTAGAAAAGATCTTGCACCATGTTCAGCCAATTTATCTAAACCCAAATATATTATTGGACAATAAACTTTTGAACTTAACAAACTATCCTTTAATTAAAAATCTAAAAGTAGGAGATGTTTTGAAATATCTTGACTTGCCTTTATCTGACTGGCGTAAGTTATTGAAAGTAAACTGGAATTACTCACCAATTCTTACACAACTAAGAGCAATAATTAAAAACAAATTTGTATCTCTGGTCCCCATAGACTCACAATTGAAAAATCTTAACACGATTATCAAAATACTTTCATCATCTGATAAAATGCTCTCAAACTCATATAAATTAATTAATTCTTTAATGATGGACCACAACTGTCTTTTATCTAATGTTTGGTTGAATTATAATTCCCAATTGTCAGAATCTCAGAAAGTCCTGGCTATTAGACACACTAAGGAATTTATCCCTTTTAAAAAATTAGCATACACACAATTAATGATTAATAAAGATGCCTACTTTACCCCAATCAAATTAAACAAATTTAACCCAAATAAGTCCCCTTCGTGTTCATGCTGTTCTCATCCCCAAGCAGACCTCCTTCATATTCTATGGTATTGTCATTTTTCTCACAGATTGTGGACATCTTTGAAAGTCAGACTGCAGAAAATGGGATATCAAAAATCCATGTTGACGTGGGAATTTGCTATTCTACATATTCCATTGATTCATCTTTCAAAAGTTGATATTCATGTTATCATTTTTATTTGCTCATTACTAAAACTTTATAGAATACAAAATTGGATTGATCGTTCTAAATTAAAATGGGTTCATTTCCAGAAAATGGCTTTTAAATTTATTGATGCTCAAAGATACTTAGGTGGAAGTCCAAAAAAAAAAGCTATTAGAAAGGTTGTGTTAGAAAAGGTTCTAAACATATTAAATAGTTAATGTTAAATATTTTTTTTTTTTTTCTCTCAGGTTGCCTAACTTGTATATAGTGTACATATGGTGTATGTTTTATTTCTAAATAACTTATCAAAATCTCATGAAGGTTGTTATCACTAGATGAATTGTTATATGTTCATTTATGCCTTCTTGTTATGTATAATCTTTTAATTGTCTTGCTATTCATATAATTAATAAAAAATTTTTTGAGAAAAAAAAAAAAAACATCTGTTTTAACTTACTCCAGTTCTATGACTATAGTGCTGTAATAATTTTCTTCAAAGGAATGTTCTGTGTGCTATTCCCCTGCTGTTCTATTTGTTGTAGTTTTTCTTTAATCATATTTCATATTTTTTTTTCAGTTTAATAATCATCACCTGTGACAGAATTGTTTTTTTTTCTTTTGCTCCTTTGCTTCTGTTTTATTTCCTCATCTATAAACTTATGTCTACTGCTATCAGTTTTAACTATTTACAGAATAAGATGATGAGCAATGAAACATACATTTTCCCTTTCTTTCCACCTTGCTTCTCTTGGTCATTTGACATGGCTGCATCAGATGAGTGGTTAGTGCTACATTATAGTGCATGTTTTCATGCTTTGAGAAACATGATAAGTTACTGCTTTAATGTCTTTATTTTATATATCGTTGTGATTATTACTATTAAATAGATATAGATATGCTATGTACCACCCCAGGTCCAGTAACACTATGAAATTGGCTACAGCTATGCTATGAAGTTATCACCCTGCTTTACGTAGTTCAGTCATGTGACATCAGGATTCTGCATGGAATAGGCATGTCTTTTCTTCCCTTTCACTTGTTTCTGGATGGACCCTGTGTGCACATTTATTTATTCATCCGGTCATCATACCAACACATATTTTTTTCTGTCGTGCTCTGCTCTTTGTTCCCTCATTTGAACTCTCTCATTTTCTTTGACACCATAAGGGACAAAATATACCTACAATCACTCACTACGCTTAAACACTAACATCACATTTTCCCCTATTTGAGGCTGCTTTGTTTTCACCTCTCTTCCTTTGTCTCTCTACAATAAGCAGATAATTTAAAATCCAAAATAAACATTTTACCACCCACATTTTTTATTATACACCTGTTCTTCCATTTCTTGATCCCCTATCTATAAAAATTATAACAGAAGATTTAAATATGTGTGTTTTGATATCAGTTATGCTGCTACATGGCAGGAGGAAAAGCAGAATCTGTTTTCCATCTGTCATGGTAAGGACATTGTGTGTGTGTGTGTGTGTGTGTGTGTGTGTGTGTGTGTGTGTGTGTGTGTGTGTGTGTGGCAAATACACAATTATGTATTGGTAGATTTGTACATATTTATCCTAACTGTGAGCTGCAGATAAAGGTGTGGTAAAAACATATATCTGGTGTACCACATGTAGATAAGGTTATATTTGTGTACACTCTGAAATTCTGATGCATCATGTTAACTATACTCTTGACATATCATCAAAGCCACTCAATTTTTTTTAAGACCTACATATTTCAGCTACTCTCTGAAAACCGCAGTGAAGTTTTACACACTGTATGAGCCAAAATGTAGACAGTGCTCCCCAAACACCTTAGCTACACTAAAATAGCCACCCAAATCAAAATATACATTACATTTAAAATAAAGTAAAACATAGTAAAAAGAAAATATAATAAAATGAAAGCCAGACCCATTTCCCATTCACTGCACTATAAGAAATGCAAATTTACACACTGCATACACAAAATTTACAAAAATAACCTCCCCAAAATGCAACATTTTTTACATATATCAGTGTCCTATAATTGAAATTTATTCTAAAAAAAGCTAAAATATAAGGATAAAAAATATAGCCAACTAAAAAGTATAATGCTGGCAAAATTTGACCTGATGTTTTTATTTTTTTTCTAATAATAATACATTAGCTAAACTATAGCTATACTATAATGCTAATATTTTATCATAACTCTCATTGCACTACTAAACTGTGCCACAAATTAAATTACACAGACACACACATGCACACAAAACCATCATTAAAATTTAACAGTCTATTTAAAAAAAAAATTGTGCAAACTACATCAAGTCTTTTTCAGTAGTAACAATTTGGGTTTATTTCAAAACAATGAAAGACCACATTACCAAAACAATATCACAGAGACAAAATTGCCAAAACCTGACTTTCACGAATGACCAAAATGTCAAAGGATTTTACAGGGCAAGTATCCTGTTGGCCACCATCTAACAATGAAACACACCGCACTACCTCAAACCCACCCAGGTGGTGGGCTATGCCCCCCACCCCTCCAACTAAATATACCAACTCCGGATCACACTAAAGTGGGGAAAAGGGCAGATTTCCCCTTGTTGGCCACCTGGTACTTTGTAAAATTAATTAAATAGTGCAGTGTAAGATATTTCATATATCTCATATCAGACCTCCCACATACTCGATATTTATCTTCTCAGTGAGCTGTGTATAAAATGTTTATTTGGTATACTCTGAAGATACTTTTTTCATCATCTTAATAGTATCATAAAAATGTATCAACACATTCCCACTGTCATCAAAAAATGTATCATACTTTCCTTGTCATTGGTTAGATAAATTGCTCAGTCCAAATATATATTTATATGTACATGTGTGCAACTATCTGTCTATGTATGTGTATATGATTTCACATACTGCATACGCACACAGTAAACACTCAATTCACCAAAGCAACATTGCCCCCCCATCAACCTCAGAAATAACATTCATTAAAAGTAAAAGCAAATTGAAGAGACAAAAAACAAAATAAAACACAGTCCATAATTATACAATATAAGTAGAAATGGTTTGGCGTTCACAAATACAACAGAACAAGTCGAAAACAAAAACACCAAAGGCTATGCTGTCATGAGACGCCTAAACAAATATAATACACTAATCCACAGAACTAGCTATTAACCTTCAAAAATAGCTATAAGGAATAAACCGAAGTTGCACATAAAATCCAACGTTTAATGAAAACCAACAAGAGATGAAAGTTAAGCACTTTCACCTGTTTCCAACACGGGCTTCATCAGAACTAATTTTTTAAAGAACTAACAGTTACACTTTAAATAAACATTTTGGCACCAAACGATCACTGTTTAAAGGTGCATATCCTTAAAACATGAACTTCTTTTCTACATGCAAAAGTCAAGCCATAAATACAGTTTAACACACAAATAAAACAATAAAAACTGCATTTGCAAATTTTACAGTTAAAGTGCAATCTATTAAAATCAGTAAATGACAAGTTTGTAAAAAATATGTTTGCTTTTGATCTGTTTACTGACTATCCTAATATTGCTAATACTGATTTAGTTTATGTAACAATGGTCTAATAGAAATAAAATCATTGAGTCCTGGGGGTGTGGAAGCGTCAGTATACAGTTGCCACCACATTTCCTTGTAGGGTAGTAGCCCTTTATGATCACCCCCCTTCGGATCAATATTAATAGTATCTAAAATCACAAACTTAAAATTATGTTTGTCCTCCCATTTTTATATGCCTATATAGTGCATTTTTTCATGTTTCTTTCTTATATTATACATGTGGGCATAAATATGCTTATGAAACTGCCTTTCGGTTTTACCTATATAAAAATCTGAACAAACAGAACACTTGGCTAAATATATAATTAATTTAGACCTACAGTTTCCTTGTCGGAACCTAATGTAAGATCTATTGATGTTATCAAGTGTTATGCCCTCTCCTTCAAATATGGTGTAACATAAATTGCAACTACCACATTTGTGAGTGTGTTTGTGAGAGGGAATGTTATGTATGGGACCGCTTTCCAAATATTTCTTTATGTTGGGTCCCATTTTGTTGACAAAAATAGGATGTGACCCTACAATGTCTGCTACATCATGGTTAGCTAAAATGATATTCCAATTATTTTTCAGGATACCTGATATTGTCAGGTCCCATAGAAGCTGTATTCTTGGCCTCGAACAGTGCTGTTTTTACCTCTGCAGCAGTACTACTGGGTGCCTGGCAATCTACTGGTATTGTGATTGGTCCTTTGGGAGGAGAGAGGGGTAAAGTTTGCACTGAATCTATCGGCCAGTATAATGGCAATATCTGTTGGCTTGGTATAGGAGGTACCATTATGCAGTAGCTTAGTGCAAATCTGGGTATTGCCGTGGAGATTCTTTACATGACTATAGAAGGCCTTGTTGTTGTCTTTACTATCTGCTGCAATTCTGTTTTCATAGCTAGCTTTAGAGGATTTGATGAGGGATCTCAACTTTTTGTTGAGGCTGATAAGGGAGTTTTTCCAGTATTGTGACTTCACCTTATTCCGCATCAGTTTCCTCCTTCTTTTGTAGAGTTTGTTTATGGCAGGGGACCACTAGATTGGCTTTCTTTTTTTGGAGGAGAGCGTCTTCGTTATAAGTTTTCTTTGGGCAGACATCAATGCTTTGATACAATATTTTAATAGTAGTCCACTAAGGACTGCATCTCTGACTCACTATTTCATCACTGAAAAGCATCAGTAAGAACATCACAAAAATATCCTTTGCAAATGACAACAGCTTGCATTTCTTCGGGGGGGGGGGATGTCGCAGTCCATCTTCTCCACTTATAATTCCTCAGTGTGTATGAAGTAACATGTGCCATATAGGAACACCTAGTCTCCCACAATCTAGCTTTTGAAATAAAGAAAAATAGTTACTTGCAAACCACTACTGCTATTTTTCAATAAGCATTAAAAATCCCCATTGAAAAATCAGAGCAGTGTCATTCTGCATCGATACTCATACAACTTTTCAGTTATAGTAAGATTTATACAATGAAATACTTCCACCATCTCCATTTCCTTAACTATGGTCACCTTGTTTCCTTCCCCACACCCATGGGTACCCCCAAAATAATGAAAACTGTCTGCTGCAAGCTCCAATTGTATGTTTTTAAGAATTAAAGAAAAAAATGCACACAACGTATACATTGGACTGGATTGAAGGTGAAACAAAGTTCTCCAGCATGAAGCTTCCAAAATAGAGCAAAGTAGTGCTTCGGGTAGCTTCTTTCTTGTAATAAGAGAAATGATGTGTTATGATCTGCTGCATTTCCACCCGGCACATAAACTGCTGGCCAGCCATCCTGATCACCCATCTCTTGACATATAGTTATGGTGCAGAGATATGGGGCCATTTTTCATCTTCTCATTCTGATACACAACATCACCCTTTAGAAACAAATCATGAGTTGAGAGAAATGCATTATTGTTTGCATTCTTTGCTATAGGGCATACAACAAACAGTTATAACACGGTCATTTCTTAAAATATTGTCTATATAGATTCAGCATTTTTTATGGAATGTATAGAAATGACCTCCCATTGTGCTAAGGTGTTATAATGAGTCTTATTGATACTTACAAGGCTATGTAAGAATCAATTTAGTAATCTTGCCATAAAAGTGTAGATGTGATAGCATTTTGTAGAAATATAGACCCAGCAGTGCTGGTTATAAAACATGATTCTGCACAATTACTGCAAAATTACTTTTTGGGACAGAATTACACAAGTTTGCACAACAATTCAAAAGCCAGGCTTTAAAATGATTATTATGAAGTTAAGGTTCATATTCATATTCATTGGTAATTGATAATGCTGTAAGTTTGCTCATAACTTTGCAACTTTCTAATATTGCAAGTCATATTTTCATCTTGTCATTGCGATCCAAATCTCCAGAACTATCACATTGTTAATGGTAATGCCATTTTGTAAGATAATTCTGAAGTAACTATTTCATGAAATAAAATGTCATGATGGGTATATTCAAATATTAGACAAAGATAACATAAACTTCAAAATGTAAACATTTATATTATAGCTGACATATTTAGCCACATACATTTGAATACTTTCAATGTACTGATATTAAACAAAGGATGTGTCAGTTTTTGTGAACCACATCATAAAAGTGCTGGCTTCCTTTTCAGAGATTTAAGCTAAATACAAACCTTTTTTCTTCAAAATAAGCTACTACTCAAACCCTGAGAAATCTCACCCTGCTTGATTCTGTTTTTTTGCCTGTTTCCCAGAAATGACATCATATCAGTGCCATGTTGCTGATAACATGAGTATTTTCTTTAACTGATATCTTTAAGTCTCAGCTTATGATGATGTAAATGCAGCCTTGAAGGTTTGGAAATTATGAAGATTTTCTCTTCAGCTACACTATTTTTTTCAGATTTTTTCATGAAAGTGGCTTGAATGAGATTGTTTAAAGTTTTCAGATATACATTAAAATGTTTTTTTTTGCAGTCTAAAGGAAAATTTTAGTTTTATTTTATAGAACCATACTCTGGTACCTTTATGGGAAAAAATAAGTGCATGGCAGGTGTTAGAACATTGCTTCAGCAAGACAGAAATCAAGTTGCAAGTTTATACTTTCACAGAGAAAGAGGTGCTAAGTAATACTAATATTTTTGTGAAAATTAATTTTTGCATAGCGAGTAGACTTCCTGCAACCCCCCCCGAAGTATTATAGCAATAACCCACGCCTGGATGTGGGTAATGCGGGATTTACCCACGGTTGGCGTGGTTTGGTCCCGAGATTAAATCCCACATTACCCACACCCAGAAGTGGGTTATTGCTATTATACTATGACATTATTTAAGAAAATAAATAATTACTTTTCTTAAATAATGGCATTGTATAATGCCTCTTTGCTGCCCTTCTGCAGCTGTCTGGTATCCGCGGCAGTTCTGATGTACTGCGCATGCCTACGCAGTACATCAGAGCTGAGGCCAAAAGCAAGGAGAAAGCAAGATCTCCGTTGCTTTTTACTGCTTTGCTATGTTAAATGGGTTTAACATAACGAGACAGCTTTAAAATAAGCAACAGAGATGTCCGTTGCTTATTTTAAAGCTGTCTCGCTATGTTAAACCCATTTAACATAGCGAAACAGTAAAAAGCAACAGAGATCTTGCTTTCTCCGTTGCTTTTTACACACTGTGTCACCATGTTAAAGGGGTTTAACATAGCGAGACAAGTTTAAATAACGGATTTAACATAGCGAGACAGGTTTAAAAAAAAAAGCAACGGAGAAAGCAAGATCTCCGTTGCTTTTTACACACTGTGTCGCTATATTAAAGGAGTTTAACATAGTGAGACAGCTTTAAAAAAAGCAACGGAGATCTCCGTTGCTTTTTTTAAACCTGTGTCGCTATGTTAAACTCTTTTAACATAGCGAGACAGTGTTTTAAAAAAAGACTTATACTAATGGAAAAAATCCGAGCGACCGGACCTTTTTCCATTAGTATAAGTCGATTTACAATGTGCACGCTGGCCAATCAGCGTGCACGTTTTGGAATATTAATGGGGGGTCATGGTATAATATGTATAAGCTTTTATAGCCTTGTGGAATGGAGAACCTGTGGTTGTTCCAATCTTGATGTTATGAATTCTCAAAGTGATAGTATTTATCAGTGAGGATTGAGTCATCCAACACATGGGAAATGTAAATGTTTTGTAATTCTTGATTAGGGCAATTCACTGATATAGGGAAGTGCTACTTTTTTAACTTCTAGCAATCTGCTTGCTCTAATGTACAAACAGTGTAGTCCACACACAAAGTGCTACGGTGCTCTGCTTTAACAAAAAGAAAGAAAAAAAAATGTTTTATTTCAAAATTGTAGAAAACTGATTGCTGTAATGTAACAAGCAGTTACTACAGTTTAGACCACACAGAGTGCTACAGTGCTCAGGTTTGACCTCAAATGGAATACCAGCTTTTAAGAGTTGCTATCGCACTAAAGAGCGATTGGGATTGGGATGATGGACACAATGGCTGATTGTACTCCCTAATACAGTTGCCCCTTTTACCCTAACCTAGCTATGCTACTGCCTCAAACGTATGAATGTTAAGATATTTTGTTACAATGCTTTATAATTTCCTTAGTTTCACATGGGCATTGACAAACATCCTTGCTTCATGCATGTTCTAGAAGGGTAGCTGTGTTTGTATAAGAACTATTCCTCTGCTAACCCTTTTATTTATGACCCTGAAGTATCTGGAGTGGATTCCTAGATTCAGCTGTTTCTTGGAAGTCAGTTGTCACATACCATTCTTCAGCATTGTTTTGAGAAGAAAGTATACTTAAATGTACTACCATTTTACTCACAAACCATACCTCTCAACCTCTTACAGCAAAAATCTGTACAAAGCTATAAACAGAAGTGGGAAAAAGGCCCCAAAATAGGGACAATTTTTAAATATTGCTCTTACAAACTCAGAAATTAGCTAGAATAATGGATTTAGCATTAGCATGAATTTTCTGAAGGATATGAAGACTGAAACTCAAATGTCATTAATTTCAAACTTCAAACTTTAATGATTTATCACTAATTTGCCAGAAAGTGACAATTTTATGAAAATGAGGCCAAAATATGGACATTCTGTGAAAATCTGTACAGTTGAGAGATATATTTCACACACACACACACACACACACACACACACACACACACACACACACACACACAGTCTCTGTCTCTATCATTATATTCCTTTAGAGCTGTACAGCTAAAGATTTGACTCTTTATGCACATTTTAGCATTCCTTAGCCTGGCCATTTGTTTCAGTTTTCATTCTTGTGTTTGTCTGCAGTACCTGTGATTCCTCCTCCTTGTGTATCTGTTTGTAAGAGATTGCCTTCCTAAAAGACTTTGGAACATAAATAAGGTTTATGTTTTTCTTCTGTCCATATAACTTCCTGTACATTTCCTGTGCCTTAAAACACAGCATCTGCAGTCACTCACTATTTCAGAACTGTCTACACTTTTGTACTCCTGGACAATATATCTGCATGTGCTGATTATATCCCCTGTGAATATCAAATTAGTATGCTTTTTCCTCATGCTGTACTGTTGTGAAGAACATTGATAATAAAAGTTAATTCTTCACAAATATTTTCAGAAGACACAGTCATTAGAAGAAACGTTTGGTGTCTTTTTTGTTTTGTTTTTTCTATACTTGTACCTGTGCACTGAAAAACAGTATCAACGTGTGAGACAACTACTGCTGATAAAATGACAATTACAATTTTCCTGACTTCCTGTAATGGCTGTGCCCATGGCTGGCAAGGAGTGGTCATGAGACCAAAATCTAAATGGCTGCGCAAACATAGCCACAAATAAACCAACACTACCCACAACAAACATGGCTTACTACTACTATACAGTGCTTTTGATTTTTTATAACTTGATATGTTTTTTTAATTATTTTATTCTATATCTTACATGTCTTTCAGGTTTAAAGACAAAATAGTGCTGCCTGGGTCTTTCAAAAGTCATTTTTTTAATCCATACCTCTAATTGAGCGAATCAATAAGCTTGAGTATGTTCTGCATTAGACTTATCCTGGGATTCACTAAAATCCTCACTGATTGCACTAATTGCTCCATGCTTGATTTCCAGTTAAAACCACTGCAGAAAACTATGATTCAGAGGCAGGTATATGTGCAGCGAAGAAAACCTCATTATCAGCTTGCTACCATGTATCTGAATTGAACACTGCTCTGTCAGATCTGACTATACTAGTGTTCTCTATAGTAGACCATGCATCATGTTAGCAAAGGTCCCCCCCACACACAGACATTCTCAGACATCTCCCACACACAAACTTACACTTAAGCCGAGTTCCATTCATCCACAAAGAAGCCTCCCCACACTGCCCCACACTCACAGAAACATACCCATTCACCAGACATCCACACTCCAACACACACACACACACACACACACACACACACACACACACACACACACACACACACACACACATATACACAAAAACAACAATGAGAAGAAAACTTTGGTGGGAGAGTAGTGTCTAAATAGCAAAGGCTTGACACGATGCTGAGATTTCCCAAGCTAAGGCTTCCACATTTTATTAATCTTTCTAAATCCCATCCTTAGTGATAAAATCCTTTAGTACATATCAATTTTCCTGAGACTTACCTGATTACAATAAAAACAACATAATTTCTTCAAATATCTGATTAAAAAAAAAAATAGCAATCTCAGTGTACCAGCTGTGTTTGTAGTGGTTGCTCATGGTACTTCAGCCACCTTTTGTACTTTGTGTCAGTATGCTTAAAATCTCGCAGCCCTTGCTGGGTTTACTTACCCTCGCTATCTATGTCAATCTTGTTTTACATGTAGTTAAGCACATTGGCTCAGGCTGTTATTTCGGTGGAGCTCCATTGCTCACTTCTTTGTAGACTATGTTTTATACACATATCTCTTGGCAAAGTCTAATTGTTCTGAGATCAGCGCACCTTTTAGAAAGAGAAAGACAGATGTTGCACTGTCTTTCATTGATTGCTGTTTCTCTGGAGTACAGCAGTCTTTAATGAAAACATTGAACATAAACTCCACAATACCATCTCCCAAGCACTATAAACCTTAATCATCTACCACAGTGCTCTCTTACCCTTTGCCTCTACTTCCTCTCCTACCCTATACCACATAAACTCCTCCCAACCTAGTCTTTTCTTCACTATAAACCATCCTTTATCTCTCCCACCTCTTCTTATGTCTGTCTTCTGCTCATATTTCTAACTCTGACTTCCAAATTAAAAAAAAAAAAACTGAAGTGCCTATACTTTGTAAATAATGTTTAGACTATATTAATCTCATTTTTTTGTAAATCATTACCTAGAATTAGAAATGTCATGTCTTTTTCTTTAACTAATTGCATATTATCTTTTGTATGCTTCCACTATTTTACTACTTTATACTTTTGCATAACTTTTGTACAAGTGTCTATTTTCTGTGGAGTGTTTCTCCCTGGGCTTCTTCTAGGCCCAGTGGACTATCCTAGTCATCAAACTGTAATAAATAAATAAATAATAAATAAAGCAGTACATTTATTGGTATTGAGAGTTCACCTTCCATTAGGAGTGCTGAACACTTTTAATACCACTAGTTTGTATTACTGAATATTCAGTCCTTAGATTCTGTTTTAATGTGTGTGTGTATTGATCAACTAAAAATATAATGAAATTATGACACTGACTATCAGTTACACTTAACAGTCCTGGATCAAATTCCTGGAAGTTCAGTTTATGATAATGGAATTTAATTTTATTAACAACTATAAATCAGCATATTGGATTATAGCCTAGCAGCTGCCTGCTCCATTCTACATTACTATCCTATTTCATTGCCTTCATCCCTTACATGTCTTGCATTATATAATGCCCCATTTATCCTTTGTGTTACTTTATTCTTTCCTTCTAAGTTTGCCACCTTGCTGTGCCAGGTGCCTAGGCACCAGTCCCATTACTGACCATTTCTATAACTGCCTTTTTTTTACATACATGACCTTCTCAGTTCAGCCAGGACTGCCAACATTAGACTTTCAGGTCCACTTTGTCAATGTTGGGCTTAACTTCCCCTTCGTGAAGGAAGTCTGGAATCCAGCAGCACCCACAATAGCGTACCGACTACCAGGCCAACCACCTCTGCCAGCTAAGGCCAAAAAAAGAAGAACTGGATCTTCATCCAACAAAGCAAATATGTCCAGATGCTTCTTTCTCCATAGATTTTCCTTTAGTATGATGATAACATGTCTGCCAAGTCATTTTCCTTCTGCATGATCTCTCTTGGGTGCAGAAGTGAATCCTTCAACATTTTTGCAAACCTTGGGGCATATCACTAATTTTCACATTTATTGTCCCTGCTGCTCTGTTTAGCTGGACATGCAAATCCTTATTGACCTGTGTGATGTCCCCCCTCTAAGCAAGTAATCAAGGAGCCTGAATCCTCACCACTGATACCAGTGAGGGACGTTCACTTGGAACAAAGGTAGGCACACACAGTATGTCCAGATGTAACTCTCTGCACCAAGCACAATTTCCCTTAAGAGCACACAGGGAGCACACTTAGTTCATGGTCTGGGTTTCCCTCTCTCTTTCTCTGTCTCTCTCTCTCCAAACCCCCAGTAAGACTCCCCACTGGCACAGCTGTAGAGTTAAGTCATCAGCCAAGTGTCCCAGGCCAAGTCCTCCACCACCCTGTATGTGGAGCCAGTGCTCAGTTCCCCTGCTCCAAGTAGCTGACACATACACTCTTTGAATTTGATTTTTACACACACACACACACACACACACACACACACACACACACACACACACACACACACACACACACACACACACACACACACATGCCTGGGAAAGGCTGGCATAGATTTACTAGTTATGCCTCTCTGCCCAGACTGTATGGTAGATACTGCCACCAGGACTCTAAGGCTCCACCAAGGGTACCCAATTATACTGGGTGTAATTAATACTAATACCAATAGTACTGTTTGACCAATGCAGTAAGGCTTCCAGGAGTGGCAACAGTGTCACCAAATAAATATTAGTACTCTCAAAGGTTAAAACATTCTCTAAAAAGACCAGCCACAATAAAAAAGTTTAAATCTATTTAATAATAAATAATAAAAGAACATGAAAATACTAAATAACTATTTACAATAAACACCAGAGTTTCAATACTAGGAAATAATAAAAATAACACAGATGAATAGATTCACACAGATACAGAAAAAACAGTACTTAACTAATCTCACTATATTTTCCTGACTGATCTAAAGAATTACTATTCCTAGTTACTTACTAAAGCAAGGAAAGAGGCAGAGAGTGAGTGATCCTTCTATGTCAGGTTTCAAAAACAGACTGCTCTGAGACTTCTCTCATTTAGTATTTCAGTCCTGGATTACAGAATGGCATCACACACATCTAGTCATCTGACTTCTGGTTCCCATACTACCCCGCTTCACTAGAAACTGTGCCAGAATTCAGCACATATGTGTTACCATACACATAGAGCTTTGTCAAGATGTGTTATAGCATCTGGAAGACATAAAACCATTTCAACCCTACCATCCTTCCAGGGTAGCAATTAGTTCACTGCTAAAGACAGTACAGCAGGATTCCTAGTCCTTCTTATTACAGACATTAAATCTCTGGCTGCAATCAGAACTTTAAGATAGAATCTTCATGGCCTAAACCAGGTAATTTAATTTCTGAATATTTTTCTACAAGTTAGTTGGGGTTCAGTTTAACCTCTTCTTTTCCAGTATCCTCTGTTACAATATATACATTTAATCAGTTACAATACACAATCTGAATATATGTATATTTCTTTTCTGTCCAGCAGGACACACTATTGGTACATTTTTAACACAAGCAGCTTTTCAAATATATTTTTCAAGACCAGCACCTGTACAAATCAGTTTGATATACAAATGACATATAATTATTTACAAAACTCCAGCTATGCTGGCATATGTTACACATCCACTGCCTTCCTTCTGGCATAGCCAGCAATATTTCACATTGTGGGCTTAATTGCCCCTTCATGAAGGAAACATGGAATCCAGTGGCACCCATAACAGTGTACCAACTATGGGGTCAACCACCTCTGCTGACCACCAGCTAGGGACAAAAAAAGGAGGACGAGGAAAAGAACTGTCTCTTCATCCAACAAAGTAAAAATGTCCATATACTTCTTTCTCCCTAGCTTTTCCTTTAGTATGATGATAATGTGTGTCTGTGGAGTCAGTTTCCTTTTGCATTATTTCTCTTGAGTGCAGGAGTGTACCCTTTAACATTTTCTAAAACCCATTTAATCATCCCTGCTGCTCCCCTCAGCTGAGTATAAAAATCCTTACTGACCTTTACTAAAATGTTCTGTTTTCTATATAGTGAATATAATAGCAATGGAGAAAGTATATAGTGAAAATAAAATTATTGAAATCAAGGCAAACTAAAACTGCATTCCCCCACACCCTTGAGTAATGATATATACCAACTCTGAGGCTGCACAACAGTAGGGCAAGGGCAAATTCCATTACCTACTGCAATATGATTTCATACAAAAGGCTGCCAGCAATAGAAACATTAAAAAGAACATTCGCTGATATGAACGTTTGCTGTTTTTCCATCAGTAAAAAACGTTCACTCATATGAGTGTTCGCTCTTGTGAATTATACCTACATATATATATATATATATATATATAGAGATGTATATTTATATAACTATATATATAGAGACACACACACACATTAGATAGATATTTGTAGATATTATCTATATACATACATATATATGTGTGTGTGTTTTAGGGTGTGTACTACCATGCTTGAGTAAGGCATGCAAATTCCACCAAGTCAATACGAATGGGCTATGTTTGCACCTTATGCTCTAGAGTTGTGAGCCATAAACTATAAGAAAAGAACTAATCTGTTGCTGTGTTATGCACATTGTTCATCACTGAAAAAACATGGGGGACCAGGCATGAGAACTTTAACTCACTAAAGAGCTATACCATAGACGGTGAGATCAATGGGGAAGTTAATTTATTATTAGGGGGAAATTACACTTCACATTTACTCTCTTTAGACTGCAGTGTCACACAATTGTTTTGAGGTACTACTTACACTATTCAGTATAATGGAAATAAATGTGTGTTTTCACCCAAGTTACTGCTTTAAATGTCATCCTTCTTTATATATTCTAACATTTCTTTTATTATATGTAGTGTCTCTTTTTGAGTTTAACTTTACTTAATTACGCAATTACCTAGTACATTGTCAACAGTCAGTCAACAGACTGAATTAATTAGATGCTTCAAGTGTGTATTTTCTACATCAGCACAGGTAGATCCATCATATCTGTTTCACTCCTGATGATTAAATAAAGAATAAACAATGTAGGCTTCAAAGTGCAACATTAAAATACTAAACATGTGATATAAATAATTATACCATATTATGGCTCTTCACAAACACTATCTGCCCAGTAGAATTGATGGTGCTTATTTGGCTCAGAAAATGGTAGATTTACATGATAATAAGGCTGTTCTATAAACCATTGCTAACATCTTACAAGGTGACAGCCAAACCAGCTAGCCGTGCAACAGTAACATTAAAAAAATTGTGCTGTAGCATTTTGATTTTAAACTTGGATAATCCTACAATAAGTATCTCACTACTACTTGGAAGGAAAATACCATCTAGAACAAATAGTTAAGATGTTACAGTCTGAAGTATGTGAAATGCAGGAAAAAGAAAAATGGCAGACAATTAATAAAGACATTCTATCACCAAATAAACTGTCAGCATAATATGCTCTGCACTTGCAAAAACTGAAATGAGCAGAGAAGCCTGAACCTACAACAAGTATACCCACCAAGCATCAGGCAGAATGGCACCTTACATTCTTGCATATATGCTTGTATGCTTCTGTAAAACAAACAGCACAGCTATTATGTATGGTTTTGCAAAATTTAACATTTTGTTCTGATAAGTCTCACCCTACAGCTGGTTAACATCAATGTTTCCTGTCTACTGCATTTTCACTCCACTTTGAACTACTCACTTCCCAATGGACTAATAGCTGCATTATGAGTTGAACTCGTATTAGTTGCTTATTTTAGTGTAACAATCATACCATTCTTAACGCAGCTGAGCTAAAGTTGATTACCCTTCCAGAATTAATGCCTGCATTGCTCATGAATTATGCCTGCTTACCTATTCCTGTTTAAATCAAAGCACAACATTTACAAGCTCCCATCTTCCTCTAGTACTGTTTTTCTTGTCTGTAGCAAAGTAGACAAGCTACATTAGTACACATTTCTAGACCATATGCAAAACATAAACAAAAATGACCTGCTTAGTAAATCATTAGATACCTGGGCTGTATTTCAACTGCATCTGCTTCAGTAGACCGAAAGTTCATTTACCTGACTTTCAGTTATCCGAGATGAAAAGGCCGACAACCGCAGAACACCAACATCCTGTAACACTGACTTCCCACTTTAGGTAAGTATCCGCTTGGTCATCCTGAAAAAATACTAAACCAAAGGATAGTAAACCCACCCATGTGGGGAGCTTCGCCAAGTGGTAACTTACCTGGAGTGCAAGTCGGTGTTCTGCGGTTGTCGGTCTTTTCATCTCGGCTAACTGAAAGTCGGGTAAGTAAACTTTTGGTCTACTGAACTAGACCCAGTTCAACTAACCAGATAAATATTACTAAGCGGTAGTGGTTTAAATTAACAATAACATGAGGTGTATGCCATTACTTTCTATGTCAATACCTTTTTTCATCACCCTTAGCACTGTATATACTCTCACAACTTTGATCTGATTGGTCCTATACTTGACCTACCTACTAAACCTTTCAATCTTTGCTGCTAACTTACATTTTGGGAAATTTTGTTTATCAGACTAATGGAGCTTTTCTAATGTAAACCAATTCAGATGCATAACTGGTACTCCTGCACTTCTTATTTCATACTTATGTTTCGTACTTGGTGAGGCCATTGTTTTAGAGATAGTCCAGTACTGCTTAACATGGCTTCTTTCCAGATGTGCTGTCACCATAGACTTTATCGATGCTGTTGGCTGCTACTTGAATCTACTACATATGAGCATAACAAAAACAGGCAAATAGCTTTTAAGAGTCAATATGCAGCTTCCCATGTACAGCCTAACTCATTGGCATGATTCCTGTCCTTTGGGAATCAGGGTCAAGTTGAGTTATCCCACAGAGTATGTTCCTCCCTTGGTTTAATTCCATATCATATTAAGTAATGCAAAGTAGCTGAGACTTATGAATCCCCCCCCATCTCTCACACACACACGCACACACACACACACACACACACACACACACACACACACACACACACACACACACACACACACACACACACACACACACACACACACACACACAGGACTGGATTCTTTTACTTTAATTTTTAGTAGTCACATCCGGCTTCACTTATTTGGATTTTACAAGCCTTAGTTTCTCAGTGATCTGAGTGAGATTTAGTCCTTCTGAAAACTAGTATATTGATGTGTTTCGTGCCAGAAAGAATAAAATAGTATTTTTGCTGTTGAATAAAATAGTATTAGTCTGAAATAATCTAAGAGAAGCATAGAATGTATCTGTGAACAAAGCAAAGGGTAAGTGTTAAGATGCACATCAGTAACCTCCTGTATTCTGTGCACAATTGCAGAGAGCATCTCTACTATACCATCTGTGTATGACTATCTTATTGCTGTGTTATTATCTGTACCATGATTATATTTATTGTAACTCTTTGATTTAATAATGCATGTACTATAGAGTTAAACTAAATGTTTATATATCATTTTAGATAAATTAACACAGACATGAATCTTGGATCATAGCAAAAATGGGGCCTTAGACTAATTCAACTAGTTGATTAAAACAGTAAGCTGATGTATATCTCTACTATTGCAGTTTTGTAGCAGCACTTTACTGCATTTGTACTGTGATTTGTTTAAATCTTGACAATAAAATATTCCAGATACAATTATGGATAACGTTTTTTTTTTTTCAAAGATGTGAAGAGTACAATGTGACATGACGTCATGTAACATAAGATCAGTGCAGTAAGAGTATTCATATTCATACATGTGTGTTTGGGGAAGGAAGACATGTATGTGTGGTTTGTGTACATCCATCTGAATTTTTGTGCCATACTTCTACTATTTTTCACATCTTTCTAGCTGCATGGGGTTATTTGAGCCTAGAGAAAATCAAATTATCAGTTGTGGCTACAGCAGTTATTTTCTGAATGTCATCACAATAAAGAAAGATAATGTTTGTATTTCATTTTCCTTTTGACTATTCTTTTTTCTTTTGTCCCATTGTGCATGCCATCTAGCTGACTATCAGCTGTTTTGCATGAATGGCCCTAGTATTCTACCCCAGGGCTGGAACCACACAGTGGCAGATTGGGAAGGGGGAGTGGAACAGAGCAGCTAATAGCATCAAACACGCTGTCTTGCCTGTCAAGGGATTTATGCATGCCCTATATGGACAGAACTATTACATATTATATGACATATACTACAAGCATCACTGCATGTAAATTAAGTAAGCTTCCCCTCCATCTTTCAGTGCTGACTTACTAACAGCAATCAGCCATGTGATTATGGTAGCATCCCACGCATCAGAAATATCTCATAATGCAGGTAGAAATCCCTCTTTACATCCCAAGGTGGGTGAGTTGGCAAAGCCACAACTTCACACCATTCACCCACTTTTTGTAGTGCTTGACTCTCTAGTTGAACACTGGTCAACTGTGCCAAAATCAGTGCTCCTTCCCTGTGTGACACAGTGCTGGGTTTTCACTTTGGCAGTTCTGAAACTCCTTTTATTTTATTACTGTGAACACCAGTACACTAGAGGTTTAACTTGCAACTTCTGATTTTTTTGATAAAATCTTGTTTTACTGACTCCAGTACAAATGAGAAAACATTTCTCATGACTTCTGCCAGATAGAGAAGGAAACAAAACATATCTGAAATTAGAGTGATAGTAAGTCCCAGCAGCCTTCATGTTGGTATCTGTTAACACCATGGAGCTGCTGTGCACTGTTGACATGGACTAACTATGCAAGATCACTAGTACTTTATTTAAGGATATAATAATAATCAAAACTGTGAATATTTAATACTAATTTACAGAGTAGATGGCATCATGCTGCAAATAGATAACTGCTATACATGCTGACAGGCACTACATAGTATACGTTGTAGCAGTTTTGAAATTGAAATATTTTGATTTGTTGCTGCATGTGTGCATTTTGTGATTGGCCAATGCCCTGTCCAGAATTAGGTTTGAAACCTTGCACCCACTGGCAGATCAGATAGGCTCTGTCTCCATAGTGACTATGTAAAAAATAAAGTGTGTTATCAGAAAACAGAGATGGATGGATGGATGGATGGATGGATGGATTGATGGATGGATGGATGGAAAGATGAACAGAAAGATTTATTGTTGTGATGTTGCTTTTTTTCCACTGCTTTGTAACTCTGAGTAACCAATCCCATTTCAGATTTGTAAAGCTTGTCCTGTAAGAAGGATATCTTCCTTCATCATTAACCTTTGGCCCTTTCAAATGCAATGCTTTTGGCACAGATACTGAGTGGGCAAATCCATTAAGATTCCAAATATGTCACACCATTAAGCCAGGTGTGGTTAATTTTCAAGTGCTGAGGGATTTATTTTTATTTTATTTTTATTTGTATTTGTTTTCCATGGTAGAGCACTGATCTCCATGGACCTTTCTCAGACTCATTCTGGCAACAGTGTCTGGTTAATTGATTTGATCAGTCACTCATTTTGGCAATGCAGGCTGATTGGCGCTGCACATTTTAATTTACAGTCACAGTTTTCTTTCTAGCTTATGCCACTGTAAATTTTAAATGATGGTGACATATCTGAATAACTGCACTGTTGTGGAGGTTCCCAACACTATCTTATTACAAAGTTACTTAAAACAAGAAATGGCAAATGCATATCACCACGCAAACCAGAATAATCATTTAGTTTCAATTAAACAATAAAACTTAGTTAATATTCTTAAATATGGACACTGACTGGACAAGTTAATGACTGTGCCCATTGTAAATCAAACATTACCATCAGGAAGAAGTCTGGCAAACACATCTGTCAGAATTAAATAACTAAAATAAAAGCACATCTTCCCTTAAATACAGAAATCATGCCCCAAAATCCAAAAACCTTTAAATGCGATAAGATAGCAACTAAGACAAAAAAATAAAAATCTGAACAAGCATAACAGATCACAATTTCTAACCTGTTGTCCAGATTCCATGTCTAAGTAAATAAATCAAATAAGTAGCCACATATACAATTTCACTAAACACATTGCCAACCGTCCCAAAAGAAAAAAAAAGAAAACTCAGAGGCCTGATTCCAAAAGATCTGTTCTCAGTTCAAGTGCTCAATTACACTGAGAACAGGTCTTTTGGAATCTGGCCTTTGTTGTTAGTCTGCTGTATAGCTAGGCCTTACACCAAAGTAAGTCACTTACCCTTAGAACAAGTTTTTCAGAAACAGGACAATATTACAATGTCAGCGACTCTCTTGGAATCTGGCCCCAGGTAATTCTCTTTCTCATATAATGAGCCCAGACTGCAATGCTTACTGTTTGATGGAAGAGAGTCTGTATCTTTTTAAGACATTTGTAAGTAAAAACAAAGGTAATATGCTAATTTACTTAGTCTTTAAAATATCCCAAATGTAGTGCAAACAAAAAAAAAATGAATGAATATGTCAATTCACAAAAAAAAAATAATAAATGGACATAACACAACTAATGGGATTGCACAAACATAGAAATTAATAAGTCAACTTACAGGGAAAAAAATGGGCAGCAGAAAGAGAGAGACTGCAGACACAAGCTACACCAGTTAGTGACCCTCAAACACAAGTATGTGCAATACATTAACAAGCCATCTCAGCTGTAGACGATGGATGTAAGATGTTCTTAAATACAATTCCATTAAAAAAGGGTCTATATTAGAAAACCGAATGTTCAAAATTTTGAGTGTTCTAATATCGACCCGTTTTCAGCGAACGCTGAAAATATCGAAAAAACAGAAAACCGAATTTTTTCCTATGGAAAGAATTTGGTTGTCTGTTTCTATTGCTTTGGTATTTTCAGCGCTGTGGTGAAAAGCTATGGGACGGGTTCAAGTAAGTGTGTGATTGTGTGGACGTGAGGTTTACAGCGGGTTAGGTGAGTTAGGGTTAGGTCACGGGTCAGGTAAGTGTGTGATTGTGTGGACGTGAGGGTTAGGGTTGGGTAGGTGAGTTAGGGTTAGGGCATGGGTGAGGTGATTGTGCGATAGTGACGGACCTTAGGGTTAGGATCTGCTAAGGTAAGGGATAGTGGTGTATGTATAGTTTAGTGTAGGGTTAGGTGTAAGAGTTTAGGTGTATGTGTATGGATTGCTGTTTGTTTGGTGTGCCTGTGCTGTGGTATGTGTTTTGGAACAGTGATTTTTTTCCCTAGGAAAAAATTTGCTGTTCTGTATGTTTGATGTTTTAAATTTTCAATTCATAGGGTTCGATATTAGAACACTCAAAATTTTGGGGGCGTGGCCAAGGATGAACACAGGATAGCAGCAGATTTCTTCAGCTCCACCAATTTCATTACACTGACAGGAATTAATTACTTAAAAAATTAATTTTTGAAGTAATTTTCTTTCTAAATATGTTTGTTTTATATAGTTCTTGAACTATATCTAAAAAAGAAAGGAAATTTTAACAATATTCCTGTCAGAAATCACATTGGAAATTTTCCTGTCAGTTTATCAGTCTGAAATGAGTTCCAGTAAGACAAATTCTCAAGACTCCAGCATCAAGAAAGAACTTCAGTCTCTGATAACTATAATCCAGCAACTTACTGCTAAGATGGATAAAATGGATACTAAAATTGACAACTTCATAGAAAAACTACAAAACAAATAGACTTGTTACATATAGACCTGCAACAACAGACGCATCCAGATGACAGGCATAGAAGAAGCTGTGAATGACATGGAAAATAGAATCCAAGAAGAGGAAATCAACATTGAGTTTCTGCTGAAACAAAATACACATTTACAAACAAAGCTGGATGACTTGGAAAATAGATCTAGGCGCAATAACATTAGGATTTTTGGACTGCCAGGAAATATTGAAGGTAATAATATTACTTTTTTAACAACATGGCTCCCTAAAACTTTAGACTTACCAGAAGCATTCTCTTTTGGTATCGAAAGAGCACATAGATCTATAGCTAATACTAACTCTAACAAACACTATCCTAGATCAGTTATAGTTAGATTTCATCATCTTTGATAAAGAGATGGTTCTTAAATCTGCTTGGGCTAAAGCTCCTGTTAAGTTTAATGAGACAACTGTGCTTTGACAATGACTATTCTCCTTGGTACTAGCTAAAAGAAAAGTTTTTCTGCCACTAATAAGGGTGCTTAAAAAAGCTCAGTTTAAAACATACCTTCTGTTTCCTGCCAAGCTAAAAATCTTCCTTCCTGATGGTCCTAAAATTTTTGATGACTTAGACTCTGCTTTACTGTTTATCAAAAAAATAAGATTTTGGATAAAATAGAGGAAATGGAATGGGCTAGTCCTTCATTAAAGAGACTGGCAACTGAAACTGTGGAAGACTTGAGAAGAAGAAGAGACTAAAGAACAAATGAATTGTTCTATGTTTTCCTTTTTTTCTCTCATCATTTTACTTCATTATTAATCTTTTTAAATATAGTTCCTGCATTTCCAGAAAGCCACAAATGTTCTGAAAAAGATTTAATCAAAGTTATTCTCTGTAAAGAAATGTTTTGTTTCATAACCAGTCAAAATATCTGAGGAACTAATAACAAGCTATTATTAAATTTGTTTCTCTTTCTGAAAAGAGAAGTAAGGTCAGTAATTTGATACATTTTTTTTTCTTTTTTTTTTCTCCTTTTCTTCTTTTCTTTGTTTAAACAATGACATTCTATTTAGATTATGTAGTGGGTAAAGGGTGGGGAGGGCAGGGAGAGAAGAGTAATGAAAATATGATAAATAGAATAATAACATATTTATTCCTTTGTTTTTTTTTTTTAAAAGGTTTTAAAAAATTTTTCTTTCAATTTCAGGGGCCAGTAGAATTGATGGTGCTTATTTGGCTCAGAAAATGGTAGATTTACATGATAATAAGGCTGTTCTATAAACCATTGCTAACATCTTACAAGGTGACAGCCAAACCAGCTAGCCGTGCAACAGTAACATTAAAAAAATTGTGCTGTAGCATTTTGATTTTAAACTTGGATAATCCTACAATAAGTATCTCACTACTACTTGGAAGGAAAATACCATCTAGAACAAATAGTTAAGATGTTACAGTCTGAAGTATGTGAAATGCAGGAAAAAGAAAAATGGCAGACAATTAATAAAGACATTCTATCACCAAATAAACTGTCAGCATAATATGCTCTGCACTTGCAAAAACTGAAATGAGCAGAGAAGCCTGAACCTACAACAAGTATACCCACCAAGCATCAGGCAGAATGGCACCTTACATTCTTGCATATATGCTTGTATGCTTCTGTAAAACAAACAGCACAGCTATTATGTATGGTTTTGCAAAATTTAACATTTTTGTTCTGATAAGTCTCACCCTACAGCTGGTTAACATCAATGTTTCCTGTCTACTGCATTTTCACTCCACTTTGAACTACTCACTTCCCAATGGACTAATAGCTGCATTATGAGTTGAACTCGTATTAGTTTCTTATTTTAGTGTAACAATCATACCATTCTTAACGCAGCTGAGCTAAAGTTGATTACCCTTCCAGAATTAATGCCTGCATTGCTCATGAATTATGCCTGCTTACCTATTCCTGTTTAAATCAAAGCACAACATTTACAAGCTCCCATCTTCCTCTAGTACTGTTTTTCTTGTCTGTAGCAAAGTAGACAAGCTACATTAGTACACATTTCTAGACCATATGCAAAACATAAACAAAAATGACCTGCTTAGTAAATCATTAGATACCTGGGCTGTATTTCAAATGCATCTGCTTCAGTAGACCGAAAGTTCATTTACCTGACTTTCAGTTATCCGAGATGAAAAGGCCGACAACCGCAGAACACCAACATCCTGTAACACTGACTTCCCACTTTAGGTAAGTATCCGCTTGGTCATCCTGAAAAAATACTAAACCAAAGGATAGTAAACCCACCCATGTGGGGAGCTTCGCCAAGTGGTAACTTACCTGGAGTGCAAGTCGGTGTTTTGCGGTTGTCGGTCTTTTCATCTCGGCTAACTGAAAGTCGGGTAAGTAAACTTTTGGTCTACTGAACTAGACCCAGTTCAACTAACCAGATAAATATTACTAAGCAGTAGTGGTTTAAATTAACAATAACATGAGGTGTATGCCATTACTTTCTATGTCAATACCTTTTTTCATCACCCTTAGCACTGTATATACTCTCACAACTTTGATCTGATTGGTCCTATACTTGACCTACCTACTAAACCTTTCAATCTTTGCTGCTAACTTACATTTTGGGAAATTTTGTTTATCAGACTAATGGAGCTTTTCTAATGTAAACCAATTCAGATGCATAACTGGTACTCCTGCACTTCTTATTTCATACTTATGTTTCGTACTTGGTGAGGCCATTGTTTTAGAGATAGTCCAGTACTGCTTAACATGGCTTCTTTCCAGATGTGCTGTCACCATAGACTTTATCGATGCTGTTGGCTGCTACTTGAATCTACTACATATGAGCATAACAAAACAGGCAAATAGCTTTTAAGAGTCAATATGCAGCTTCCCATGTACAGCCTAACTCATTGGCATGATTCCTGTCCTTTGGGAATCAGGGTCAAGTTGAGTTATCCCACAGAGTATGTTCCTCCCTTGGTTTAATTCCATATCATATTAAGTAATGCAAAGTAGCTGAGACTTATGAATCCCCCCCCATCTCTCACACACACACACACACACACACACACACACACACACACACACACACACACACACACACACACACACACACACACACACAGGACTGGATTCTTTTACTTTAATTTTTAGTAGTCACATCCGGCTTCACTTATTTGGATTTTACAAGCCTTAGTTTCTCAGTGATCTGAGTGAGATTTAGTCCTTCTGAAAACTAGTATATTGATGTGTTTCGTGCCAGAAAGAATAAAATAGTATTTTTGCTGTTGAATAAAATAGTATTAGTCTGAAATAATCTAAGAGAAGCATAGAATGTATCTGTGAACAAAGCAAAGGGTAAGTGTTAAGATGCACATCAGTAACCTCCTGTATTCTGTGCACAATTGCAGAGAGCATCTCTACTATACCATCTGTGTATGACTATCTTATTGCTGTGTTATTATCTGTACCATGATTATATTTATTGTAACTCTTTGATTTAATAATGCATGTACTATAGAGTTAAACTAAATGTTTATATATCATTTTAGATAAATTAACACAGGCATGAATCTTGGATCATAGCAAAAATGGGGCCTTAGACTAATTCAACTAGTTGATTAAAACAGTAAGCTGATGTATATCTCTACTATTGCAGTTTTGTAGCAGCACTTTACTGCATTTGTACTGTGATTTGTTTAAATCTTGACAATAAAATATTCCAGATACAATTATGGATAACGTTTTTTTTTTTCAAAGATGTGAAGAGTACAATGTGACATGACGTCATGTAACATAAGATCAGTGCAGTAAGAGTATTCATATTCATACATGTGTGTTTGGGGAAGGAAGACATGTATGTGTGGTTTGTGTACATCCATCTGAATTTTTGTGCCATACTTCTACTATTTTTCACATCTTTCTAGCTGCATGGGGTTATTTGAGCCTAGAGAAAATCAAATTATCAATTGTGGCTACAGCAGTTATTTTCTGAATGTCATCACAATAAAGAAAGATAATGTTTGTATTTCATTTTCCTTTTGACTATTCTTTTTTCTTTTGTCCCATTGTGCATGCCATCTAGCTGACTATCAGCTGTTTTGCATGAATGGCCCTAGTATTGTACCCCAGGGCTGGAACCACACAGTGGCAGATTGGGAAGGGGGAGTGGAACAGAGCAGCTAATAGCATCAAACACGCTGTCTTGCCTGTCAAGGGATTTATGCATGCCCTATATGGACAGAACTATTACATATTATATGACATATACTACAAGCATCACTGCATGTAAATTAAGTAAGCTTCCCCTCCATCTTTCAGTGCTGACTTACTAACAGCAATCAGCCATGTGATTATGGTAGCATCCCAAGCATCAGAAATATCTCATAATGCAGGTAGAAATCCCTCTTTACATCCCAAGGTGGGTGAGTTGGCAAAGCCACAACTTCACACCATTCACCCACTTTTTGTAGTGCTTGACTCTCTAGTTGAACACTGGTCAACTGTGCCAAAATCAGTGCTCCTTCCCTGTGTGACACAGTGCTGGGTTTTCACTTTGGCAGTTCTGAAACTCCTTTTATTTTATTACTGTGAACACCAGTACACTAGAGGTTTAACTTGCAACTTCTGATTTTTTTGATAAAATCTTGTTTTACTGACTCCAGTACAAATGAGAAAACATTTCTCATGACTTCTGCCAGATAGAGAAGGAAACAAAACATATCTGAAATTAGAGTGATAGTAAGTCCCAGCAGCCTTCATGTTGGTATCTGTTAACACCACGGAGCTGCTGTGCACTGTTGACATGGACTAACTATGCAAGATCACCAGTACTTTATTTAAGGATATAATAATAATCAAAACTGTGAATATTTAATACTAATTTACAGAGTAGATGGCATCATGCTGCAAATAGATAACTGCTATACATGCTGACAGGCACTACATAGTATACGTTGTAGCAGTTTTGAAATTGAAATATTTTGATTTGTTGATGCATGTGTGCATTTTGTGATTGGCCAATGCCCTGTCCAGAATTAGGTTTGAAACCTTGCACCCACTGGAACCTAAAGATAAAATAAAGGAGTTTATAACCACAAACATGAATAAAAAGCTTAATAAACAACAGATTAAACTATTGGACAAAATTATTTCATATACAGAGGTTATTACACAAATAAATAAGCTTAAATCAAACAAAGCACCGGGTAATGATGGTATTATACCAGAGATATATAAAATCCATTCTAAAAGTACATATTCATTAATACATAAGGTTTTTATTTTGGCCCAAACTGAGTTAATAACCCCCCCCATCTTGGCAATATACATTTATTTCACCAATTTTAAAACCTAATAAAGATCCAACTAGATGTACTTCATATCGGCCCATCTCATTACTTAATGTTGATTATAAAATGTTTATGAGTATTTTTGCTGATAGATTGAAGACAATCATTCCCGGCATTATAGATATAGATCAGACAGGCTTCATTGTTAATAGAAATACTTTTGATAATATAAGAAGAACTTTAACATTAATTGATTTTGCAAATAGGAAAAAGAAAGATTTAACACTTATTAGTCTTGATATAAGTTCAGCATTTGATTCAGTAAGTTGGGACTATCTGTTCACCTTACTGAAGTGCACAAACTTCTCAGATGCATTTGTAAATCTAATTGAGCATTTATACAAAGGAACGTTGGCTTATATTAAGGTAGGAACATATATTTCACAAAAAATACCCATTCTTAAAGGTACAAAACAAGGATGTCCACTTTCTCCACTATTATTCACTTTAGTAATGGAGCCTTGGGCTAATTTGATCAGAAACAGTACTGACATAGAGGGTTTTGAAATAGATGAAAATACAACATCCAAAATTCAACTTTTTGCAGATGATGTTCTAATTACATCAGCAGGATCTAATTCTTCTATGCAGTCTCTATTTGATAAAATGATGAATTTTAAAAGTATTTCTGGTTTAATATTCAATGAAGAAAAAACTAAAATACTACCTATATATACACGAAAAAATATTCTCATTAGTGATTTTACTAAATATGTACCCAATTCAGGTCAGATAACTTATTTTGGTATAATACTATCTAAAGATATTAAATCTATTATATATAATAATTATAATACCTGTTTTCTTAATATACAAAATATTTTTAATACCTGGAATAATATGTTTTTTACTATGGAGGAGAGACTTACAATTATTAAAACGATAATATTCCCCAAGATTTTATACTTAATACAATCAATAATACTTCCACCTACAAAAATAATTATCAAGAAACTGAATACACTAATGTTAAATTTCCTATGGGCACCTAATAGACCTAGGATTGCATTAAAGAAACATACTAATAGCTGGTCTCAAGGGGTATTTCTTTTCCAGACTTTAATTTATATACTATCTCTTCTATTGTAAAAGTTATTACTTTATTAATAGATCAGTCATATGTCACAAAATGGAAAGATTATTGGGAGCTAATTAGTATGCACTTCATGAAAATCTCCTTAACACATAAAAATATGATTGTAAATAACTCCATGTTATGGTTACTAAAGGAATTTTGTACTTCACCTATTACACCTAAACATATGGTTTGTTACCCATTAAATATTATTATTAGCTATCATAACTTTATATTCATGCACCCTAAGTATAGGGAATGGAATTTTATTATATTCCCTATAATGTATACTTGGGGTATGCTTTTGTCATCTACTTCTGAAGGAACTCATTTAGCTATAGATAATGATCTAAAGTACTGGTATCAGTTGATATCTGATAATAAAGTTAAAAATCTAGATTTCTTAAAACAAGAATTTGATCTAAGAGAAACTTGCTGGTTAGAGGTTCAGACCTTTAGACAACATCTCATTGATAGAATAGATCTAATGTCTATAACAGTTAAAGAATCTATTCCAACACTGATTGATTACTTGATATTAAATTTACAACATAAAGTTTCTGATAAAGGTAAACTTTCATACATACATAAAATTATCAGACAAGAAACTTTTTACAGTGTAGATACATACTGGAATTATTTCACTTCTATTAATGGGGACCCACCAAATCAACAAGATAAACAATATATATTGGAATCTGCCTATAGAACTACGTCTTCCATTGTCTGGAGACTTTATACATGGAAATTTTTATACACCTTTGATGATGAATAAAATAAATAATAAAGATAATCTATGTAAGAGATGTAATGTAGAAATTAATGCTGACTGGGCTCATATGTTTTATGACTGTATAAAATTGAAAGAATACTGGAAGTCAGTTAATGAATTTTTGCAGGCTCTTTTTACAGATAATTTCATTATTTCTAAATCTCTTATATTATTCAACACACCTGTACCTCAAAGTGTTAAAAGGTTAAGCTTCCCTTGTTATGGTCTATTCTAGCAGTGGCTAGGAAAATAATAACCAGAAATTGGATTTCAGATACACCTCCTTCGTTCAATGAATTTAAAAATGTTATGAATATAGTGTGCCATATGGAAATAAACACAATTAGGTCAAGAACAACTAGAAAAACATCTTATTATATTGTATGGGATAATTTACAAAATTTGTTAAAAAAATCCTAATTTCAATAGCATGGTATTTTAGTTTAATTAATTGATCTGATTGTAGTGGATGTCTTTGTAAATACTTTAGTTGTTTTGTTGAATGTTATAATCATATCTATTTTTAATTACTTGTATAAAATTGTTATGATATTTCTCTTGTATGTTAAAACAATAAACCTGTTTTAAAAAAAAAAAAAAGAACACTCGAAATTTTGAACGTTCGGTGTTCTAATATAGATCCCAAAAAAAACACGGGTAAGTAGTTAGTTTTAAATAATGACACAGTATAACAACTGGTTTACTCATGCCTGGCTTATTTGTTTGGTCACTCAGGCTTTAGCATCGTAATCAAACTACGCCCTCCACGAATGAACCAGTATTCTTCCACAACCAGTCACTGATTATTGCTCACTTAAGTAATGTGCGCAATATTGTGCATTTCTCTTCCTTATGTAATGAGCCCAGATTGCAGAGTAAAAAAGTCATACTTAATGTTTGTTGCAAGAGAGTCTGTACCTCTATAAGACAACAATGTATTAAATAAAAGTAATATACTGCATTTGTTCACTCATTAGAATATGTCAGATGTTTTGCATGCATTGCATTTTGCATATGAATTAGTGGTACTGAATAATATAATAGTGTCATTTTCTAGTAAATAATTTTAACAGTTCTTTAGAAAAGCTTTTGATTTGAAGCTTAACACTTGAATTGGTGATCACAACTCTAGTGTTCATCAACTTAATTCTGTTTATTGCAAAAACAGATTTAAGAATACAATACATAATGCTTTATTTATTAATTTCAATTTGTTTGCTAGGGTAAAACTCTGATCCAGCTGGATCATTTTCAGTCCAGCAAACTGAGTAGAAAGCATTTGAACACCAGGCATAGAAGTAACACAATACATGAAAAAAAATGAGGAGAAACACTATTCAGTACTCAAACCTTTGACAAGAGGTTATACAATCCATACAAAGCATGTGAAAGAAGATTTTCAGGATGATTCACAAAATATATGTAATCATCTAGTATAATCAAAAAGTTGAAGGACCAGTCTCTGTAGTACACTGGGATGGATGAAAAGTACTTTGGAGAAACTGTCTACACTATTTATAATAAAGATAGTTTTGGAGACAAAAGAAAATGAAAGCAGTGAGAAAGGTGATGGTTTTGACAGCTGAATAGCATATTCATTTAAACTGATTTTAAAGAAATTAAAGATTGCAATTGGTATTTGAGAAAGCCGTGCTCAGATAATATTTGAAGAATGGAAGCATGTATACTTTGAAATACTTCAAAAGAATGATTTTAAATTTTGATCTGTATTCAGTTTGTGAATAAACTGTTTTTACTGTAGAGAAAAGAGATTCACAAAGGTTTGGGGTAGCAAAGAAGACTGGGTACTGAAAAAGGAAATTGAAGAAGGAACCCTAGTACTAGATGGGATCACTGCTGGTAAAGCACTAGCCATTTTCCTTGGCTTGAGTTAGGCTGTGGACTCTTCTTTTCAGGAATAGGATATCTAATTTGCAAACAGCAAAGATAAGCCCTTAAAAACATTAACTTCAAACTTTATTAAGTTAACTTTTAATTAAAGTTTTAGTTATGAAGATTACAAAACTTAAAATATATAAATATTAGTACAGCTATCACATAAAATGGGTTCCTACCATGTCATTGAACCTTTACAGGTTCGAGCCACATATGGTCGAGACCATATGTTCGAATTTGTAAAAGTTTGAGCGTGTGAATGGAAATCTCCATAGGCAGAGGTTTTCATTCACTTCAATGTGATGCAATCTTGGAGTCAGTATATTTAAGTAGTGGGGGCGGGTGTTGGGGTTGCAGGAGGCTTGCCCCCCTGATTACAACAGTTTATGTTGTTGCCCGTTGTGTTTTTTTTTTTTTTTTTTATGTAGTCGAAGTTATGTAACTTTGAACATAATGGTTCGACCATTAGGTGTTCAAAGTTACGTAACTTCAACTATGTGATATAGACCCCCATAAAACTCATTGAGCAGCATGTTGAGACCTTATCTCAGAACATCTTTACAAAGCTAAAGAGATACCAAACAGCTGGAAAAAAAACATACATTATACCTCAAACTAGAAGTTGGAGTTCTTGGTTGCATTGTTTTCACAAAATGGCTATGTTCTGCCTTAACTGATTACTATACTTGAAATTAATGCTTTATCCCTAAATGCACCCAGGGCTGGTGCTAGCATTTTTGGGGCACCCCGCAAGTTTCAAGTAGGTGCCCCTACCAAGGAGAATATAAAGTATGACCACATTGCCATCATGCCCCCTTCTCTGTCACGCTCATCCAGCACCAGTTATCCATCACTGACAGTGTTACTACATCCAGACAATTAAGAATACTTGAAAGTTGCACACACTGACTGGCATTTAGTACCAATGTTGCATTATAACAAGCCCTTGTACCATAGCAAGGTAGCTACTCACAGAGATACATGCACACACTGACTGGCATTTAGTACCAATGTTGTTACATGACAACAAGCCTCTGTATCACATCAAGGGTAGCCAGTCCCATAGAGGTACACAGACACTCACCACAAAGACCCTCACACAGGACAGAGACACACAACATAGACAGCTACACAGATTCTCACACACAGGACATAGACACCCACACGTGAAGACAGCACTACAGCAAGACTGAACACTAACATCCACACAGTCTCCCACATACGGGACAGGCACCCACACAAGATAGCATTATAGAAAGAATGAGCAGCCACACAGACTCCCTCACAGAGGACAGAGGCAAACGAGACCAGGACAAAACACAGTGAAACTGAACAGAGACCCCCACAAAATGAAGGCAGCACCACCACAGGACAGAACTGAGACACCCACAAATATCTGCTACTAAGTTGTAATGCAAGTACTGCAATACTACAACTTACTGAAATCACTCAAAGCATGAAAGATTGCTTATAGAAATCACTTATTAAAGCATGAAAGAATGTTTAAAGATGGTCAAAACAGGGATTAATTCCACAAGCAGGCTGCTGTCCTCCTTGTCACATTCCCTTCAGGTCAACTCCTGGCTTGTCGAACTATTGCACAATAAAGTATTCATGTTTGTCAACACTGCATAAATGAGCATGGATATGCTTGTAGGCAAGTTAAACTGTTCAGCCAAATCCCCAATTGATCAAAACAATTTCTTTATTATGTAGGATATGTTTCAGGTGTTTTTGTGTGACAGAGCAACACCACTCTCTCCCTATGTGTGCTTGTCAGGGGAATTTGAATGAGTGTTTAAGGGTATATAGCAGGGGCAGCTCATGTTGTTGGACTGCAGCCCCCACCCCCCAGCTGTAAAATGAAAAAAACAGAATTGTAACAAACTAGCTGCGAGTCCCAGAACTGTGCATGTGTGCTCAATGAGTTCATATCTGGACTGCTGTCTAGCCAGTCTTGATTGCAAAGAGAAGGCATCAGTATACAGATGCCATGACGTCTATGTGGTTACAAACCACATAGACTGGAAGGAGAATGGACTGCAACATATGCAGTCACATATGTGGATAGATAACAACTGATTGGCTCCCAGCTTGGGAATTCAAATTTGGCATGCCCAGACTGATTTTCTCACTGCTGTTGTAATTTGGAAGCAAGAGAACTGGTTTAATTTAGAAGTTGCTGCAATGAAATATTCTTGGTGGCTAGAGTTACTCTCAGGCTCAAACCCTGTACTTTGGGTACTGGTATCAAGAGCCTGAATTCCGTACCCACCACCACTTGTGAAAACTGTTCAGATTTTTGTCTCATATTTTTGTTCTGAATCTGTACTGTTCTGTTCCTCATAAAATCTGTGGTTTTCTGGATTTTTGTAATAAATAATGACAGGCATTTGAATTTCAAACTTCATATTCTTCAGAAAATACATGGTAACACTACACAAAAGCTTTTATTCTAGCAATTTTCTAAGTTTATAAGATCAATATTTGAAAATTGTCCCTATTTTTGGGGCTGTAGTCCCCCATTATTGGCTTTGTCTAGGTTTTTTTGTACTAAGAGGTTGAGAGCTATGATGAAAACTGTATTCACTGAGTATGTTTGGGGGCTGTATTCCCCCATTATTTTCTTTGTCCAGGTGTTTTGTGCTAAGAGGTTGAAAGATATGGTGAGAACTGAATTCACTAAATGATAGCCATTTAAATTTCAGTCTTTGTGTCTTTCAAGAAACAGCTTATATAGCATAGTGGTATGTTGCTCTGACTGTAGTGCACAGGGTCCTGGGTTCAAGTTTTGGCAGTGAAATGCATTGTGGTAACATAACATTTTATTCTAGAAACTTTACAAGATTATACAAGCAATGTTTAAAATGTGTCTCTGGTTTTTGGTCTGTTGCCCCCCCCCCTCCAATAAATTTTGGCTTTTTCCAGATTTCTTGTGCTGCAAAGTTGAGAGATACAGTTGAGCATCAAGTGGATTTTACAAGGAGCTGAGAGTTTCAGAGGAAGAGATGTTTAGTGCTGCTTATGCCAAGTCTGCTTGCATTGTTAATATCATAACAGGTTGAATACTTTTGATGCAGAAGGCTGTGGGTTCTACTCGCACAGTATTTAGATGCATTGCTGATACTGTACTGTGTTGTACTTTTAAAGGGGGGGGGATGCTGCAGTCCTGAGAATGTCCTCTTTGGCAGAGATACCTAGTAACTATGAACCTGTTATCAGTTTTCTATCCATTCCCTATTGCAATATTACTAGCTTATCATTTTTTTAATGTAACATAGACAATGTATTCCTCAAGAGCAACAGGCACTTTATTTGTAGATGAAACAATTAAATATAAAGTTGTTTGCTAGCAGCAGCCTCTTCATTAGTTACAGATCTCTTTAATGGGGAATTATTTAGATGATTTTTACTTCTGAGGATATTGTGCATATTTACTGATGATTGTGGACTGTAGAAGTTTGTAGACTTTTATGATGGAAAATGTTCTGAATTGGGCAGTTTTGTCATTATTGGTGCATGCATTTTGTTTCATTGTTTACTGGAAAAATGTTCAAAACAATACATTTAAAACACCCTCTAACAATTGTACTTGATTATACAAGGAATATAATTTAATACAAATCAGGAAGATATTTATTGTTTATCTGATGAGCACAGGTATGCCCCCTCCCAGTTCTTGGTTGGATGTGTTCGATTAGGAATCAGTTAAATCAATTGTCTACAAGCACAAACTTTTTTGTTACTGAATGTTTTCACTAATTGAGTCTGAATGCTACTGAAAGTGTTGAAGCCAGATTGAAGCAATTACTTCTCTTAGATATTCCTTTTTTGGGGAGGGGGTACTTATTGTCCACACCTAGGGAGCTAAGTATGTCATGTAGGATATCTGCTGCACAATTCTCCTGGCTGAACTATACCTCCCATCTGTCCAGATTTTCACAGAATGAATAGATTTGTGCTTCTTATTTTTGGTTTGTTCGTTATAAAATTTGTGGTTTTCTGGCAAATCATTTAGGAATAAAGTCACTTAATAATGACAGATATTGAGTTTGGACTTTATATCCTTAAGGAAAATGTATGCTAAAGCAAGACCTGTTATTATATCAACTGAGTTTGCATAAGAGCAATTTTTAGTACTGTTTGTTTGTTCCCCCAATATATTTGGCCTTGTCCAGATTTCCTGCATTAAGAGGTTGACAGGTATGTGCAAATAAATCGCTTTATAGAATTAGGTATATCCAAACCTCTCAACTGTCCCCGATTTTGTTCAAAATGTTGCTCTCCCCCTAATAATCCCTCCACAAAATGGCAATTTTGGAAGAAATGTGGAGGGTTTACAATTAATAAATAATTGTAATGATCAGAGTTACAGATTACTTTTATTTTAGAAATGCATGTAGAGTCTCTTATTTTGTCAGCTGCTGAACTTAACAGGACTAATATTAAAAACGTGTCCCTACTTTGATAGGTTCCCAGCTGTATTGTGTGGCTATTTTATATTTTTGCATCACATTTCTGGTCGTTTTTTCATAAAATTGTGGTTTTCTGGCAAATTAATGGCAAATCATTATAGACTGAAGTTTGAAAATAATGACAGACATTTGAGTTTCAGATTTCATACATTTCAGAAAATTCATACTAATGCAAGACCTGCTATTCTATTATCTAAGTTTATAAGAGCAATATTTAAAAATTGTCCTTATTTTTAGGCCTTTGTCCCATTTCTGTATGTGGCTTTTTCCAGAGTTCTTGCTCAGAGGTTGAGAGGTATGACAAATATGTCAGGGCTATCACTGTCAGCCAGAGAAATTTCAACTTGTGACATATTTGTTGTACCCCACTCCCCCATGTAGTGACTCTGGATGTTTCCAAGCAAGGCAAGGAGCAGTTATGCAGTGTAAGTGTGCAAAGTATCCCCCATCCAAGGTAGACACAAGTACTACAGTGGCGTTTCATCTAGCCTTGATTTTGCAGAATGTTCTGGTTTTCTGTCATATTTTTATACTGTTGATTTATACTTATTATTCAGACTATGCATATTCGGTCTGCATGTCCTCCCTGCGGTCAAGTGGCCTCCGAAAGACATGTGTGAATAGGCATGCCTTCACTAAAGGTTGGGCATCGGGCTGGCAACTCAACACCATAAAAGTCTACTGCCAATCATCAGCGGACTAGAGTTCCGCTGTGGCGATCCTTAACCGGGAAAAGACAAACAACAACGATGACATGCATGTTGTTACAGTGCATGTTGCAAAGTGTTTAAGTAGCAATGCTTTAATGACCATCAGGTAAGCTTATCTGAGATTGTAAGATGTAAGTTAGCTTTAATAAGCATACTGTTAAAGAATTATCAACATTGAAAGCCTTTTCGTTGTTGCTATGTAGAGAATATTTACATAGCTAGATAACGTATAAGCCTTAGGTATTGAAATGCATATGACAGTATTTGTAATAAAGGACAGGATTACAGTATTTTCAGAAGCTCATTACATTTGTTGGAGACTTCCAGTTATTTTTGCAGGCTTTACCCATAAATTAAACAGAATGCCAACCTATCATGTGTGATCCATGCAGTAATCCTTTAAGCAATTTATCTTGAGCTTGTTTGTTGTTTGCTGTTCATTTTTTACTTTGATCATGTTTTCCCCATGAAACAAGTAGATAGTTGTTGTCAGGCAGCACCACAGCAGGTCTTTTTTGTATAAGAAACATTTTTACAAGTGGGGGGTAATCAGTATCACAGAGATTACTACTTTCAGCATGTTACTTGATACTTTTATAAAGCTGAATATAAATTATAATTAGAAATGCAGTGCAAGAAGTGGTTTGAGTTGAGTGCTTCTTGTTTTTTATATACTTGATTTCAACTAGCATTCCAGTAATGTATTTAAAATATATATTTTTTTCATGCCTCACAACATTTTTTGTTTCCATCTAGATATTAAGTAAGCTGTCATGTAGCTAATGCACTGAAATATTTTTTTTCTTCTTCTCCACTTCATTTTGTCTTGATTGGACTCTTATAATGACAGTTTGGCAGTGTATTTAAAGTCCCAGTTTTTCTGGTTTTGAGCATAGCTCTACCCCATTCTAGTTGGCCACACTCATTCCCATTGGTCCCAACCATTCAGCTATCTCCTGCAGCCCCCCCCCTTTGATTTGAAGTCACCAGCCGCCACTGGTATAGAGTATTGTTTTCTGTAAGGGTGGGTTTGCTGGGTGACTCTCTCAACCTCTTACAGCAAGAAATCTGGACAAAGCCATACATAAAAGTGAGACAAAGGCCCAAAAAGGGGAACATGTTTTAAATATTGCTTTTGCGAACTTAAAACGTTAATAGAATAAAAGGTTTTCCATTAGCATGGATTTTCTGAAGGGTATAAAGTCTGAAACACAAATGTCTGTTATTTTCCAACTTCAACCTTTAATGATTTGCCATTAATTTGCCAGAAAAACACCATTTTATGAAGAATGGACCACAAATATGAGGCAAAAATCTGGACATGCTGTGAAATCTGTGCAGTTGAAAGGTATGTTGGGTGGTCAAGAAGTGGGTATCCAGTATTGTGTAGGTATGAACTGTTTTTTGCCACATTTTACTGTATACTGTACTGGTTCAGCTGTAGTATAGCCCAGTTCTAGTTTTGCTGTCTCTGGGTCTGTTATGTAACTTCTGAGCATCAAATTCAAGCCATCTTTGTTGGTGAAGGCCCTTCTGCACCCTTCTGGGAGGAGAGTGTTGTCTGGGTCCCATCTAATTGAGGATGATTGGACTAGAGCTTAGAGAGAGAGCATCCTTACTGGGTGGTTTGAGTTGAAAGGGTTATTTCTTGTTTTATTTAAGCCCAACGTTTGCACTTCTTTGCATGTAGTGCACCATTATGCACTGCCGTGTAGTAGTGGTTACCACTGGCAAATGTTTTGCTTGTTAAATTTTCCCTTAGAACTTTGCTTGTGGTCCTCCAGAGATATTTCAAAGCCCTGCTGTACTGTTGGGTGGAACAGTAAGTCAAGTCTCAGAGGTACCAACACACCTCTCACTCACTAGCCATTCCTAAGTGTGACCTCTTTTCTTGACCGTATAAATTTACCTAACATTATGAATGGACAATTTCCTACAGTTTCTCCAGCCAGCTTAGTCCCCATGGTCATCCTGAGGCATTGTAGCAACTGCCTCATGTTCGCCAACAACTCTCTACTCCTTTTCCACAATAACTGAATATGTGAGAGATGCAGCTATATTAAGAACATTAAATCCATGCTTTCTCACACACCATTCAGTAAATATGACAGCGAGCGGGTTGTCAGCATGCACATCTCACATCCTACTCCACCTAAACCCACATCACACATACCTACATATACAGAGGTCATCACTAGAAACATGCCTAAACACTAGAGACCTTCCAAACACAAACACAAGCATGTCACACATAATACCTCCTCAGCAGAACACAGTGCACAAAATAGCTCACACACCAGTGTATCACCTGTCAAGCCCTTAAGGCAAAACACAAAACTAAACATTAGTCATAGGTGATTCCATTGCGAGATGCACAGATGTCCCTCTCACCAGGCTAGATAATGAACAAGTCACAGTTAGCTGTTTGTCAGATGCCAGGATCTGCCATATCACACATGCACTCAAGTCTCTCAACAACAGGTTGTGTTATGACTCGGTCATAGTCCTTGCTGGTGCAAATGACTTGAGAAGTACCTCCCTGGACTATATGAAGAGAGTCATGACTGAGTTCTCAGACTGTGTGTCTAAGGCAGGTATGCCCCTAGCCTTATGCAGCATTTTACCTTCACCTAGGCTGATGCCTCAGTACAAACAGAAAATGATTGACTATAATAATTGATTTAGTTTCTGGTGTCATTCTAAGGAGATCCAGTATCTGTCAGACTGGGATGACATGATCGACAGACCTCAATACTTTGCCAGAGATGGTCTTCATCTGCCACCCCTGGGATTTCAGCTACTGGTTAAGGCTCTTGCCACCCCCTAGGGCCTTTTTGGGCAGTGTTTCAAGGACAAAATTTCCAATGTAAAAACTCTATCCAAAAACAACCTCAAGGTTATGCTGCTAAATGTTAGGAGTCTTAACATGAAACTGCATTTACTGGAAGCAGTCCTCACCTTGTAAGATGCAGACATTTTTGCAGTCACAGAGACCTGGTTCAAGCCTGTGAAGAGCACCCTAGCCATACTGGATTATACCACCTGCCACACATTCATACCACAAACTGAAGGCATGAAAACTAAAGGAGATGGCGTATCAATATTCATTAAAGATAAATACATCTCCAGATTGGTTTAAACAGTATGATTCCCTGGAGATACTTCAGGTGCAATTAACTGTTGGTAGTACACCTATTCAAGTCATTGCCAGCTATAGAACTCACTCCATAAATTAGAACACCCATTCTGCCTATTTGGATCTACCTGAGTCTATCAAGATACGTCCAAAAACCATGGTTTTTGGTGATTTTTAACTACCAATCCATTGACTGGATAAATTATTCATGCTCAAACTCACTTGTCCAAAGGATCTGTGATTTCGTTAACTCCAGTGCCCTGGGCCAGCTGGTTGACACCTCCACAAGGGGTGCCAACTTCCTGGATCTGGTGCTTACCAATATGGGGAACCACTGTAGCATTCCCACTGTGATGTCTTCCCTGTTGAGATCTGACCACAAATCATTCCCATTCAAAGTAACTCTCACATCTGAAACCCCCAACCACAGCAACTAAACTAAAAAACTTCTCCAAAGCAGGTCATCAACTCTTACAGGATGGTATAAATGGCTTCACTGCACCTCCCCCATCAGATGGAACTGGCAATTATGCAGAGTTCTACAGTGTTTTATACAAACACCTGTATAACTTCATTGGCTCAGCTGTACCTGATAGGACCAAAACAAGCTCCTCAAAGAAGAGCAAACCTGCCTGGTGGACAACTGCCATTAATAGGAAGAAATTGCTATCTAAGAGTAAGAGGACGTGAGCCCTAAACTGGAAACACTCCCTCCTCAGCTTAAGCAAGCAAATGAGACTTCTTGCGAAGTCCTCCAAAGCAAACTACAAATCCAAATAAGCATCCTCAACTAAGGACAACCATAAGGTGCTCTTTAGTTACATCTGTAACCTAAAAGGAAAGGCCCAGATATGTGCCACACTAGTAGTTAATGATGCCACATACACTGAACCTGTGGACATAACTAACCTGTTGGCCGACAGGTTCTGTGAAAACTTCAGTCCCCTGTCCCTGTATCTCTAAAGAGTAGGTCACAAATGTCCTGTCTAAGGCCAAAAACACAGCATCTATGGGACCTGATAACATCCCAGGCTGCTTCCTACATGGGCTCCAACTAGAATTAGCAACACCATTGGGTACTCTCTTCAGTTATAGCCTAAGCACCGGCTTCATCCCAGCTGAATGGAAAATGACCACCAGTATTCCCTTGCACACAGGTGGAGCTTCCATTGTCCCCAGGAACTATAGACCTATTAGCCTGACTGGCCTTATCTGCAAGCCCATGGAATAAATCATCATGGACCTTATCAACAAAGATCTAGGTAATCTCTAAACACTTGACCCTACTCAGTTTGGATTTGTCAAAGGGAGATTGTGTCTGTTAAACCTGGTGGACTTTTTCAAGATAGTCAACAAGGCCCTGGATGAGCGGAAATCTGTGCATACAGCCTACCTAGACTTAGCCAAGACTTTTGCCAATATCTTGTGACACTATCCCCCACTCAGACATCATTGACAAACTAACTCAGGGTCCTTTTCTGTCATGGTATTAGAAACCCAAAAGACTTGGAGAAATTAAAAATAGCTAGGTATGAACCCTTATATTGTTAGCTGGGTCGCTAACTGGCTCACTGATGAAACACATAGTCAAGATAGGGGAATCACCTCCAACAGCAGACCTGTAATCAGTGGTGTTCCACAGAGATCAGTCCTGGGACCTCTACTGTTTGGACCCTATTTCTCCAAACTACAAGCAAAAACTAAAGGGCTGTGGTTAACAAGATTTGCTGATGGCTGCAAACTGGGAGCAGTCATAAATTCTCCAAATGATGTCAACATCCTACATGAGGGTCTTAGACAAACAAATGATCAGTGCCAAAGTCATGGCCTTAAACTCAATGCAAAAAAAATGTATTATTATCTCTTTCAGTAAGAGCAGTGTTCTAACTATCATATCAGTAGCAACACCCTAAGTACACACTCAGTGGTGAGAGACCTGAGCACACAAGTTGACAGCAACCTTACCTTTAATCCCCATGTCTCCACAGTGGTAAGAAAGGCATTCTATATTGCACATCTCATAAGTAAGGGCATTGCCTCCAGAGAAAAAGAAGTTATAACCTCCCTGTACTTTTCTCTCATCAGACCAGTAATTGAGTGCAATACCCATTTTGGTATGTACCTTTCCAAGCACCTGCAGCAATTGAAGAGACCACAAAGATTCATAATAAGGAAAATTCAAGGTATTCAGCATCTATTCTATGTGGATTATCTAAAATCACTGTCACTTTATTCTGTTTCCTACAGACATCTCAGAGATGATCTCTGCCTTGCATACAAGGCAATCTCTGACCCTGCATTACTAGAAATGCTTCATATCTGAAAGTGAAAAGGTACATGGATTACTCACTCTAAAGACCTTAACCTGGTATGTGACATTAATAGAACCTGCAGGAGGGACATACGTATTTGTGACCCAGAGGTTAACACACCTTTGGAACAGACTCTCACTTCATGTCAAACAGAGCACCTCATTGGCCCTCTTCAAACGTAATCCGGATGTTTAGATGGGTAACTATGAATTCACCCTGAAGATTCCACCTGTGTTCCTTTTGGGCAAGAGAAATTGGTGCTGATCATGGAAATAAGGGTATGACGTGGCTAGGCTTGTAAGGGCCCTAGGGCCATTAGCTTATTAACTTCCTATGATCCTATAAGAGGGTATGTATGTAGTCAGGAGGTAAGGAATCAACCAGTGCCTGCAGTGTTTGTGATGCAGGAGTCAGAACCATCCTGCATCTGCGGTGAAAGTTCAGTGTGTGTGTGTGTGTGTTTGTGCACATGTGTGTCTTACTAGAAATGGTAGGACATCAAGTGCAATTTATTGTGTTTGTGATATGTACATGCAGGCATGTGTGTGAGTGCTTAGGTTTGGTGAGTGTAGTTTAGAGTCTTTTCTCCAAGACCGAAACTGACTTTACAAATATTTTAAATCATTTTCTTACCAGATTTGATCCCCTCTTCATTATCACCCCATTGCAACAAATTATGTCAACACTTTCACTAAATTATATGTTAAAGTTCCTTCTCCTGGACCCATCTACTCTCTTCTTCTAAAAGATGATTCTGGGGATAGTAGAGGTCTGAACAAGCTGCAACCAACATTCTCTAAAAAGATGCAGTATGATAGACACATCACCAATCTGCTAACCTACGTATAGAGCCTATCGCTTTGCACCAGGAACTTACTCTGTCTGCTGCAACCAATCGGGTGCCTTGCTGTACTGAAGTGGACCTGGTTGAGTGCAACTTACAGGCAAGTTTAAAAAAAATGGAATCACATGGTGACATTACACAGCCATGCGAACATCTAGGAGGCACTGAGCAAGGAGCAAAGGAGATGAAGAAACCAGCTGCTGCTTCATGTTGGGGTCCTTGGATACTGAGAGATAATCAGGGCTTGGGTTTGGCAGGTGTCTAATGCCTGCTATGAATGCACCTTTTTCACAGAAGTAAAATATAATCAGTTAGGAAGTCTGAAAAATACTGAAGCAGCAGAAATCCAGGAGAAGAACCTAGACTTTTAGCTTCAGCAGTTACTACATTCCCTTACTGTGGTGCAAAGGAAGCTGCAGGATTCTCTGAGCTGACACCACCTTGTTATATTCCTTTGCACAATGTTTGACTATAGTTATGTCAGTTGACTAGTTTTCTCTATTATTTTCTGAGCTATGAAGTCTAATTACAATAAAGATAGCAGAATAAGTTGGACAGTCATGTAAATGTTAAATTCTTAAACTGACCACAGTACCCTTTACATCTTAAATAATTTGCAGGAGAGAATTAGGGAACATATGTACAACATACGCATACGGTCTGTATGCAATGCTCTTTCTAAACATGTTATACATACATCAGATGAACATTATTTTAAATTTCAAGTTGTACAGATTAATTATCCTACCATTAGAGGAGGAGACATACGTAATTGTACGGAAAGGATGGAGCTTAATTGGATTATAAGGTTAAGGGCAGATCGTAAACCCGGTCTAAGTGATAGAATTCCAGTTAAGCCCATCCTTAAGAACAGGAGACTTATAATTAATTGAATATATCTTTACATTAATAATTTTTTACAAATGTGTTTATATTTTTGTACATTTTATATTTTTATAGCTGTATATGAGTTGCATTTATAATGTGTTTTAATTATGTTTGAAGATTGTATGACATATTTTATGTTACTTGTACATCTTTAAGGGTTGATTACTATAGGAAGTGATGTCATTATTTTATTGTCTATATATTGTAAATTAAATGAGTTGTACAGTTTGAAGGTCTGATGAAGCACATCTGGGTGAAAGCGCTTACCTACTTGTATTAAATAAATATGTTCTCGTTTTATAACATCAAGTGTGTGGGTTACTAACTACTGTTTCTTTTTGTGATTTGACTGCTGCCTTTATATGTGGATATACTTGCTCAGCCTGTGGTTACTCCTGAACTTTTTTATTATTTTATACAATTGCTTGAGGTACGGGAGCATTTACCCCTTGGTCGCTACATTTTTGTCTTTAGATAATGGATTATATTAATTTTCAAAGGAGAAAAATAAATAAATCACATAATTTTTTATGTTTAAGCAAATATTTATTTATTTATTTAACATTTGTTAACTGGGAAAGTTCGACTTGGAATTAAGCCAATTTTCAGCAGGGGCCCGGGGAGAAACACTAAAGATGCATGTATTTCAATGTGGGAGGAAACTGGAGCATCTGGAGGAAACCCACACAAATGCAGGGAGGACATGCAGACTCCGCACAGAAGGTACCCCGGCCGAAAATCGAACCGGAGAACCTCTTGATGTGAGGCAACAATGCTACCACTGCACCACTGCGCTGTCCATTTAATAACGTGAAATGGGGAAATTTACACATGGTGGGTGCGATGTAAATTAATATACATGCTTCATTTTAGTCACCTCATTTATCACGACATTTAATAAATCTTAACATCAAAGAATGGTAGTTCTTTTGCAAAGAATGTTTTGTCTGTATTCCTGCAATATTGCAGTAGTCTGTAAGGATTTTTGAAATGCTAATGAGTTTTATAACTTGAACCTTTTTGTTGTTCTGTCAGAACTCTCAACTCTTTGCCTGCTCTCGACATCTGTACCCTTGACTCACCCTCCAAAATTTATAAATTGTACCATATTATACACATCTAGCTTTTGCTGCTACAGTTTCTTCTTACATGTCTAAAAAATAAGTTCTCGGTTCCCTTTAACTTGTCTGTCACATCTCCAGCACTTATCACTCACATCTGCAAACATTGTAATGCACCCTATCAGGAGTACAACATTTTTATCAAGACATTTCAAAGCAAATTATCTGAATTTTCTGGATTTTGTAGCTGTCATGGATTCAGACAAATGTCTCTTCCGCCCTGTTCTGTAATTTCTGTCCCAAACTTTTCCTCCCAGTGCTACCACGGCCCTCTACCTTTTCCCTATTTATCTGCAATTATGGCCTCATAGTCTTACATATTCTGCTTGTGATCCTTTTGTTCTTACCTTCCAAAGTCATTTCCTCTACTAGTATTTTATTCAGTTGTGTTTTTTCCAGTCCTAATTAGGCTTAGTGTTTTTTATATCAAATTTTGATAGATATTATCATCATTCTCTTTCGGCTTTTCCCGTTAGGGGTCGCCACAGCGGATCATCTCTTTCCATTTCTTCCTATCCTCTGCATCTTGCTCTGTCACACCAACAGCCTGCATGTCCTCTCTCACCACGTCCATAAACCTTATCTTAGGCCTTCCTCTATTCCTCTTACCTGGCAGCTCCATCCTTAGCATCTTTTTCCCAATATACCCATCATCCCTCCTCAGCACATGTCCAAACCAACGCAATCTCATCTCTCTTGCTTTGTCTCCAAACTGTCCAACATGAGCTGACCCTCTAATATACCGATTCCTAATCCTATCCATCCTAGTCACACCGATTGCAAATCTTAACATCTTTAACTATGCCACATCCAGCTCTGACTCCTGCCTTTTTGACAATGCCACTGTCTCCAACCCATATAACATAGCTGGTCTCACTACACTCTTGTAGACCTTCCCTTTCACTCTTACTGATACCCGTCTGTCACAAATCACTCCTGACACTCTTCTCCACCCATTCCACCCTGCCTGTACTCTCTTCTTCACCTCTCTTCCACATTCACCATTACTCTGAACTGTTGATCCCAAGTACTTAAACTCGTCCACCTTTACCAACTCTACTCCCTGCATCCTCACCATTCCTCTACCCTCCCTCTCATTTACACACATATATTCTGTCTTAGCCCTGCTGACCCTCATTCCTCTGCTCTCTAGAGCATATCTCCACCTCTCCAGAGTCTCCTCAACCTGATTCCTACTCTCACTACAGATCACAATGTCATCTGCAAACATCATAGTCCACGGGCCTCCTGTCTGATCTCATCTGTCAACCTGTCCATCACCACTGCAAATAAGAAAGGACTCAGAGCTGATCCTTGATGTAATCCCACCTCCACCTTAAACGGATCTGTCACTCCCACTGCAGTCCTCACCACTGTCACACTACCCTCGTACATATCCTGTACCACTCTTACGTACTTCTCTGCCACTCCCGACTTCCTCATACAATACCACAACTCTTCTCTAGGCACCCTGTCATATGCTTTCTCCAAGTCTACAAAGACACAATGCAACTCCTTCTGACCTTCTCTGTATTTCTCCATCAACACTCTCAGAGCAAACATTGCATCTGTAGTGCTCTTTCCTGGCATGAAACCATACTGCTGATCACTAATCATCACCTCCCTTCTTAACCTAGCTTCCACTACTCTTTCCCATAACTTCATGCTGTGACTGATCAGTTTAATCCCTGTGTAGTTACTACAGCTCTGCACATCACCCTTATTCTTAAAGATAGGTACCAAAACACTTTTTCTCCACTCCTCAGGCATCCTCTGACTTTCCAAAATTTCATTAAACAATCTAGTTAGAAATTCCACTGCCATTTCTCCTAAGCACCTCCATGCTTCCATTGGTATGTCATCTTGGCCAACAGCCTTTCCATTTTTCATCCTCTTCATAGCTTTCCTTACTTCCTCCTTGCTAATCTGTTTCACTTCCTGATTCACTATCCCCACATCATCCAACCTTCTCTCTCTCTCATTCTCTTCATTCATCAGCCTCTCAAAATACTCTTTCCATCTACTCAACACACTCTCCTCTCTTGTGAGTACGTTTCCCTCACTATCCTTTTCACCCTTACATGCTGCACATCTTTCCCAGCTCTGTCCCTCTGTCTAGCTAATCGGTACAGGTCCTTTTCTCCCTCTTTAGTGTCCAATCTCTCGTACAACTCTCCATATGCCCTATCCTTAGCTTTCGCCACCTCTCTCTTTGCCATGTGCCTCATCTCCTTATACTCATGTCTACTTTCTTCATCTCTTTGACAATCCCACTTCTTCTTCGCCAGCCTCTTCCTCTGTATACTCTCCTGTACTTCCTCATTCCACCACCAGGTCTCCTTGTCCTCCTTCCTCTGTCCAGATGTCACACCAGGCACCTTTCTAGCAGTCACCCTTACTAGTTCTGCTGTAGTTACCCAGCTATTCGGTAACTCTCCACTGCCTCCCAGTGCCTGTCTTAACTATACCCCCTGTATTTAAAAGTCCCATTTGGTAAAATACCCCATCTATCGCAAAACTCTTGCCATTCTAACTTACTGCCTACCCCACACATCTGTAACCAGAAGTAACATTTCCTGTGCCTTTTCCATTAGTATTTAGTTACTTCTACATTTTCCTGTCCCAGGTGTTTGCCAAGCCCAGTGGGCCAGGCCTCAAGCCTCTCGGCTTTATGTGTAGGAATGTTTAGGTACTTTATCAGATCTACACATAAATGCTGCTTGGGCCTGTATGTTTAGTCTTAAACTATTTTCTCCTTGAAAGTATGAATTGTGAGCAAGGTTTAACCAGTGCCTCAAAATATGCTGATGTGTCTTTGCTCATAGAAGCATCTGCAGGTAGCATGAGTTTGATTTTTCTCCTGTGCCACTTCCATGATGCCAGTTGAGGATTGCACTTAGTTTTTCTGTGGACACATTTATTTCCCTGGGTGAAATCCCATCCATCCACTTGCTTTCTAGAACAAGAATGGAACATACTTGGCATAGTAGATTCTGTCCATATACAGGGAGGATTTTTTCATTTATCCATATTTTCCTCATTGCACACCCATTCATGTCCAAGCAGGTTATCATTTCATAGGTTCATAGGTGTTTACTAGGCTAACAACCACAAGAGCCTTTTTAAACCTAGCCATGCATCCCAAATCTCTGTACCCTTGATAAGTGTAGAAGGTTAGGATGTAAAGGGCCTTTACAGAGTTCAGGTGCTCTTCATGTGATCCTAAGTCTCCACAAATGATTTAAAAAATAACTTCCCATATGATGTTAGGAGTAGCATTGGCAATGTTAAAGCAGAGTGTGTTAGTGTCCATCTTTGAAGGCAATGTCAATAATATGGCATGTCATAACCCTTCACATCACAAATAGTTCTGCCAGAGGTTAACATCACATCGCTACTATGATCAGGAGATTGGCAACCATGCCTGGGTTGCCTATTACAGTGGACACAAAGGTTTGTATAGTATTAATCATCGTTACGGGGAGGGGGGGGGCTTCACCTGTGAAAGAGGAAGAACTTGGAATTTCTCAGGTCTTAGTTTCATGAATCCTACCTCAGTTCCTTGATGTGATGCTGCACCATTTGGTATTGGAAATGTAATGTCCGTGAACAGAAGAAGACAAGGACCCACCATGATACAAGCATTCTCTACAATGTAACTTATTCCCTGAAGTCATGAGAGCCATTGACTGCACTGGCATTACCATCAAGGCACTACCTGCTCCACATGGTATACACAGTGTATCAACCTGAATGGTTTTCACTCCATAGTCCACAAAGTATTGTATACAAAGCGTCTGTCTGTCTGCTGTACTGTCAGTTTTCATGATTCCCATATTTGGTATTTGTGACCTAAACCAGTGTTTCTTGCAGACTGACCTTCCATGGGGTTATCCAGCAGATAGATAAACAGATTGCCAGCCACAGAGGCTTTCATATGAGGCTACAATTATTATAGACAGCAGACCAATCTTAATGCTATCCATGGTTTTGTGTTGCAAGTGATGCAACATATGCCTTGGAAATGTGACTGATGATTCCCCTCCATAGCCCCCAAAACATGGCAGAGATGGAATATAACACCAATAAAAAAAAACACAGAGAAAGTGAAAAACACCAACTGCAGAAGCATAAAATCCAAAATTGTTTAATACTCCAGTGCCTCGGGTAGCAAGCCTTTCACAGAGTTAACATTACAGTAGCACAAGCTAAATACCACATCATTACTCAATTAACGAAAATAATTAAACACAAGCTAATTAACAGTTTCACATTTTCATGCAGTTCACTTGGGGTCTTGTACCAGTTTAAAAGCATGTATTTTAGAACAAGTTCTGATTAAGGATGATGTTGCAGTTAAAAATAAACTGTCATATAAAGAAGCAGTCTGTAAGTTTGGCACTTTGGTGCCTCAAAGTTTAAACAAAGAACTGGAGTAGAAGGCTTTTCTGCACTAACTGTTAATTATTAGTTTGTGTTTAATTGTTTTAGTTAATTGATTAATGATGTGATATTTGTTATTTAAGTGTAGCTTGTGCTTCTGTGGTGTTAACTTGCTAGCCAAGGCACTGGAATACTAAAACATTTTTGGATCTTATGCTTCTGCAGTTGGTGTTTTTCGCTTTTTCTGTGTTTTTTTTTTTTTTTTTTTTATTTTGTTGTTCATGGAATATAACACCACACTGTTACAGACATATACAATTTTTGAACATATATTCATATTTATAAACTTACAGCAGACACCTTAGATTATCCAAACTCCATCCCAAACAAAGAAAACCACATCCCTAAAATTTGGAAACATCTTATATCTCACACTTACACACATTTGGTTTCTCTACTGATATCTCCAATTATATGCCAATAGCCATTATGTTCACCATCCAATATCTTAGAAAAAGTTGTTCAATCTCAGTTACATGAATGTGTTACCACAAGCAATTTTCTAAGCCCCCCACAGCATGGTTTCAAGCAAAACCATAGCACTATGACATCTCTACTCAGCTTTAATACTACCATCAACAGTAGCAGGAATACAGGGAACTTAGTAGCAGCACTTTTCCATGATTTGTCAAAAGCGTTTGATACCATGTCTCACCAAAAACTACTTTACAGACTCTCCTCCCTAAGACTATTACACTTACCTTTTATCTAGTTCAACAGTTTCCTCAGTGATAGACTTCAAGGTATAAAATGGGAAAATGGCATCTCTACATTTATCTCAGTTTACATAAGGGTGCCTCAAAGGTTTATCCTTAGTCTCATGCAATTTGGTGTATTCATAAATGACCTACATACTGCAAGTAAACATGCCACCATTAATAAGTATGCTGATGATTCCACCCTCGGCTGCACTGACAAAAACATAAAACTTCAAACGCAAACACAGGACCCTTCAACTCCATTAAAAGATTACTGTAACTCTCAATTACTACTAAACCTTAAAAAGATCAGACTTACTCTGGTCTCAACCGGAGCAGCCATTTGTGCATTTTAGAGAAACTTTAGGTCCTTAACTTTTACTTAAAAAAATGGCAGGAGAAACTGTGTTTTTATACTTTGAAAGTGCTCAAAACTGTGCTTTTACTTAACGGGTGGGTGCGTGATTACTAACTGCCAAGTGAACTGCTGTGCATTTAATGTAACTGCCGAGTGAACTGCTTTGCATTTTATTTAACTGTTTTCAGAAGGACTAAATCTCACTCAGATCACTGAGAAACTAAGGCTTGTAAAATCCAAATAAGTGAAGCCAGACGTGACTACTAAAAAGTGTGTGTGTGTGTGTGTGTGTGTGTGTGTGTGTGTGTGTGTGTGTGTGTGTGTGCGTGCGCGCCTTGATTACATGAAGCATGTACCTAAATTCTCCACCCATATCAACAGAATGTTTGGCTCATAATTTTGGTCTGTTCCTCCTCAAACTTGTGGTTTTCTGGCAAATCCGTGAGAAATTAATTCACTAAATAATGGTAGCCATTTAACTTTTAGTCTTCCTATCTTTCAGGAAATGCATGGTAACACAAAACATTTTATTCTAGCAACTTTTCTAAGATTATACAAGCAATGTTTAAAATGTGTCCCTGGTTTTGGGCCTTTGCTCCCCCTCAAAATAAATGTTGGCTTTTTCCAGATTTCTAGTGCTGCATAGTTCTTAGGTGGAGAGAAGTTTAGTGCTGCTAATACTGTCACATTTTTAAAGTCTGGATTTCCATACTCTCTCACTCAAACTATCCACCTGAGATACTTCAAGTTATTTTTTTTTTATTCAAACAATACCTTATATAACAATGTATTAACAAGCAGTACAGAAAATATCAAGCAACCACCAACACATAGTTATTAAATGTTTATCCATCAACACAAACAGTAATGTAGTAAAACAATTAAAATAAACATTAAGAGAAATAAACATGAACTTTTCTTCATAAATTGAATTAATCTGGTTTTGGTTTGTTAATACGGTGGGATATTATGGGAGAATAGGTGGCTAATTCCACCTAAAACGTGGCTTTTTAGTGCTTCTGTGGAACCCTAGTGATATCTGCATTGCTTATTGTACTTATTTCCTTGTTTCACTTGAAAGAAAGTTACTGTTTGCCATTTTTGCATTTAAGTTACCTGTAACACATTGCACTTGAGTTACCTGGCACTTGCTCACTAAGTCAGCACTAAAAAATTAAAAGCACTACACCCTCACAAACTCCCCTTGAGTACCTTGTTCCCCATTGGCCCTTTTTTTAATTATAAAGGAATTCCCAATACTATTCTAGCATGTCCAAAGCTCAGTTGTCAATCTCCTCTCCAGTCCAGCTGGTGAATCTGGGAATTTTAAGGCAATGTTACAACTGCCTCATGTACACAGACAACCCTCTCCTCCTCCCAACAAATTCCAACACATGTGAGAGATGCAACCATATAGCCAAACTGGAGGTTAAGCTCTCTCAACTCAGTACTGGCGTAACCATCAAGAGGAGAAGGAAACCACACTCACTACAATTCCAGTCTCACATAGACCTACCACGACAGCAAACCAAACACATAAACACACAAAAACATACTTGGAGGCTCTAAATAAAAATCTGCCTAAGCAGCAGAGACTTCCAAAGCAGACACCCAAGCAACCGCTACCCCAAAACAAAACATGTGCAATACATAGCTCACAAAGCCAGTGTGCTGAACAGTCACAGCCCTTAAGGCTAAACAACACACCTGATACACTTGTAATAGGTGACTCTATCATCAGGCACACTGACGTCCCGCTCACCAGGATGAACAAGGAGAAGGTCACGGTTTGCTGCCTGTCGGGTGCTAGGATCTGCCACATAACACACGCACTCAGGTAACTCCAAGGCAGTAGAAATATGACTCAGTCATTGTCCATGCTGGTGTGAATGACCTGAGACGTACCTCCCTGGACTACATGAAAAGAGATATAGAGGAGCTCTCTGAGCATGTAGCCCAGGCCGGTATGACCCTGACCTTGAGTAGATCTTACCCTCACCAAGAATGATGCCACAATATGAAGACAAGATGATCAATTTCAACAATTGTCTTAAGTATTGGTGTCATTCAAAGGGGATCCAATGCCTGTCACCTATCACCCCTGGACTTTTGGATATTGGCAAAGGCTCTTGCTACCCCCATAGTGCCTTTTTTAGGCAAGGCTCAAAAGACAAACCCACCTCCATAGGTATTACAAGGAATAAGAAACTAAGAGTAATGCTACTCAATGCCAGAAGTCTAAACCTCAAGATGCACACACTCGAAACTCTCCTTAGCATGGAGAACATCGATATCTGTGCAGTAACAGAAACCTGGTTCAAGGCTCCCGAGAGCACCCCAGCACTACCAGGTTATACCTCATACCATGCTTTTCGGCCCCAAAACTTGGACCGAACCACAAAAGGAGGGAGTATCAATATTCATCAAAGATACCCACACCTCCAGGTTGGTGGCACAGCACGAAGCATCAGAGACTATCCATGTGCAACTAACAGTGGGTAAAACTGCCTTCCAGTTTATAGCCTGCTACAGACTACCCTCCCAAACCCAGGAACCCCACTCGGCCTTCCTGAGAACACTGGAAAATATGAAGGTCTCTCCAAACACCATTATATTGGGCGACTTCAACTACCCAAACATAGACTGGGAGCATTACTCTAGCTCCAACACCCTAGCCCAAAGGTTCCTAGAATTTATAAACTCAAATGCTATGGAACAACTTGTTACCACTCCCACAAGATGGGAAAACATACTGGATCTGATCATCACCAACATGGGGACTCTATGCTCCAGACCAGAAGTGTATCCCTCACTGGTAAGATCAGGCCATAAACTAATCTCACTGGATATTCACATCCCAACCCCACAGAAAACCACAGTGAAAAACTTCTCTAAAGCAAATTTCACACTCCTCAAAACCGAGGTGGAATCCTTCAAAGCCCCTGGGCCTGTGGAAAATACGGCCCAGACCACAGAATCCTTTATAAACGCATTCTATGAACACCTTCAGGAATGCATGGATCAAGCAATCCCAAATAAAACCAATACCCAATCCTCCAAAGGCAGACGTCCTGTCTGGTGGACCCCAGCCATAAACAAACTATACAAAAGAAGGAGGAAGCTACTACATGATAGAGCAAAATCCCAGAAAGGGAAGGCAACTTTGATCAGTATTAACAAAAAAACTACAGGCACTCATAAAATCATCTAAAGCCAGCTTCGAGAGAAAAATTGCACAGGACACTAAGGATAATCACAAGGCTTTCTTTAGTTATGTTACGAACCTGGGTGGGAATTCCCAGATATGCTCAGAATTAGTTCAAAATGACAAAAAATACACCAAACCCACAGACATTGCCAACATCCTAGCTGACAGGTTCAGCGCAAACCCCCCCACCAAAATGGCGAATATATATCCCAGCAGAGTGCTGCCCCCCCTGACATCTCAGATGCTCAGGTAAGAGCCGCCCTCTCCAAAGCAAAAAACACAGCATCAATGGGACCAGACAGTGTCCCGGGCTGCGCCCTACATGAACTCCAAGAAGAGCTAAACCCAAACATAAAACTACTGTTCAATCACAGCCTTACTACAGGATATGTACCCAAAGAGTGGCGTACAGCAACAGTGGTCCCTCTCTACAAAGGTGGTGCCTCAATGGATCCTGGAAACTATCACCCCATAAGCCTGCCTAGCTTGGTCTGCAAAGCTATGGAAAGGATCATCATGGACCTCATAAATAAAGATATTGGGGACCTACAGACACTGGATCCTACCCAGTTCGGCTTTGTTAAGGGCAGATCCTGCCTCTTAAACCTGTTTGATTTCTTTGAAACAGTCACCAAGGCCATTGATGAGGGGAAGGTGGTCCACACAGCCTACCTGGACCTCGCAAAAGCTTTTGATACAATACCCCACTCGGGCATTATAGATAAGCTCACCAGCTTAAATATAAACCCCTATGTCACTAGATGGGTTGCAAACTGGCTCAAGGACAGAACCCACATGGTTAGAATTGCTGGAGCCATGTCAGACTCCAAACCAGTTACAAGTGGCGTCCCACAAGGCTCAGTCCTGGGACCTCTCTTGTTCGGTATATATTTCTCGGAGGTACAGGCAAACACGGAAGGACTGTGGCTGACCAAGTTCGCAGATGACTGCAAACTGGGTGGCATAATCGACTCTCCAGCCGACACAAGCATCCTCCAAAAGGGCCTCATAGAAGCAGACAACTGGTGCCAGAGCCATGGCCTCAAGCTAAATGCCAAAAAGTGTATAGTCATCCCCTTTGGCAAAAACAAAGTGCCCACAAATTACCACATGGGTGGTAATCCATTAAGTACAGAAGAAATAATTAGGGACCTGGGGACCCAAGTTGATAGCAATCTCTCATTTGACAACCACGTGGCCAAAGTGGTTAGAAAAACATTTTATATAGCCCACCTAGTCATGAAGGGATTCACATCTAGATCAGGGGAGGTCATCGTGCCTCTTTACTCATCCCTCATCAGGCCCATAATTGAGTACAATGCCCCTTTTGGGATGTACCTTACTAGACACCTGCAGCAACTGGAAAGACCCCAAAAGTACCACACCAAGAGGATCAAAGGGCTCAAACAGATGCCATATGCTGCCCGGTTAAAGAAACTCCAGCTCTACTCAGTGGCATACCGCCTGCTCAGAGGCGATCTGTGCCTGACGTATAAAGCCATGTCCAACCCGGAATTAATGGACATGCTGCACCTCAGAAAATCCAAATCCCATCGAGCTACGTGCTCGAGAGACTTGAACCTCAGCACTGAAATAAATAGGACATGCTGAAGGGACAGATTCATAACCCAGAAGCTCCCTTCACTCTGGAATAAAATCCCAGTCCAGGTTAGCAGAGTCCCTCACTGACTCTCTTCAAGAGGAATCTACATGAGTGGCTGGGAGATCGTAGGTTTACCCTGGGTATCACTTCTGTGTCACTGTTAGACAGAGGCACAGTATACTAACCTCGAAAAAGGGCATAGCAAAATTAATTTAAAATGGGTGGCGAAAGCCAAACGCACTCTGGCTAGGCTTATAAATGCCCTAGGGCAGATAGCCTAGTATGAACCTATGTACCTATGAATACCAGATGGAATCAGGACTGGATAGCTGTGTGGCATATCTCATCATAAATTTAACTCCATCCCATTTGGGATGACTGCCCTAGATGCTTCCACATAGATGTAATATACAGCCCAGAGATCATCAGAACTTGAATAGTTCAGTTCCTTAAAGAACTTAGTAATCTAGAAAAAGTGCTAGATTGAAAACAAATCTAGCCTTTCAATGGAGAGAAAGAAGTTCCAACCAGCTTGTTATGTGATTTTGCTACTTCTGCCCATATTACTTCAGCTTTAGGGCACTGTATACGTTTGTGTTGAACTTCAGCAGATTAGGAATTGCACCCTTCACACTTAGCCCATTTCACAAGACCTAATTCCTTACTATGGTTGAGTGTCAAACATTCTCCATATAATGTTCTCAAATGATGCTCACACAATAATGGGTAACAATGCACTGATCTTTAACTTGTATTGTTGTAATGCATAAGATGAGGAGTAGTATTGGTAACCTACTTTTGTTATATTGTCTTTGCATGATCTCTGAGTATGTGCACTTTCCAAGTGAAAGAGTCTGTTGTAAATCAAGAAGACGTTAAGCTCAATACTGTGTGGTTCCCTTTGCCCAAATTTCAAAAACTTAGTTTATGATGCAGCATTTCTTTTAATATCCCCAATGGAAGAAGAAGAAAAGATTGCATGCCTGAGCTGGTAGTGCTTGCACGCCTCTGTATCTAAAAGAGACATATGGGTTAGAGCTTAAGCAAAGGTAACTAAGGTAGTCTACAATTTTGGTTAAGTGATGTAGCACCAGAATCCTATAATTATCCAATCTGGTCACAGTACCCTCGTACCACCAACCATTAATGAAGGGTGACCCCAGAGTGGTGCTTCTAAAACATGAAAAATGGTCATTAGTCCTTATTTGTTAAGTGTTGTATAGATTGATTAATTGCTGCTAAACACTGCCATTGCTTTAAATGATTCATCGGGTTTGCTTTAAATCCTAAGATAGTTTGTGGAGAGTAGCCCCTCCCCCCAAAAAAAATTTGCTTCCAATCTAGCCTATAATGAGAGGTGGGAGGAATCATAGGTGAGAAGTTTATGTAATGAGTAGGCCAGGACATACTTTTTAATATTGGGGAATCCTACACCCTTATAATCTAGCCTAGTATATAAAATAGCATCCATAACCTTTTTTGCATTTACCATCCCATGCATAATTTAACATTAACTTGAAAACTTTGCTTTAACCATGCTTTTTTGCATTTACCATCCCATGCATAATTTAACATTAACTTGAAAACTTTGCTTTAACCAAGCATTTGGCTAGGAGATGGGTAAGATTCTAATAATACAGTAAACTTTGACAAAATATCATCTTCATTGCATTGATTCTTCCAATCAGCAGGAATCAACGTGTCTTTCAAATATGGAGTACTAAGGAGAGATCATCCCAAGCAAGGTTCCGATTGTAATCTATCATTTTTTGTAACTTGTAAGGAAGGTCTGGTGTACCCTGACATACTTGGGCATAGTCCTACACAATCTGAAGTAGGAGGTGTGGAATTCAATGAAAACTACTTAGCTCCAGAATTTGCTGGGAAGATTTCTCTTTTCGGCTTGTTTGCTTGCACTCCAGATACTTGAGCAACATGTTGCAGTTCTGTACACAGAAAGGACAAGTTGTGTTCCAGTTGTTGTTATTAGACAACAGTCATTTGCTAAAATCAAGATCTGGGCCTCTTTACTTGAACCATTTTCTAACAATGAAATTCTTGGGCTGATAGGACCTTTCTAATAAGTGGTTAAGTTATTAAAAGGGATAGAAATGGGGATAGGTGCAATCTTGTCTGGTTTTATTGGTAAGCAAAACAGGGGGGATAAAAAGATACCCTTAGTGTCTTGGTCCAAGGACATCTATACATAGTCTTTACACCCATTTTGCACTTTTTTGGAATGCCTGCATGACACACACTCTTTCATAAATATCTCATTATAAGAAGTCGAACACCTTCTCAAGATCAACCAGTATTGCATACACTGGTGTATTACACATACTCTGCTCTTGCATTAGAGTAATTAGAGCATTTAAATGGTCAATACTGGCCTTGTTTTTAACAAAACCAACTTGACAGTTACTCACCAAACTAGGTATTAGAAGGTTTAATGTGCTAAGCCATTATTTTTGGGTCTGTAGTAGTACATCGATGTATTACTACTTCGAATGTTCTAATATCGAACCCTTTGCATTGAACGCTGAAAATAGCGAAGCTGCAGAATATCGAATACTTTGCTAGGGAAAGTATTCGGTGGGCCATTTCTGAAGCTTTGCTATTTCCTCGACTGTGGAGCGAAGGTTACAGACCAGGTTAAGGTAAGTGTGCGAATGAAGGTGAGTGTGCGATAGGGATCTTAAGGTTAGGGAGCGGGCAAGGTGAGTGTGCGATAGGGAATTTAGGGTTAGGGAGCAGGTAAGGTGAGTGTGCAACAGGGACTTTAGGGTTAGGGAGCAGGTAAGGTGAGTGTGCAATAGGGACTTTTGGGTTAGGGAGCGTGTAAGGTGACTGTGCGGTAGTTACGGACCTTAGGGTTAGGGTTGGGTTAAGATAAGTGGATAGCTAGTAGTGTATGTATAGTTTAGTGTAGGGTTTTGTGAAGTGTATGTGTGTGGATAATGTAATAGTATTTTGGTGTGCTTGTGTTGTGTGTACGTTTGTTGGAACAGCAATTTATTTCCATGGGAAAATAATTTGCAGTTCTGAGTGTTCGATTTTGTGGTGTTTCGAGTGAAAAGGTTTGATATCAGAACATTCAATGCAGTAATACTTCGATGTTCTAATACAGACCCATTATTTTTTTTATATATTTTTACATCCAAATTAAGACATGAAATTGTCCTGTAGATGGCCACTAGATTAGAATCTTTTCCTGGTTTAGGAATGACATTGAATCTTGATTCCTCTATATAAAAGGGGAGTTTACCTAGATGTAAAATTCCATCATATAGCTGCTTTTCTGGCATGGCTAGCAAATCCATAAGGGACTTATAGAATACTGCTGTTAGTCCTTCTGGACCTGGGCCTTAGCAAGAAGTATACTTTTAAAAGTATTCAAGAACTCTGAATTTATGTCCTACATCAGCTTACTTTTAGCTTATGTCTTCGTTTTTTAAATGATATCATGATATCAAGGAATGCTCTCTGTCACTGATTCCCTGCCATTGTCATACCTAGAAGCTGAGCAGAATTTATGATAGTATCTTACAAAACACTCTCCTATTTGTTGCTTATCTGTAACCTCCTGTTTATCATTCTTTAAGGCACGGACCTAAATCTTCACTCTCATTTGGAGTAGCTTAAAGGTTAGCAATTTGTCTTTTTTTTTTTTTTTTTTTTTTACCCAAGGTCAAGACTAAAGTACAACTTGTTTCAAATATACCTCTACCCTGTCTCTAACTACCTGTGTTAATTCAGTATTCACTAATTTATAGCCCTTTAAAAGATCCTTATTTTTTTAAATCTGTATTTTCTACACCGTTCCCAACTCTCATGGACACCATAATCTATTTTTTACCGGTCTTGGAAGGAAGATTAGAGTGTCTACAATCCAGATTTTAGCTCTGAGTTCAAGTGTTTTGGCCAGATTCATATGCATTTCTATCACTAAATGATCCATGAGGATGCATGGAGTAGTCTGCATCTCTGGAACTCTTGGAAACAAATCTGATGTTACCAACCTATAATCCAAATACTTCCCTGCCAGACTTCCAGAAGCAACAAAGGTATAGCCAGCCTCTCCTTTCCCTGACAACTTAGCAACATTGCACAAACACAATTTCTTTATTTCTTCATTTAGTATCTTCTGAGCTCAATGGTACCTCTCTGCATGTGAGATGGCTCTATCCATTAAAGTATCTAAGACAATGCTATAATTCCCACCCAATATTAAGACAGCTCCTTCTCTGTTGAAATGTTGTAACTTCCCAAATAGGGCTAAAAATAAGCCTGGGGTAGCAACAATGGAACCATACATACTGCAAAGAATTATGCATTCATTTCCAGTATTAACTTTGACAATTACCAAGTGACTGCCACTATCTGCTAGGCTGTCTCTGACTTTCTAACCCTGTTTCTCATTAACATGAATCATTACAACAGGTACAAAAGATAAAGGCTTGTTGTCAATGGCTTTCTCATGAAGGAAAATAGGCATCTTGTGTTGTTATTTTTGCAAAAAAAAAAAAAAAAAAAGTCTGGCTTGTATTTTTAAAGAAGTGTTTTAGATTGTTACTTTTTTTCTTTAGAGTTTTGTCCTCTTGAATTAACAGATAACTTTGTACAGTAAATCTTAGTTAAACAGCTCTACAAGTAAGATTTATATTTTAAACAACTGAAAGCCTAGTACAGCTGGTTAGATTGTCCAGTCGATCAAATTTGTCAATGTTCTTCTATTACCTATGGGTTTATCTGTTTAGTACCCTTAGTATTATCAATTCACTGGTTAGCAAAGATGGAGCTACCTGGAATGGAATAACAGAAAAACAGTACCTTATTCATACGTTCATAGGTGTGTATTAGGCTAATGGCCCTGGAGCCTTTACAAGCTTAGCCCATAGGATTACCCTGGCATCCTGCCACCCAACCTTAGTTCCCAGTGCCTCTGTCGAGTAGACGTAATGGAGTGATCCTTGGGGTGAATTTTTTATTTCCCATCCACTCATCAAGATTTCTCTTGAAGAGGGCCAGTGAGGTGCACTGTTTGACATGTATGCAAAGTCTATTCCATAGCATGGGCAGTCTCTTGGTTATGAACCTGTCTCTCCAGCTTGTTCTGTTGATTGTGGTAATGAGGTTGAGGTCTCTGGAGCATGTGGTGTGGAGGGATTGACATTTCTTTTGATGTAGCATTTCTAACAGACCTGTGTCAGACATGGCTTTGTAAGTCAAGCAGAGATCGCCTCTAAGTAGGCAATATGAGACAGAGAATAAGTGGAGTTTTTTGAGTCTGTCCATATAGGACAAGGGTTTAAGGCCTAAGATCATCTTTGTGAGGTACTTTTGTGGCATCTCCAGTTGTTGCAGGTGTCTAGTGAGGTACATGCCAAATGGGGCATTGTACTTGATGATTGGCCTAATGAGGGAAGAGTAGAGGGGAGACAAAGACCTCTTTCTTCCTGGATGCAAAACCCTTAGTAATGAGATGTGCCACATAGAAGGACTTTCTGACCTTCAGTGGCAATGTGGTGGTCAAAAGAGAGGTTCATGGCAAGCTGTGTTCCCAGATCTCTTATAACACCTTCTGTGTTCAGTGGACTACCATTGATGTGATAATTCATGGGAACCAGGTTTTTCCCAAAGGGAATGATGACACATTTTGGCATTGAGTTTAAGGCCATGGTTCTAACACCAGCTGTTGGTCTCACTGAGCCCTTTCTGTAGGATGTCAGCATCACTTGGGATGTTAATAATAGATCCCAACTTGCAATCATCTGCAAACTTTGTCAGCCAGAGTCACTTTGTGTTAGCCTGGACTTCAAAGAAGTAGATACCAAACAGGAGAGGACCCAGGACCGAACCCTGTGGGACTCCACTCATGACTGGTCAGCAGTCTGACTTGGAGTCAGCTACTTTCACACTGTGGGTTCTATCTCTGAGCCAGTTTGCAACCCACCTAGTGATATAGGGATTGATGCCTAGCATAGTGAGTTTTTCTATGATTCCTGAGTGGGGAATGGTATCAAAGGCTTTGGCCAGATCAAGGTAGGCTGTATAAACCACCTTGCCATCATCCAGAGCTCTGGTGACAGACTCAAAGAAGTTGACCCTTCACAAAACCAAACTGTATGTGATCCAGAGTTTGGAGATGCCCTATATCTTTGTTTATTAGGCCCATGATGATGCATTCCATAGCTTTGCATATCAGACTCGTCAGGCTAATGGCTGATAGTTCCCAGGATCTGTAGTTGCTCCTCCTTTGTGGAGAGGGATGACTGTAGCAGTGAGCCATTCGGTAGGGACAAAGCCTGAGGTAAGGCTGTGATTGAAGAGGGCACACAGGTGAGGTGCCAGTTCACTCTGTAGTTCAAGTAGAAGACAGCCAGGGATATTGTCAGATCCCATAAAAGTTGTATTCTGGGCCTTGGACAGTGCTGTTTTAACCTATGCAGCAGTAATACTCGGTGCCTGGCAATCTACTGGTATTGTGATTGGTACTTTGGTGGGGGAGAGAGGGGTAAAGTTGGCATTGAATATGTCGGCCAGTATATTGGCAATATCTGTTGGCTTGGAATAAGAGGTACCATTGTGCAGTAGCTCAGAGAAAATCTCGGTATTGCAGTGGAGATTCTTTACATAACTATAGAAGAGTTACTATCTGCTGCAATTCTGTTTTCATAGCTAGCTTTAGAGGATTTGATGAGGGATCTCAACTTTTTGTTGAGGCTGATAATGGAGTCTTTCCTGTCTTGGGACTTCACCTTATTCAGCATCAGTTTTCTCCTTCTGTTGTAGAGTTTGTTTATGGCACGGGACCACCAGATTGGCTTCCTTTTTTCGGAGGAGAGCATCTTGGTTCTATTGGGTATGGCGAGATCCATGCATTTGTGTACGTGTTTGTACAGTGCATTGGTGTATGATTTGGTGCTCATGCAATTATTCTCCTTTTGCATGGGTGCTGTCATGCTGGCCTTCTCAGAGTCTTTGGTTTCATTTAAGCCTGTGAAATCTGATTTCTTCAGTTCCATACTGGATATAAGGAGATGGATTGTGTTCATTTTTACTGGGCTATGTAGATAAATCTCCAGTAGGTACAAACTGCTCATTGTCATGATCCATCTCCATCTCAAGGTTCCCACTTGGTCTCAAGAATCTCACTTCCACTCTGGGGGTGCTCTGGAAAAAGTTGTCTACCAGAGGAAGGTTTGCAGATTCTTTCTGGACTACCATAAGTGGGCTCTCACCTCATTTAGAGAGAGACACCCAGATTCACTTCTGAGAGAAATATCTGTATACTTCCCCGGAAGAGATTTCACTTTAATTCTCTCCTTGGTAAATGAACATCATGTAGACTTGCTGTTTGACAAGTTAGGAATGTGTTCTGCCAGAAGATTATCCTGCAAAACCTCCTGGGCTGCTTCTGGTGATTCAAAGTCATATTTATCTGCCTGCCACCTATTCTTTTAAATGGAAGAATAAGCACAATGGGGCTGCCATTTTTGTAGCATAAGACCAAACGTTTGCAAAGGTCTTTTTCTTCGCAGTAGTTTATTAAGAAAAGCCTTGAGAAAGATGTATCTTGTGGCCATCTAGTAAGAATTTTTTCCTTTCTTGGAGATTGTCCAGTAATGATTTCTTGTCAGCATAATTCAGTGGTTTAAAAATTATTTTGAAATGGCTTCAAAGCTCTCTATGCATGCTTTATTATTTGTGTTATGACGGTGTGGTCTAGTCCAGCTGTTTTAGACAGTATATCTTGAAGGTAACTTGCTAAGTGGTTTAGTTCAGGCATTTCATTTTAACTGCCAGCCTTAAATTATTGCAGTGTTGCTCATCTGCAAGGTCAATAACCCTTTGGGATAATTTCCTGATTGCAACTTGCTCCTCACCTATTTCCAAGTGTGCCTGCTGGATATGGCTCACATCTAAAGTATTTGCTGATTCCAGAAGGATGACTTTGGCACTGTGTTGCTGTAGTTCTTCTTTGTTACTTGTTGCTAAATATTTTAGATCCATGGTGTCACCTAGGACTTGATAGACTAGCTCCATGAATGCATCTAACCTTCTCAGATAGCTGAGAGGATTCTACCATATTTGGAGGGTCCCATGAGGTGAGTGAATTCATTGTAGGATTTTCAGATACATCTGTATTAACAGTACAATTTGCAGTTAACTGAACAGATAGTAATTCATTAGCTGGATAATTAAAGATGGCATAAAAAGGATGAGTTGTACTGTGAAACTAACTTTCTGGGTTGCCAATCTCCGAAATAAAGTTGCCGCCATGTTCCTTAATATTTCCATCTCCCATCCCCACTCAATGATTGAAACACCATCTAAAAGTCTCATGGCTTTGCTCATATAATCATGTACCCCCTAACTATCCTTAGCCACTCTATCCCTTCATGTTCTAAAAATTACTACTTGGCCAATAATCTATCTTATCTTGCATGATCATGTCTACTTGAACACCTACACTGTACTCTACTCTCCTCAACTTTACATTGTCATGAAAATTTACTTTACCATTCTTACTATTATTAAATACTTTCAGTCTAAAGTTAGTCTGAATACTCATTCTGATCTACCTTTGAATGACTTCTCATGGTTCAGAGTTCATAGGTTAGTACTAAGCTAACTGCCCTTCTGAGACAATTTAAGCCTAGCCAATTATCCCTTGTGAGACTCAAACCCTGCACCTTGTGTTTGTAAGACAAACACCTTAACCATTAGGCCACCCTCCCAACCCTTCATATCATATCACTGTATTGTATGTATCATGATTGTGATGTGTTTGTATGCTGATTATTCAGTGTACCTTGTCAATCTTTTTGCTTTCTGAGTATCGTGTGCTCAAATAATCAATAATTTTTCTCACTGTATGCTCAAATGATTCATTGCGGAAAGTATGTTTATATGGTACTTATTATCTGTTTCTAGCAGGGCTTTTCTCCCTGGGCCTCTGCTGAAAAGGAACCCACTCAGATTGTCCTGGTCAAAAAAAGCAATAAATAAATAAATGATGAAAGTGAAAACAGCAGGAAGACTAGGGCTTGTCTAGACTATATAGCCAACAAGTTTGTATCAGCGTGCTTGTCATATTAGTTTAGCTGTAAGAGGAGGAATAGACTGTTTATGTAAAAGTGTGTATAACTAAAAGCCTAGAAGTGGCTGTACTCTTTTCTTAACTGAAAGCCATTTGGCTTTTTCCAAAGTTAGGCAGTGACGGTCATTTTTAGGAGAGTGAAGAATGAAGCACAGATTTGATTTGAGATGGACTGAATGGTGGAAAAGTTTTTAATTGAGGCAGAAGTCAGAAGAGAGAGGCTGTATTCCAGCTGAGGGAGAAGAATACTCTTTCCTTTTTCTGATCTGTAGGCATGAGAGAGAGAAAGGGGGACATTTTTTATGCCCAGAAGAAGAGGGGGTGTTTTTCAGATGAATACAGAAGGAGAGATGATAATCTATCCATAACCCAATGTATTTAAAAGCAGAAACCTGTTCTATAGTGGTGACATTTTGATCTTGGACTATGACAGTTATTTCTGCTGAGTTTTTGTGTGATGCCAAAGAACGTGTTTTGTTTTTAGAGTTGAGAATTCAACCTTTATTCTCAATCCATTAAATGAGGCAATGAAAGTATGATTGCAGGTCCTGTTGTAGAGTAATGAGTGAGCTATATGAAAAGTACAGTACCATATTATTAACTTATAACACAAGAATAAGAATAGGCCTTTGTGGCACCCCTTTAAGTAGAGGAGAAGTGCGACAGTTAGAGGTGTTAAAATTTACTCTGAAGATGTATGTGGTGAGATGGTTGAACCAGGGAATGATGATAGAGCTGATCACTTATAAAGAAAGATGGAAAATGAGGTTGGAGTGGTCTTGTATGTCAAAGGGTCTGGAGATGTCTATAAATTTAGCACCAGAAGGTATTCCCATTCAGATGTTATCACTGATGTACTAGATGGCAGTGGAAGTGCTTTGACCATATCAGAATTCGTGCTTATTGTGGGATAGTAAGTGGTATTGTTTCATGATGTGAGTAAGTTGTTGGAAAATTATTTTCTTGAAGATTTTGCAAAGAGTTGAGAGGATGGAAATAGGTTGATAGTGGAAATGGAGTGAAGCATTTATAGGTTCATAGGTAGGTACTAGGCTATCTGCCCAAAGGCATTTATAAGCCTAGCCAGAATGTGTTGGCTTTTGCTGCCCCCTTAGATTAGTTCCCTGTGCCTCTGTCCAGCAGAGCCACTGAAGTGATCCCCGGGGTAAACTTTCTGTTTCCCATCCACTCGCCAAGGTTTCTCTTGAAGAGTGTTAGCAAGGAGCTCTGCCTAATGTAGATTGGAATCTTGTTCCAAAGCATGGGAAGTCTCTGTGACAGGAATCTATCCCTCCAGCATGTCCTATTTATTGTTGTGGTGAGGTTTAGATCCCAAGAGCGTGTGGCTCGAGGGGATAAGCTTTTCTTTAGGTGAAGCATGTCCATCTGTTCTCGGTTGGACATGGCCTTGTATGTCAGGCAGAGATCACCTCTGAGTAGGCGGTATGGAACCGAGTACAACTGGAGTTTCTTCAGTCGAGCTGCATAGGGCATCTGTTTGAGGCCAGTGATCCTCTTGGTGAGGTACTTCTGTGGTCTTTCCAGCTGTTGCAGGTGCCTTGTAAGATACATCCCAAATGGGGCGTTATACTCTATGATGGATCTGTTGAGCGATGAGTAGAGGGGCACAATGACCTCTTTTGATCTGGATGAGAATCCTTTTGTGATAAGGTGTGCCACATAGAAGGATTTTCTAACCACTTTGGCAATGTGATTATCAAAAGAGAGTTTACTATCTACTTGGGTCCCCAGATCCCTTGTTACGTCTTCAGTATTTAGGGGACTACCACCTATATGGTAGTTTGTGGGTACTTTGTTTTTTCCAAAGGGGATGGCTATGCACTTTTTGGCATTTAGCTTGAGGCCATGATTTTGACACCAGGTGTCACTCTCAGTGAGACCCTTTTCGGAGGATGTCTGTGTCAGCTGGAGAGTCAATTATAGCCCCTAGTTTGCAGTCATCTCTGAACTTGGTCAGCCATAGTCCTCCTGTGCTTGCCTGTACCTCTGAGAAGTATATGCCGAACAGGAGTGGTTCTAGGCCTGAACCCTGGGGAATGCCACTTGTAACCGGTTTAGAGTCCGACCTAGCTCCTGCAACTCTTACCATGAGGGTTCTATCTGTGAGCCAGTTGGAAACCCATCTTGTGACATAGGGGTTTATGTTCAGGCTGGTGAGCTTGTCTATAATACCAGAATGGGGAATGGTGTCAAAGGCCTTTGTGAGTTTTAGGTAGGCTGTGTGTACCACCTTTCCCTCATTTATAGCCTTGGTAATGGTCTCAAAGAAGTCCACCAGGTTTATGAGGCATGATCTGCCCTTAACATAGCCAAACTGGGTAGGGTCTAGTGTTTGGAGGTACCCAATGTCTCTGTTAATGAGTTCCATGATGATGTGCTCCATAGTCTTGCAGACCAAGCTAGTCAAGCTTATAGGGCGATAGTTCCCGGGGTCTGTTGTGGCTCCACCTTTGTGGAGCAGAATAACTGTTGCTGTGCGCCACTCTGTGGGTATGTAACCTGTGGAGAGGCTGAGTTTGAACAGTGTGTTTAGGTGAGGGGTTAGTTCATCTTTGAGCTCATGTAGGACGCAGCTTGGGACACCATCTGGTCCCATTGATGCTGTGTTTTTGGCTTTGGAAAGGGCTGTTTTAACCTGAGTGTCTGTGATTTTAGGAGCTCTACATTCTTCTGGTATGGTTATGGGCCCTTTTGGGGGGTGAGAGGGGGGGTAAGGTTTGCTCTGAACCTGTCTGCCAGGATGTTGGCAATATCAGTCGGTTCAGTGTATTTTGTACCATTCTGCACTAACTCTGAGCAGATCTGAGCATTGCCACTTAGATTCTTGACATAGCTAAAGAATGCCTTGTGATTATCTTTGGAGTCCTTGGCAATTTTTCTTTTGAAACTTGCCTTGGATGATTTTATGAGGGATCTTGCTGATACTAATCATGGATGTCTTCCCTTCTTGGGATTTTACTCTTCTCTGTACTAGTTTCCTCCTTCTATTGTATAGCTTGTTTATGGAAGGAGTCCACCAGACTGGTTTCCTTTTCTTAGAGGAATGAATCTTGGTTTTGCTTGGGATAGCATGATCCATGCATTCTTGTAGGTGCCCATAGAATGCATTAGTAAAGGATTTTGCAGCTTGGACAATGTTATCCTTTAGCATGGGGGCTTTGAAGCTTTCCATCTCGGTCTTAAGTAACGTCAAGTTTGCTTTTGAAAAGTTTTTCACGGTGGTTTCCTTGTCCGGGGGTGGGGGTGGAATGTGGATATCCAAAGTGATTTGTTTATGGTCAGATCTAACCAGTGAGGGGTTGACCTCCGGTGTGGAGCTCTGGTCGCCCATGTTGATGATGACCAGGTCCAATATGTTGTCACCTCTGGTGGGAGTGTTGACCAGTTAATCAAGGGTGTTTGAGTTTATAAATTCTAGAAAATGTTGGGCAAGGGAGTTAGTACTTGAGTAGTTCTCCCAATTAATGTTTGGGTAATTGAAATCACCCAATATTAGGGTGTTTGGTAGGAGCTTTACATTTTCCAGTGTTTCCAGAAATGTGGAATGGGGGTCCTGGGACATAGTGGGTGATCTGTAATTGCAGTTTTGCCTGTTGTTAGTTGCACTTGGATGATCTCTGAAGCATCGTGCTGTGTCACTAACCTGGAGGTGTGGGTATCCTTGATGAATATGGATACGCCCCCGACTTTTGTATTTCGGTCCGGGTTCTGTGGCTGAAATGTATGGTATGAGTTGTAGCCTGGTAGTGCTGGGGTGCTCTCTGTAGCTTTAAACCAGGTTTCTGTTACTGCACATATATAGATTTTCTCCATACTGAGGAGTGCCTTGAGTGCATGCATTTTGAGGTTTAGACTTCTGGCATTGAGTAGCATTACCCACAGTTTTTTGTTACTTAAGGTAGTGGGTTTGTCTTTTGAGCCTTACCTAAAAAAGGCACTATGGGGGTGGCAAGAGCCTTGGCCAGTATTCAAAAGCCTAATGGTGACAGGTGCAAGCTGTCTCTAGCAAAGCAGCGTGGCTTGTCAAGCATGTCATCCCAGGCAGACAGACACTGGATCCCCTTTGAATGACACCAGAAACTTAGCCAATTGTTGAAATTGATAATTTTTTTCTTTATACTGTGGTATCATTCTTGGTGAGAGCAGGATGCTACTCAGGGTCAGGGTCATACCGGCCTGGGCTACAAGATCAGAGAGCTCTTCCATGTCTCTTTTCATGTAGTCCAGGGAGGCACGGCTCAAGTCATATTTGTACTTGTTCTGGAGTGACCTGAGTGCTTGTGTTATGTGGCAGATCCTGGCACCCGACAGGCAGCTAACAGTAACCTTCTCCTTAATCAGCCTAGTGAGTGGGACATCAGTGTGCCTGACTATAGAGTCACCTATTACTAGTATGTTGGGTAAGTTATTTTGCCTTAAGAGCTGTGATTGCATGGCACACTAGTTTTGTGAAGTATGTGTTTCATGATTTGTGTTGGGGGGGGGGGTGGAGGTTGCTTGGATCTCTACTTTGGAGGTCTCTGTTGCTTTTGCAGATTTTTATTTAGAGCCTCCAAGTATGTTTTCGTGTGCTGGTTTAATGGGTCAGTGTGACACTGGTGGTGTGATGCAAGTATTTCCCTTCTCCTCTGATCCAGCCTTGGGTTGAGAAAGCTTAGTCTCCAGTTTCGCTGTATAATTGCATCTCTTGCATGTATTAGTGTTTGGTGGTAGGAGAAGAGGGTTGTCTGTGTACATGAGGCAGTTGTAACATTGCCTCAAAATGCCCAGATTCACCAGTTGGACTGGAGGGTACACCTGAAACTACCCTTTGGACATGCCTGGATAGGTACAGTGAACTGTTTCACTGAATGGCTGGTAAGGTTAAATAGAGAGCCTTGTCCTTCTGTACAGTATAGGAAGGTATAGTGCTAGGGTTTATAAGTGCTTGCTATGTGTTTTGAGCAAGTGCTGGGCTGAGAAATAAATGGCTTGAGTGCTTAAGTTAAAAGTTTGTCTAGTTCCAAGGGAAAATTTGAAGAGGAGACTTGTGGAGCTGGGAATAGTTATACCCTAGCTAACCAGCGCTGCCTGACGTGCAAAACTGGGCAAATGCAGTATTTATAGCAGGGAAATTAAAGAGATAGAAATTAGCCTAAAATGGCCAATAAACTACTAATTTCTGGGCTGAAACCACTCCTCCAGGGACAGACAGGCTGCTCAAAGCTCCCCTCTCTCACAGGTGAACAGAGAAACTTACTTCTATCCAAGTAAGGTATGGGCAAACACAGAGATTTGTAACACAGCCCTGAATTCAACACTTAACCTGAAAACTGGACTATATTAGAAACAAGTATATTTTTTCAGAAAATAAAGCAGATACAATCAAAAACTCTTTAAATGCACAGAAAAGGATACTTATTGTTATATATCTCAGATCAGAGTTGTAGTCAAGAAACACAAATACAGTAAAAGCAGATGAATAGAATGCAATATATATATATATATATATATATATATATATATATATATATATATAAAACAATTCTTCAATCAGACAAGTTCTAACTGCACACGGAACCTTATCCAAAAAAGATGGCCTGGGTCAGTGCTCAATTTATACAAATAAAGCTAGATTCAGCAGGCCTGAATCTGGTCTATGCTGCAGCAACAAGGCGCACCATTTTCAGAAAGAAATAGTTCAAATAAGCAGGCACAATAAGCCTGTGACCAGAAATTCCCAGCTCAGGAGGGCAGAATCCAGCCTCCCACAAGAGTGCAGACCACACCTTCTTAATGTAAAAAAACTGGCCCAAAGCCCAAGTGCTTAAACCAGAACTAATACACATCAGAACAGACATTAAGCCTTCAGTCAGCAACTCCCAACTCAGAAGGATGTAAGCTTCCTGTCCTGCCGCAATAGTGCAGACCACAAACCTTCCTAATGTGAAACAACTGGTCTAAAGCCCAAGTGCATAATCCAAAGGCTTAAAATAACAGTTACAATTTAATCGGCTACCAATAAGCAGCAACAAATGCAGCAGAATAAATGCTATTAAGTACTTTTAAGAACAGGCAGCAAGAGCAAAATAAGTAATAAAGTAGGAAGAAACACAAACACAGTAAGCAGATGAATAAAGTGCAAAAAATTTTTTTTTTTCTCTCCGTATTAGGTAGAATGAACTAAAGACACTAGACTGGGAGGAGTGTCACAGATCAAATATACAGTAGGGGCGGGCAATTGCAAAGCCACCAAGTATAAAAAGAAAACACCAATACGGAGGGCAGGGAGGGGGTGAGGGAAAAATCAACTCAGAAAAATAACACTTTCAACACAGATCAGAAGCCAGCAAATATGATCTAAATAAATCAAGCAAAAGCAATTAGAATACTGTAGAACTTTGGAAAGAAGTGCCAAAAAATATACTTATCAATTTATAGTTTGGGTTGTTTCAGTAGCACTCTCAGTCATAACTCAATTAGATTCAAGCAATGAATGCAGAGGTAACAAACAGGGAATCTTAATTATACTAGCAAGTCTTGAAACAATCAGATAAAACACACAAGTTGTTTGGCCTGTGTTTAACAGAGCAGGATTAAGGGTGGGGGAAAAATAGCACTTTCCACTCAGAAAAATGTTTCCGTTTGGGAAGAAATGTAGCTAAGACCTAAGGCTGTTTTCAAGATGTTTGGCATGATATGAGAAGTTATACAGAGGTTGTATATATGCTGAAGTGCTTTTATTAAGAAACTACAGTAATGATAGTTGAAGTAGACATGGATATTTTCTGGGCCGGAAGGACTGCCAAGTTATATTTGCTCAAGATGGTGTTAAGATGACATTGAACAACATTTGTTTAAAGTAGAAGAAATAAATGCAGTCATGTAAGCACAAGGTGCGGGAAGCATGGTGTAAGGGGACAAAGAAAAGATTAGGAAGGAAACTGAATTGTTTAAGGAATTTTTCTGCAGATGGCGAGGCAGATATAAATTCTCTAGTTTGTATGAGGTTATTTACCTCTTTTTAAACCTTGCTTTGGGATAGTATCTGAGTGAGATTTTTTTTTTGATAAATCATGGACTGGCTTTTGTCCCATCTAATGGCTTTTTTAGGTAGTTTGTGCAGGTTGTTACATCAGTGAGGAATGATAACTAAGTTCATGGAGTGGATTGTGATTTTTGAGATAACAGAGAGGTTATTAGTTGTGATAAAGTGATAAGGCCAATTAATAAGTATTTTGAGAACTTGAAATTGGGTCTAGTAAGTTGGTCAGCCATGTGAGCTTACAGTTAAGAAACTGTGACATGTTGCTGTGAGTGGGGCTTAGGTGATTGGTGTTAAAATCACTCTCAATGTGACATTTGATGATGTAAGTGTACATGGTTATCAGGCCTTTGAATTTTTCCAAGGAGGTGGGAGGTGGAATTATTCTACTTAGTAGTGTTTTTGCAAAGAGCTAGTTAGGGACAATACGTGTTGTGGGCAGATTTGGGGTGAGTAGTTTGACTGGTTGATGAGATTTGAATAGAAGGAATGTCCTCCCTCTTTCTGATTAGATGGTCTGTAGTCTGGGAGACACTTGTATCCTATAAAGAAGTAAAGTAGAACTGGTCTATCTGGTTTAAGCCTGGTCTCAGTGATGGACAGGAAACTGGGATTGTGTCTTGTGATTACTATGTGGATGTGGTCTGTTTTGTTTAATATAGGGTTGCCACCTTTTCAAATGCCCAAAGTGGGACATTTTAGGTACAAACATCAGATTTTGCAGGGCAAAACATACCCACAGCCAGTACAAAGGACAGAACTTCAATTTTTTGCCTAAATAAAAGCTTATTCTTGTAGCATTTTAGTTGCGTATTCTGTTTCTTATAACATTTAGGTGTTTCAGATACAGAATGACTGTTTTATGCAACTATTACATAAAATATAGGAAATGTTTTTGTCCTAAAATCTCAAGACATTTGCCATTTATTTTCAATTTTTTTGCAGGACACAACTGCCCAAAGAGGGACTGTCCCTTGCAAAGTGGGGCAGGTGTTAACCCTAGTTTAATATACCCTGGGCATTTATAAGGCAGCAAGAGAGGTGGGCTGGTCCTGAGTTCTTCTCAGTGTTCCCATTAAGGAGAAGTATCACAATGGAATGTAAATTTTAGGTGTTTGATGCAGTGTATAATGGTCAGGAAGTAAGCTGGTGTGAAGTGTTGAGGCAATGGGATGTGAGGAAGTATGATCTGGCACTGATGAAAGGAAGCGCTGATGTCTGTTTAGTTGGAGTGGGAAATGGAGATAGTGTGCAGCTGCAGAGGTTGTTGGGTGTTGGAATGAGGGCAGGTTGTAAGTGTTCAGTGCAAATGTGAAGATCTGTAAGAGAGAAGACAGGATGATATGAAAAAATGATATTGGAGTGAGGGCAGCATGTTGTATAGCATATGGTAAGTGATGTGAAATAGAATTAATTATGTGTGTAACTTGGTTTGAGGACTTTATTGTCCACACAGTTATTTGGAGATGGGTGTTGAGGTAAAGTGAGTTGAATGCTGAACATTAGGTATGGTCCTTACTCAAGGTTGTGTCTAATGGTGGTGAAAGTGTGATTGTAACCTTAAAAAAGAGTGAGAAAATTCAGATATTATGGGTGCAGGTGGGGTGGGAGGAATTCTAGCTAATGTAGCTTGAGAAGAGACAGTGTAGAGTGAATGCTTTTTTTGAGTAATACAGTTCCCTGGTAGGTGAGCCCTCATACAACAGGGATGAAACCTGTCCTGACATTGTACACTGTTGCCTGTCATGGTGATCCTCTACTCACAACATGACAACCCCCTGTTATACCATGTACCATATTGCCACACGCATTCTTTCAGAAGAAGCTTAGAACACATTTCTGTTGCCTTCTCATGCTATTGCCTGCACACTGTAATCATGAGATCTATTAGGAGTTACGTGATCAGCTGTCTGATGTCAGTGTGCCTGTATGTTTGTACACATGGTTATTCAGTACATTCCATTTCCTAAGCTGGGAAACATAAAGTGGTCTCCGACAGTATGGCAATAGCTCTTTTTCTTGTGCTGAAGTGGACCTGGTAATCCATTCATTATGCTAATGAAGAGATTTAGTGTAATTGTTCCTGGACTGCAGCTTTAAAATAATGCATTAGCCAAGTCAGCACTACTATGCTCATGTCTGCCCATGTCTGACTGAAACTTGAAATTTGCTGTGTGTATGTGAATGGACAATGCAATGCTATTAGTACTATCTGTTCATACTGGTGAATCTTTGCTTTGCACAACTAAGCTGCCCAATGATGTATATCACATGGTGTCCACAGCATGTGGCCTTGCACACTGGACTCTCTTTTTCTTGTTCTGACCTGAAGAGTGAACATGGCTTCTTCAGGCCTTGATTTCATCAGGTCTGTCACTAACCAGGAATCTAAAAATCTTGATCCACTTGCTACACAGAGTACTATAAAGAGCACCTGCTGGGCCAGTATGGCAGCTCATTTTGTAAGGCTGAGTCCCAACACCAACTTCCCAGGGCACTGCATGATGCACTTTCATCACCTGCCCTGGCAAGCAATGCAGTCACAATACAGTGACCTGAGGGGATGTCACCTGGGCTTTTACCATTGCAAGGCAGAGGTTAGGGTGGTCGAGCCAGCTTTATATTGTAAGTATTCTGCACTTGGTTTGGACTGGACATTCTATCTCCAGTTGCTGTAATTGCCTTCTTCTGTCAGGGATATGTACTGAGTACCATCTGTTTTATGTTTTATGGTCTGATGAAATAAAAGTTAGTTGCAAAGCTTGCCTAAGGAGACATTACTGCCTCTTCAGGCAGTGGAGTGCATGTCATTTACAGTGCTTTATAATACAATATTTAAATAATTCTCATAAATTTGTACTAGTCTGTTTGTTTTTTCTCTATTTTTCCCCTTTAATTAGGGGTGGCCTGTGCCATTGGATTGCAGGACTGCAGCCGCCCCAGCTGTAAAAGAAGAAAGAAAAGAAAAAAATAAAATAAAAACACAAACGCAATCCCGGACCTTCACACATGCATGCTCGCGGCGTTTCCCAATATCAGGACTGCAGGTGAACCAGTCCACAGCATGCGCACAGAATCCGGACTGCTGCTGAGACAGTGTGGATTAGGAAGACAGCATTCAAGAACAGATTTCCCAGAAGTCTATGCAGTTGCAACTGCATAGACTGGAAAGGGATTGGACTGCAATGTCTGCAGGCTGGGTAGCAGCTTGCTCTCGCCGGAAGGGGAAGGACTTCTCCTGGGCTTTTTAGTGCAGGAAAGGATGAGCAATGGAAAGATTTAGTACAGGTAGGTGAATGGTTGTAGCTAGTATTGTGTGTCTGTGTGTGTGTGTGTGTGTGTGTGTGTGTGTGTGTGTGTGTGTGTGTGTGTGTGTGTGTGTGTGTGTGTGTGTGTGTGTGTGTGTATGTATGTATGTATACATATCCCAAAGTGCAAGCATGTGCTACAAGTCCCAAAGAATATTATGAGCTTATTCTTTCACTTTTTCACAAAAGGATGAATTGCAAGAGTTTTGCAAGAAAGAAGTAACAATCACAAAACTTAGTGTTACTGATTGACAGTGTGTTTGCCATTTTTGTGAAGGTAGACAGTATCACAGCTGCAACCAGGATTTGCACAATCCTGTTGAATTTAGTGGAGCGGTGTGATTCTGAGTGTGTGAAGTGAGTTTGCTGCCTGTACAAAATATAGTGAGGTTACATTCTGTGAAATGTTTTCGGTATCACATGTAGAGCAACGTTTTTTCCTGGCCCCTGATGTAAATACTGTTCTATAGATAACTGGGCCACAGTGGTCAGGTATGTCCATATTCACTGCACAACAATGACATCGGATGTACTAAAAGGAAATCTGTTTTCACTTGTTGCTTTTGCCACTTGCATGTTTCATTTGCTCGTGGCTCTTGCTATACTGACTTGCATCACCTTTCACTACTCCCAATGTTGTAATGTGTCTTTCTAATGTATTTTTGACACAAGTTATAACTGTGCTATTTTGTGCTTTGTACATTCTGAAGAAGTCATGCACACTCCCAAGTATTCTTTGAAAAATAGCCATCCGTCTCCACATCTATGTTATCTACTGAGCCAACAAAAATATATCAGCGGTCATCTGATTACAGTGTAGTAATTTACAAGCCTGTGGTCTTCCTTGCTTCAGTCTTAGGCTACTGCAGGCAGCCATATCAATCGGTTAATTTCTGTCTCCCCTAATCGATTGTCGTCATATTCCTTGTAAAATTGGAGCTGAAGAATGATACAAGGTGTCAGCTGTTTGTACGTATTGTGCTGTTCGGTAATCCTGAATAAAACAAACTGAGATTCCTCATAGTTAAGTGACAGACGGAATGCCTTCTACATGTACACTCAGTACAATTGCAGTACCCATGAGTGCATGTAGAAATTATGCCTGTAATAATCTGATTAATAACACTATCAACTCATCTCTCCAGGATGTAGAGGAGAAATCAATGCAACTCATTATGATTTCGTCATGCTCTGTAACAGCTCTCCTTAACTGTCTGGCTGCCCTACAATTTTTATTTTATTTATTTTACATTTGTTGAAGACTAATGCTGAAAAAGTGAAAAAAAAAGTACAAACAAGCTAGTATATATACAAAGTGGAACACATGAGGTCACAGCATGTTGATTATTACAGAATACATATTCTGTAGTAGTTACCAGAAGAGGCAAGACTAGATATCAGAGTATGGAGGCATTACTGTTCCACTACAAGGGTTTTGAGAGGGAGGAAAGCAGTAATGCTGTACGGGGGGAGTGTTAGTCTGGATTAGTACATGGGCATAGCCATTGTGATTTAATGATCCTTTTAATTCAGATGTGACAGAGAAACTCTAATATTAGACAAGCACCTGTGAGCTAAATCCAAGTGCCTTAAAAGACAGTGATCTGATGCTGCCATATGTCTGCTTAAGGGCACATATCCAGTTCCAATGCAAAAACACAAATGTGGCATATTTTGTAATGCACTATCAAGGGAGTGTGGTTGGGATCAGATAAATCTCTCTTCATTTATGCCTTTCAGAATCACCATGCATTCACCACGTGAGTTCACACACACACACACACACACACACACACACACACACACACACACACACACACACACACACACACACACACACCTTTTGTATCAAAAGCTGTGAACATATGTCCATTGTAACATTGCCCAGCTTTGCAATCTTGTCCTCAAAAGCTCTTTTAACATATACTATTTAATTACCTTCTCAGAGACATGCTACAGACTCATTCACTCATCTGTACTTGCAGACCTCAGTAATGGATTGGATTTGTTCCACTTATTTCAAGGTTGCTCAAACAGAGCTGCCGAAATTCAGGAAAAACTGTATTTTTAAACAGCAGTTTTATTTTGTCCTTGGCTTGTGCCCAGGCAAACAGCTCACAAATGGCAAGAAGTATTTTTCTGCAAACATAAACTTACATTCGTAATAAGAAGGGTCTAAAAATTTATCTAAGTAATTATGCTTATTACTTTAATAATTGTGACTATTCTTCATTCTTCTTCTTCTTTCGGCTGCTCCCATTAGGGGTCGCCACAGCAGATCAACTGTTTCCATTTCTTCCTGTCCTCTGCATCTTGCTCTGTCACACCAACCACCTGCATGTCCTCTCTCACCACATCCATAAACCTTATCTTAGGCCTCCCTCTTTTCCTGTTACCTGGCAGCTTCATCCTTAGCATCTTTTTCCCAATATACTCTGCATCCCCCCTCAGCACATGTCCAAACCAGCATAATCTTGCCTCTCTGGCTTTGCCTCCAAACCTTCCAACCTGGGCTGACCCTCTAATGTACTTATTCCTAATCCTGTCCATCCTCGTCCCACCCAGTGCAAATCTTAACATCTTCAACTCTGCCATGTCAAGCTCTGACTCCTGCCTTTTTGTCAATGCCACTGTCTCTGACCCACATAACATAGCTGGTCTCACTACCCTCATGTAGACCTTCCCTTTCACTCTTACTGGTACTCGTCTGTCACAAATCACTCCTGACACTCTTTTCCACCCACTCCATCCTGCCTGTACTCTCTTCTTCACCTGTCTTCCACACACACCATTACTCTGAACTGTTGATCCCAAGTACTTAAACTCATCCTCCTTTGCCACCTCTACTCCCTGCAACCTCACCATTCCTCTATCCTCCCTCTCATTCAAACATATATATTCTGTCTTAGTCCTGCTGACCTTCATTCCTCTTCTCTTTAGAGCATATCTCCACCTCTCCAGGGTCTCCTCCAGATCACAATGTCATATGCAAACATCATGGTCCACGGGGACTCCTGTCTGATCTCGTCTGTCAACCTGTCCATCACCATTGCAAATAAGAAAGGGCTCAGAGCTGATCCTTGATGTAGTCCCACCTTCACCTTAAACGCATCCGTCACTCCCACCGCAGACCTCACTGCTGTCACACTACCCTCGTACATATCCTGCACCACTCTTACATACTCCTCTGACACTCCCGACTTAAAAAAAATAATAATAATCGCAAGAAATTGAAAAAGTGCCTGTCAACAGTGCACCTATCATAATTCTTAGCTTAGACTCAAGGACAAAGCCTAAAATCGTCCCCCAAATTAGCAATAGATTTTAAAAATTGTTATTATGTACTTACACCATTGCTAGAATACTATGTTTTACCTTAGCATGCATTTTCTGGAGTATATGAAGTCTGATATTTAAACATCTGCTACATGCCTCTCAACTGTCCAGACTTTCTTAGAATGTCCAGATTTTTGACTCAATTTTTTGGTCTGTTGCTCACAAAATCTGCGTTTTTATGACAAAACACTGAGGGTTGAAGCCACTAAATAATACTACACATTTCAGTTTCAGAACACAAATCCTGTTATTCTAGCAATGTTCTGAGTTTATAATAACAATATTTAAAATCTGCCATTATTTTTCTCCCTTTGTCCCCATTTTCTGTAGTCTTTGTCCAGATTTTTTGTGCTAAGAAGTTGAGAGGTATGGACTCTGTCATAATTCAATGACTGCAGTCCTCAATAGTTTTACTTAAATACACATATTTTCCCGAGAACTGGCCACTCTTATACTAAAAATTAAGTAACTAGATGCACCCCAAGTTGGTCTTTTAGAACATTTCAAATAATCTGCATTTCTTACACTGTGAAATGGTAACAAGTTGATGGTTTGGCACCGAGGACAGCGTATTTAATTAAAGTTTCAGTTTTTTGTGGTTTTGAGCATAGCTCTGCCCCATTCTAGTTGTCCACACCCCTTCCCATTGGCCTCACCCATTCAGCTGTCTCCTGCAGCCCCCCCTTTGATTTGAAGTCACCAGCTGCCACTGCCTTTAATATTTGTTTTTCTCTTTCTATGGAGTCAGCTGTGTTGCATGCTAAGGTGAGGTGGTGGTCACATAGGTCAACACCAGCCACTGTGCCTGCTTCTGGATCAACAGCAATCACTAGGCCTACCACTGTGCAGGGCAACAAGGATCACCCTGTGGAAGTTAACCTGGAAAACTAATTTTGGCCTCCACTCACATGGGGGGAAGCTCCTCCATTGACAATGGTTCAGAGGGGGCCTTCTTGCTCATTCAGCTGCAAGTGCGGTGACTAATAATGACCAAGGCATGTGGCAGTTTTCCAGGGTACAAATACATGGGCCTCTCTCCTTGTGCAGCTAATAGAGTTGCACAGGTTGCCTATCCTGTCCATTGGGTCACCAGAGGTGACACGGCAGTTGTGTCAGCCACTGGAGGTGACTGGCAGCTTTAAAGGTTTCTGTCTGGGTTGCTAATGAAGACCCTCCATATCATTCCTCATCCTGTTGTTAACCCATTCCTTTTTTGTAGTCGACACCCCCACACCATTTGTCCATCTTTTGTCTGCATCTGTCCAGTGTTGCTACTGCTCTTTTGTCAGTATTTCCCTTACAGTTGCTGTATGTGTTACATTTTTGTTTGCTTCTCCTTCCTTTACTATACCCTCTTTCCTCCACACACTTGATTTTTGCTACCTGCCCCCTCTACTTTACTTAATAAAATGAAAATGGGCACCTGTTCCACAAAAAAAAAAAAAAAAAGTCCCCCCCCCCCCACCAGCTATCTCCTTTTCATGTTGGCCTTCTTTGGGTTCCGCCACTTGCTCTTTTCCACTTCTGACATTACTATCTTTCCTTTCCTACCAATGTGTATGATTTCATGATATTTTGTTGTGATTTTGTATGGGCTGATCTCAGTGCTCATGGTCAGCTATCATAGGTTCATAGGTTCATACTAGGCTATCTGCCCTAGGGCATTTATAAGCCTAGCCAGAGTGTGTTTGGCTTTCGCCACCCATTTTAAATGAATTTTGCTATGCCCTTTTTCGAGGTTAGTATACTGTGCCTCTGACACAGAAGTGATACCTGGGGTAAACCTACTATCTCCCATCCACTCATCAAGATTCCTCTTGAAGAGAGTCAATGAGGGACTCTGCCTAACCTGGACTGGGATTTTATTCCAGAGTGAAGGGAGCCTCTGGGTTATGAATCTGTCCCTCCAGCATGTCCTATTTATTTCAGTGCTGAGGTTCAAGTCTCTCGAGTGCATAGCTCGATGGGATTTGGATTTTCTGAGGTGCAGCATGTCCATTAATTCCAGGTTGGACATGGCTTTATACGTCAGGCACAGATCGCCTCTGAGCAGGCGGTATGCCACTGAGTAGAGCTGGAGTTTATTTAACTGGGCAGCATATGGCATCTGTTTGAGCCCTTTGATCCTCTTGGTGAGGTACTTTTGGGGTCTTTCCAGTTGCTGCAGGTGTCTGGTAATTTACATCCCAAAAGGGGCATTGTACTCAATTATGGGCCTGATGAGGGATGAGTAAAGAGACACGATGACCTCCCCTGATCTAGATGTGAATCCCTTCATGATTAGGTGGGCTATATAAAATGTTTTTCTAACCACTTTGGCCATGTGGTTGTCAAATGAGAGATTGCTATCAACTTGGGTCCCCAGGTCCCTAATTACTACTTCTGTACTTAATGGATTACCACCTATGTGGTAATTTGTGGGCACTTTGTTTTTGCCAAGGGGATGACTATACACTTTTTGGCATTTAGCTTGAGGCCATGGCTCTGGCACCAGTTGTCTGTTTCTATGAGGCACTTTTGTAGGATGCTTGTGTCGCCTGGAGAGTCGATTATGGCACCCAGTTTGCAGTCATCGGCGAACTTGGTCAGCCACAGTCCTTCCATGTTAGCCTGTACCTCCGAGAAATATATACCGAACAAGAGAGGTCCCAGGACTGAGCCTTGTGGGATGCCACTTGTAACTGGTTTGGAGTCTGACATGGCTCCAGCAATTCTAACCATGTGGGTTCTGTCCATGAGCCAATTTGCAACCCATCCAGTGACATAGGGCTTTATATTTAAGCTGGTGAGCTTATCTATAATGCCTGAGTGGGGTATTGTATCGAAGGCTTTTGCAAGGTCCAGGTAGGCTTTGTGGATCACCTTCCCCTAGTCAATGGCCTTGGTGACTGTTTCAAAGAAATCAACCAGGTTTAAGAGGCAGGATCTGCCCTTAACAAAGCCAAACTGGGTAGGATCCAGTGTCTGTAGGTCCCCAATATCTTTATTTATGAGGTCCATGATGATCCTTTCCATAGCTTTGCAGACCAAGCTAGTCAGGCTTATGGGGCGATAGTTTCCAGGATCTGTTGAGGCACCACCTTTGTGGAGAGGGACCACTGTTGCTGTATGCCACTCTTTGGGTACATATCCTGTAGTAAGGCTGAGATTGAACAGTAGTTTTATGTTTGGGTTTAGTTCTTCTTGGAGTTCATGTAGGATGCAGCCCGGGACACCATCTAATCCCATTGATGCTGTGTTTTTTGCTTTGGAGAGGGCGGCTCTTACCTGAGCATCTGAGATGTCAGGGGGGCAGCACTCTGCTGGGATAGATATTTGCCCTTTTGGTGGGGAAGGGGGGGAGAAGTTTGCTCTGAACCTGTCAGCTAGGATGTTGGCAATGTCTGTAGATTCGGTGTATTTTTTGTCATTTTGGACTAATTCTGAGCATATCTGGGAATTCCCACCCAGGTTCCTAACATAACTAAAGAAAGCCTTGTGATTATCCTTAGTGTCCTGTGCAATTTTTCTCTCGAAGCTGGCCTTAGACGATTTTATGAGTGCCCGTAGTTTTTTGCTAATACTGATCAGAGATGCCTTCCCTTTTTGGGATTTTGCTCTATCATGTAGTAGCTTCCTCCTTCTATTGTATAGTTTGTTTATGGCTGGGGTCCACCAGACAGGACGCCTAACTTTGGAGGATTGGGTCTTGGTTTTATTTGGGATTGCATGATCCATGCATTCCTGAAGGTGTTCATAGAATGCGTTTATAAAGGATTCTGCGGTCTGGGCCGTATTTTCCACAGGCCCGGGGGCTTTGAAGGATTCCACCTCGGTTTTGAGGAGTGTGAAATTTGCTTTAGAGAAGTTTTTCACTGTGGTTTTCTGGGCAGGGGCTGGGGTCGGGATGTGAATATCTAGTGAGATTAGTTTATGGTCTGATCTTACCAGTGAGGGATACACTTCTGGTCTGGAGCATAGAGTCCCCATGTTGGTGATGATCAGGTCCAGTATGTTTTCCCCTCTTGTGGGAGTGGCAACAAGTTGTTCCATAGCATTTGAGTTTATAAATTCTAGGAACCTTCGGGCTAGGGTGTTGGAGCTAGAGTAATGCTCCCAGTCTATGTTAGGGTAGTTGAAGTCGCCCAATATAATGGTGTTTGGAGAGACCTTCATATTTTCCAGTGTTCTCAGGAAGGCCGAGTGGGGTTCCTGGGTTTGGGAGGGTGGTCTGTAGCAGGCTATAAACTGGAAGGCAGTTTTACCCACTGTTAGTTGCACATGGATAATCTCTGATGCTTCGTGCTGTGCCCCCAACCTGGAGGTTTGGGTATCTTTGACGAATATTGATACTCCCCCCTCCTTTTGTGGTTCGGTCCAAGTTTTGGGGCCGAAAAACATGGTATGAGGTATAACCTAGTAGTGCTGGGGTGCTCTCGGGAGCCTTGAACCAGGCTTCTGTTACTGCACAGATATCGATGTTCTCCATGCTAAGGAGAGTTTCGAGTGCGTGCTTCTTGAGGTTTAGACTTCTGGCGTTGAGTAGCATTACTCTTAGTTTCTTATCCCTTTACCTATGGAGGTGGGTTTGTCTTTTGAGCCTTGCCTAAAAAAAAGGCACTATGGGGGTGGCAAGAGCCTTTGCCAATATCCGAAAGCCCAGGGGTGACAGGTGCAAGCCGTCCCTAGCGAAGCATTGTGGCTTGTCGAGCATGTCATCCTAGGTAGACAGTCATTGGATCCCCTTTGAATGACACCAATACTTAAGCCAATTGTTGAAATTGATCATCTTGTCTTCATATTGTGGCATCATTCTTGATGAGGGTAAGATGCTACTCAAATTCAGGGTCATACCGGCCTGAGCTACATGCTCAGAGAGCTCCTCTATGTCACTTTTCATGTAGTCCAGGGAGGTATGTCTCAGGTCATTCACACCAGCATGGACAATGACTGAGTCATATTTGTACTTGCCTTGGAGTGACCTGAGTGCTTGTGTTATGTGGCGGATCCTAGCGCCCGACAGGCAGCTCACCGTGACCTTCTCCCAACTGAGCATGCCACCTCCTGGGGCTAAACACTTGACATTAGTAAAGTGAGTTGCATTGCCACCTCACAGCAAGCAGTTATCTGGTTCTTCACTGGGGGGTTTCCTCTGCTGAGTCTGCATGTCCCCCTGTGTTTCTGAGGGTTTTTCTCAGGTCTTGCAGTTTCCACCAACATCCCAAAGATTGGCACCTCTACATTTTCCTTAAGCGCATATTTGGTGTGTATCTGGGCTTCCTGTTGAAATGTTGACACTTATACTGTCAAGTGCTGAAACGCAGAATAAAAAGAAAATACAGGAGAGTGAATACTGAATATTGCTCTTCTACTTTAATTTTGTTTTTTACAGGGGGCAAGCCCCCTGTACCTCCCAATGCGTGTGTAGGTGGGGGGTAAGCCTCCCTCACCCCATGAACTTATATATACTGACTCCAAGATCACCATACCGTGAAGAAAATGCTATATATATATATATATATATATATATATATATATATATATATATATATATATATATATATATACACATACATATGAATCCAGATTTTATGCCATTCATTCTCTACATTATGTGACTCTGCATATGGGTCCCAACCATTAAATGGTTACTATGTCTTCATAATGTACTGTCTTGTAAATGGTAATATTTTGAAATACATTATTTATTAAAACGCTGCATATTTCAGATTATTATTTAATTGCTTGTATGAAGAGGAAAGATGAAATGTCAGGTCATACAACTTCTCCAGTTGCAGAGAAGGTCAAAGTGAAACAAGGGCATCCAGCAAATGGATGGATTGTGTGAAAGAAGACCTGAGACAGTCAGGCATTAATGTGAAAGAAGGCAAGAGAGTGGTATTAAATTGAGAGAAATGGTGATAGTTGATGCGACACTCAAACCTCATGTAGAAAACGGGAGAAAGCAGGTTGATGATTTAGGAAACAAGGACAGCACTACATATCTCTTCATCTTCTAATAATCTATCACATTTTCTGTACCTTTTCTGTCACAGATAGGTTTTTTATTGAAAGGTAGACATGTAAGATGTAGTTGTTTATTTTTTTCTCTATGTGCAGAATAAACAAGCATGGAATCCAGAAGCAAAATGTTTGCTTAACAATTTTATTTGCCATGTGTTCTGACAATGGAAACGTCTTTTGCATTAGTATCTTGTAAGGTAGAATTCTTGGCATTTAATAGGCTATTTGCTGACGAAATTTGTTTAACCTAACTACCAAATCATACATTACAACCCTTTAATATGTTTGTCTTACAAATTTGTCCCTATACATTGCAGTCAGTGTTTTGCTGCTGCTAATATAATTGGGAATTAAATGCAAGCCTAGTACCACCTGTAACTATACTGGAATGCAGGAATGAGTTCTCTTAAGAAAGATGTTGAAATGTTAAGTATGTTTTGTTATAAAGATTGTAGCAACTCTGCTCTGCTTGCAAAATGCTGTAATTGCCACTTTCAGTTCCTGTATCCATTGTCAAATGTTGACCCTGAAATAGATTAGGATATAATGAGTATTACCAGTATTTTAGTCTTATGTGCCTCAAAATTAAAAGCAGTTAAGGAGAATTGGGATCTTAGAATATCTCTTGTAATGCATGTGTCAATACCTCTCATAGAATGCTTGCCCAAATATGGGCTATTGACTTTTGGAATGGAGCCATGTGTTAATGACTTCAAGTTCCAAGTACAGAGAAATGACTTCATTCATGCTTTGTTCAACAAATGGCAAAAAAGGAGGCAAATTCCTGCTCACAGTTGCCAAATTCATAAGTTAAAAAAAGAGACTTTTTACATTACTATGGCCATAAGTTTCTTCCATGCATATTAAAGCTAGAGTAGAAGTGATAATGACGACATTTTCTACGCAGTTGTGTTGTTTTCTGGAACCATTTCATATCTGCGTGAGGAAATCGTCCCTTATAATTTCCTGATGCAAAGGAAGGGTACATATCTGGTATTGTTACAGTATTGTTAAAGAGAAAGAAAGAAACAAGTACTTAAACTGGGAGCAGTTTAGAGTAACTATTTTTATTTTAGTTGCTGAACTAATAAGGCAGTTCAAAACTCATCTGTAAATAGTGTTAGCCCTCTACAATGCATGCTGTATTTATCACAGGAATATGTTACAAATTCATAGGTATGTGTTTTGTGAATAATTATGAAACATACATAAATCTAAATCTGTGATCTGTGAAACAGTAAGGTAGCATATAACAATTTTTACATAACACGTTTGAAGAAAAATTATAACTTGCACATTTTTTAGTAGGCCAGAGTGAGTCAAACCGAAGTTTCTTTGTCCACTGAGCTGAGTCATAAAACACACCAGACTGATTTTGTGATGTTTTATTACATAACAGTCAATGACAACTAATAGTGATGCCCTAAATAATTCATATGTAACATATAAACAAATAACATCAAACAATTACCTCAAGCTGGTTGGCATGACCAAGCCTGTTCCAGCTGCCACTTCAGAAAAAAAATCAGGGCATATTCCAAACTATCTCGGACCTGATGCCAAACTCATCTAACTCATATTTACAGGCCACATACCCCTTGATGTGGCCACCAGTCAAATCTCGGTCCAACTTTAGGGGAGCCAAGGCCACTGAACAGGAGCAGGGGGGAACACAGGGGGGGGGCGGCGATGCTATAGGACTGCCACCTGACTTTGCAATAGAGGTTTGGGAGGGAGGGCCAATGTGCCTGCTGACACATCTGGCGGGCAGAAGAAGCATTTCCTTAAACAGAGAATGTGTCTGACCCCCCCCCCGATGATGACTCATGGCTCGCGGATAACGAGCTGTTATTGGGAAAGTTGCTGTTGTTAAAATCCATACAACTAATAGTCTGGAGCATTGTTTTCAGTCAGTAGGTTACACTATCAAATATTTAACTAAAATGCATAAATATAATGGTTTCCCCTGAAATAGATTAGGATATAATAAGAGTATTACCAGTATTTAGTCTTATGTGCCTCAAAATTAAAAGCAGTTAAGGAGAATTGGGATCTTAGAATATCTTTTGTAATGCATGCATCAATAACTCTCATATAATGCTTGCCCAAATATGGGCTATTGACTTTTGGAATGGAGCCATATGTTACTTACTTCAAGTTCCAAGTACAGAGAAATTACTTCATTCATGCTTTGTTCAACAAATGGCAAAAAAGGAGGCAAATTTCTGCTCACAGTTGCCAAATTCATAAGTGAAAAAAAGAGACTTTTTACATTACTATGGCCATAAGTTTCTTCCATGCATATTAAAGCTAGAGTAGAAGTGATAATGACGACATTTTCTACGCAGTTGTGTTGTTTTCTGGAACCATTTCATATCTGCGTGAGGAAATCGTCCCTTATAATTTCCTGATGCAAAGGAAGGGTACATATCTGGTATTGTTACAGTATTGTTAAAGAGAAAGAAAGAAACAAGTACTTAAACTGGGAGCAGTTTAGACTGTTTTTATTTTAGTTGCTGAACTAATAAGGTGGTTCAAAACTCATCTGTAAATAGTGTTAGCCCTCTACAATGCATGCTGTATTTATCACAGGAATATGTTACAAATTCATAGGTATGTGTTTTGTGAATAATTATGAAACATACATAAATCTAAATCTGTGATCTGTGAAACAGTAAGGTACCACTTGAAAAACGCATGCCCTTAGCATATAACAATTTTTACATAACACGTTTGAAGAAAAGTATAACTTACACATTTTTTAGCAGGCCAGAGTGAGTCTAACCAACGTTTCTTTGTCCACTGAGCTGAGTCATAAAACACACCAGAATGACTTTGTGATGTTTTATTACTTAGCAGTCAATGACAACTAATAGTGATGCCCTAAATAATTCATATGTAACATATAAACAAATAACATCAAACCATTACCTCAAGCTGGTTGGCATGACCAAGCCTGTTCCAGCTGCCACTTCAGAAAAAAAATGAGGGCGTATTCCAAACTTCCTCAGACCTGGTAGCAAACTCATCTAACTCATATTTACAGGCCACATACCTCTTGATGTGACCACTGGTCAAATCTCGGTCCAACTTGAGGAGAGCCAAGGCCACTGAACAGGAGCATGGGGGAACACAAGGGAGGGTGATGCTATAAGGCTGCCACCTGACTTTGCAACATAGGTTTGGGAGGTAGGGTCAGTGTGCCTGCTGACAGATCTGGCAGGCAGAAGAAGAAGCATTCCCTTAAATAGGGAGTGTGTCTGACCCCCCCCCCACCGATGATGACCCATGGCTTGTGGACAACGAGCTGTTACTGGGTAAGTTGTTGTTGTTGAAATCCATATAACTAATACTCTGGAGCATTGTTTTCAGTCAATAGCTGACAATATCAAATATTTAACTAAAAATGCATAAATAAAACTGTGGCTGAATAATAACAAAAATATGCATGTACGTACAGGGAACATGAAATATTGGGAAATATAACAGACTCTAATTGGTTTTTCATATGTAACCTGATTTCTTATAATTTTATGAAGTATGTTAGAGACTCATGAATATTCTGACCATGGAACAAATAAGTCATAAGATCTGTATGCCCTACTGCTGAAGGCTAATATTTGAAGGAAGGAAGCACTGAGTTCATGAATCTCTCATCCTGTTGCCACTAGTATAGAGGAATAAGGCCTAATGAATTGATGTTTATTTGCTTAAAGAACATTAGCATGACATACAAGAATGTAAGTGAGAATCGCACCACATCATGCTTTGCTCTGCTTCAGGTTCAACACACAAAACCAGCAGTTGGATAATGCTGGTTTCAGCAGCACTTTACTGTGAGATTCTGTGATGCATGCCCCTCTTCTTATAACAGTACAGTGCCTTGCATGCCTGCTGTCTACATCCTGTGATAGTTTGTCTGTATATGGGAGAAGGGTGTCATAGGTTCATAGGTTCATAGGAGGGTACTAGGCTATTGGCCCTAGGGCCTATATAAGCCTAGCCAAAAATGTACCCTGGCTTTCGCCACCCAAGAAAATTATTTTCCTATGCCCCTGTCGAGCAGAGCCACAGAAGTGATCCCTGGGGTGAATTTCCTATCTCCCATCCAATCGTCAAGATTTTTCTTGAAGAGTGCTAATGAGGAGCTCTGTTTGACATAGATAGGTAGTCTGTTCCAGAGTATGGGAAGTCTCTGTCATGCTGTCAAAGGTCATACTGTCGAAGGTACTTCTCTCGCCAAATCCTCCCTTCCCCCAGCCGCCAGCTAGGTACGTATGTGATTGTCATGTCCTAGTACCACTGATGGCTATACTATAGTGCAGGAATGAGTTTTCCTAAATAAGGCATGCTGAAATGTTAAGTATGTTTTGTACTAAAGATTTTTAGCAGTTCTACTCTGTTTGCAAAATGCTGTATTTGCCACTTTCAGTTCCTGTATCAATTATTAAATGTTGATTCTGAAACAGTTCAGGATGTAATAAGGGTATGACTATTTTTTGTAGTCTGACGTGCCGTAGAGTTAAAAGCGGTTAAGGGTAATTGGGGTCTTAGTATGTCATTGCAATGCATGCATCACTACCTCTCTTATAATACTTGCCCAAATATGGGCTATTGACTTTTGGAATGGAGCCATATGTTACTTACTTCAAGATGCAAATACAGGGAAGTGACTTCATTTAAGCTTATCAACAAATGACAAAAAAGAAGACAAATTCCTTAGCTGCCAAGTTCATAAGTAAAAAAAAATGCTGATGAAACTATCACCATAAGTTTCTTCAAGTCATATTAAAGATGAAAAGTAGACATGCTAATGTTGATTGTATCTATGCAGTTGTGCTGTTCTCTGGAATCGTTTCATAATTGTGTGAGGCACTTTTTCTAATAATTTGCTGACACAAAGGAAGGGTGCATATCTGGCCTTGTTACAGTATTGTTTAAGTAAAAGAAAGAAACAAGTGCTTAAACTGGGAGGTTAAAAGCAATCATTTTGGAGTAATTGTTTTCATCTTGCTTGCTGCACTACTAAGGCAGTTTAAAATTCATTTGTAAATGCTGTTAGGCCTCTATAATGCACACCGTATCTATCGCAGGAATAATTATATGTATGACATAGGTATGTGTTTTGTGAATTCATTATGAGACACACATAAATCTAGTTTTGTGAAACAGTAAGCTAAACCTGAAAAAACTGAAAAACCCATGCCCTTTTACATTATACACATTTGTGCAAAACATGTTTAAAGAAAAAAAGTATGACTTGGAATTCTTTAGTAGGCTAGAGCAGCAAGTCTAAGTTTATTATTTGAAATCTATACAACTAATAGTCTGAAGCATTGTTTTCAGTCAGTAGGTGACAATATCAAATGGCTAATCAAAATACATAAATATAACTGTGAGTGAATAATAAAATCTGCATGTATGTATAGATGGCATGAAATATTGGACATTATACAAAGACCCCCCCATTAATATTCCAAAACGTGCACGCTGATTGGTCAGTGTGCACGTTGTAAATCAGAGTTATAGTAATTGAAAAAGGTCCGGTCGCCCTAACTTTTTCCATTAGTATAACTCTTTTTTTACAGCAACGGAGAACGCAAGATCTCTGTTGATGTTTAGACACTGTCTCGCAATGTTAAAGGAGTTTAACATAGCGAGACAGCTTTAAAAAAGTAACGGAGATCTTCCTATCTCCGTTGCTTTTTTTAAAGGTGTCTCACTATGTTAAACTCCTTTAACATAGCGAGACACTTTGTAAAAAGCAACGGAGATCTTGTTTTCTCCATTGCTTTTTCAAAACTGCCTCGCTATGTTAAATGGGTTTAACATAGCGAGACAGCTTTAAAAAAAGCAACAGAGATTCTCCGTTGCTTTTTTTAAAGCAGTCTCGCTATGTTAAACTCTAACATAGTGAGACAGTTTGTAAAAAGCAACAGAGATCTTGCTTTCTCCGCTGCTTTTGCCCACAGCTCTGATGCATGCACAGTACATCAGAACTGTGTAAGGGCAGCAAGGAGGCATTATACAATGCCATTAAAAGTATTTTTTTTTCTTAAATAATGTCATTGCATAATAGCAATAACCCACTTCTGGATGTGGGTAATGCTGTATTTACCCACGGTTGTCTTTGTTTGGCCACTCGGGTTTCGCCCTCGTGACCAAACCACACCAACCGTGGGTAAATCCAGCATTACCCACACCCAGGCATGGGTTATTGCTATAATATATCAGCTTTTAAATGTTTTTTTCAGGTGTAAGCTTGGTTCCTATAAATTTATGCTGTTTGTTAGGGAATTGTGAACATTCTGATCATGGAACAAATAAGTAATAAGATCTGTATGCACTACTGCTCCAAGCTAATACTAGAAGAATGTAAGTGAGAATCGCACCACATCATGCTTTGCTCTGCTCCAGGTACAACACACAAAACCAGCAGTTGGATAATTCTGGTTCCAGCAGCACTTTACTGTGAGATTCTGTGATGCATTCCCCTCTTCTTATAACAGTACAGTGCCTTGCATGCCTGCTGTCTACATCCTGTGATAGTTTGTCTGTATATGGGAGAAGGGTGTCATAGGTTCATAGGAGGATACTAGGCTATTGGCCCTAGGGCCTATATAAGCCTAGCCAAAAATGTACTCTGGCTTTCGCCACCCAAGAAAATTGTTTTCCTATGCCCCTGTCGAGCAGAGCCACAGAAGTGATCCCTAGGGTGAATTTCCTATCTCCCATCCAATTGTCAAGATTTTTCTTGAAGAGTGCTAATGAGGAGCTCTGTTTGACATAGATAGGTAGTCTGTTCCAGAGTATGGGAAGTCTCTGTCATGCTGTCGAAGGTACTTCTCTCACCAAATCCTCCCTTCCCCCAGCTGCCAGCTAGGTATGTATGTGATTGTCACGTCCTAGTACCACTGATGGCTATACTATAGTGCAGGAATGAGTTTTCCTAAATAAGGCATGCTGAAATGTTAAGTATGTTTTGTACTAAAGATTTTTAGCAGTTCTACTCTGTTTGCAAAATGCTGTATTTGCCACTTTCAGTTCCTGTATCAATTATTAAATGTTGATTCCGAAGCCGTTCAGGATGTAATAAGGGTACGACTATTTTTTGTAGTCTGACGTGCCGTAGAGTTAAAAGCGATTAAGGGTAATTGGGGTCTTAGTATGTCTTTGCAATGCATGCATCACTGCCTCTCTTATAATACTTGCCCAAATATGGGCTATTGACTTTTGGAATGGAGCCATATGTTACTTACTTCAAGTTGCAAATACAGGGAAGTGACTTCATTTAAGCTTATCAACAAATGACAAAAAAGAAGACAAATTCCTTAGCTGCCAAGTTCATAAGTAAAAAAAAAATGCTGATGAAACTATCACCATAAGTTTCTTCAAGTCATATTAAAGATGAAAAGTAGTCATGCTAATGTTGATTGTATCTATGCAGTTGTGCTGTTCTCTGGAATCGTTTCATAATTGTGTGAGGCACTTTTTCTAATAATTTGCTGACACAAAGGAAGGGTGCATATCTGGCCTTGTTACAGTATTGTTTAAGTAAAAGAAAGAAACAAGTGCTTAAACTGGGAGGTTAAAAGCAATCATTTTGGAGTAATTGTTTTCATCTTGCTTGCTGCACTACTAAGGCAGTTTAAAATTCATTTGTAAATGCTGTTAGGCCTCTATAATGCACACCGTATCTATCACAGGAATAATTATATGTATGACATGGGTATGTGTTTTGTGAATTCATTATGAGACACACATAAATCTAGTTTTGTGAAACAGTAAGCTAAACCTGAAAAAACTGAAAAACCCATGCCCTTTTACATTATACACATTTGTGCAAAACATGTTTAAAGAAAAAAAGTATGACTTGGAATTCTTTAGTAGGCTAGAGCAGCAAGTCTAAGTTTATTATTTAAAATCTATACAACTAATAGTCTGAAGCATTGTTTTCAGTCAGTAGGTGACAATATCAAATGGCTAATCAAATACATAAATATAACTGTGGGTGAATAATAAAATCTGCATGTATGTATAGCTGGCATGAAATATTGGGCATTATACAATGACCCCCCCCATTAATATTCCAAAACGTGCACGCTGATTGGTCAGTGTGCACGTTGTAAATCAGAGTTATAGTAATGGAAAAAGGTCCGGTCGCCCGAACTTTTTCCATTAGTATAACTCTTTTTTTACAGCAACGGAGAACGCAAGATCTCTGTTGCTGTTTAGACACTGTCTCGCAATGTTAAAGGAGTTTAACATAGCGAGACAGCTTTAAAAAAGTAACGGAGATCTTCCTATCTCCGTTGCTTTTTTTAAAGGTGTTTCACTATGTTAAACTCCTTTAACATAGCGAGACACTTTGTAAAAAGCAACGGAGATCTTGTTTTCTCCATTGCTTTTTTAAAACTGCCTCGCTATGTTAAATGGGTTTAACATAGCGAGACAGCTTTAAAAAAAGCAACAGAGATTCTCCGTTGCTTTTTTTAAAGCAGTCTCGCTATGTTAAACTCTAACATAGTGAGACAGTTTGTAAAAAGGAACAGAGATCTTGCTTTCTCCGCTGCTTTTGCAACAGAGATCTTGCTTTCTCCGCTGCTTTTGCCCACAGCTCTGATGCATGCACAGTACATCAGAACTGCGTAAGGGCAGCAAGGAGGCATTATACAATGCCATTATTTAAGAAAAGTATTTTTTTTTTCTTAAATAATGTCATTAATAATAACAATAACCACTTCTGGGTGTGGGTAATGCTGTATTTACCCACGGTTGTCTTTGTTTGGCCACTCGGGCTTTGCCCTCGTGACCAAACCACACCAACCGTGGGTAAATCCAGCATTACCCACACCCAGGCATGGGTTATTGCTATAATATATCAGCTTTTAAATGTTTTTTTCAGGTGTAAGCTTGGTTCCTATAAATTTATGCTGTTTGTTAGGGAATTGTGAACATTCTGATCATGGAACAAATAAGTAATAAGATCTGTATGCACTACTGCTCCAAGCTAATACTAGAAGAATGTAAGTGAGAATCGCACCACATCATGCTTTGCTCTGCTCCAGGTACAACACAAAAAACCAGCAGTTGGATAATTCTGGTTCCAGCAGCACTTTACTGTGAGATTCTGTGAAGCATTCCCCTCTTCGTTTAACAGTACAGTGCCTTGCATGCCTGCTGCCTACATCCTGTGATAGTTTGTCTGTATATGGGAGAAGGGTGTCATAGGTTCATAGGAGGGTACTAGGCTATTGGCCCTAGGGCCTATATAAGCCTAGCCAAAAATGTACTCTGGCTTTCGCCACCCAAGAAAATTATTTTCCTATGCCCCTGTCGAGCAGAGCCACAGCAGTGATCCCTAGGGTGAATTTCCTATCTCCCATCCAATCGTCAAGATTTTTCTTGAAGAGTGCTAATGAGGAGCTCTGTTTGACATAGATAGGTAGTCTGTTCCAGAGTATGGGAAGTCTCTGTCATGCTGTCGAAGGTACTTCTCTCGCCAAATCCTCCCTTCCCCCAGCTGCCAGCTAGGTATGTATGTGATTGTCACGTCCTAGTACCACTGATGGCTATACTATAGTGCAGGAATGAGTTTTCCTAAATAAGGCATGCTGAAATGTTAAGCATGTTTTGTACTAAAGATTTTTAGCAGTTCTACTCTGTTTGCAAAATGCTGTATTTGCCACTTTCAGTTCCTGTATCAATTATTAAATGCTGATTCCGAAGCCGTTCAGGATGTAATAAGGGTATGACTATTTTTTGTAGTCTGACGTGCCGTAGAGTTAAAAGCGGTTAAGGGTAATTGGGGTCTTAGTATGTCATTGCAATGCATGCATCACTACCTCTCTTATAATACTTGCCCAAATATGGGCTATTGACTTTTGGAATGGAGCCATATGTTACTTACTTCAAGATGCAAATACAGGGAAGTGACTTCATTTAAGCTTATCAACAAATGACAAAAAAGAAGACAAATTCCTTAGCTGCCAAGTTCATAAGTAAAAAAAAATGCTGATGAAACTATCACCATAAGTTTCTTCAAGTCATATTAAAGATGAAAAGTAGACATGCTAATGTTGATTGTATCTATGCAGTTGTGCTGTTCTCTGGAATCGTTTCATAATTGTGTGAGGCACTTTTTCTTATAATTTGCTGACACAAAGGAAGGGTGCATATCTGGCCTTGTTACAGTATTGTTTAAGTAAAAGAAAGAAACAAGTGCTTAAACTGGGAGGTTAAAAGCAATCATTTTGGAGTAATTGTTTTCATCTTGCTTGCTGCACTACTAAGGCAGTTTAAAATTCATTTGTAAATGCTGTTAGGCCTCTATAATGCACACCGTATCTATCGCAGGAATAATTATATGTATGACATGGGTATGTGTTTTGTGAATTCATTATGAGACACACACAAATCTAGTTTTGTGAAACAGTAAGCTAAACCTGAAAAAACTGAAAAACCTATGCCCTTTTACATTATACACATTTGTGCAAAACATGTTTAAAGAAAAAAAGTATGACTTGGAATTCTTTAGTAGGCTAGAGCAGCAAGTCTAAGTTTATTATTTGAAATCTATGCAACTAATAGTCTGAAGCATTGTTTTCAGTCAGTAGGTGACAATATCAAATGGTTAACCAAAATACATAAATATAACTGTGGATGAATAATAAAATCTGCATGTGTGTATAGATGGCATGAAATATTCGGCAATATATCAGCTTTTAAATGTTTTTTTCAGGTGTAAGCTTGGTTCCTATAAATTTATGCTGTTTGTTAGGGAATTGTGAACATTCTGATCATGGAACAAATAAGTAATAAGATCTGTATGCACTACTGCTCCAAGCTAATACTAGAAGAATGTAAGTGAGAATCGCACCACATCATGCTTTGCTCTGTGCCAGGTTCAATAGATAAAACCAGCAGTTGGATAATGCTGGTTCCAGCAGCACTTTACTGTGAGATGCTGTGATGCATGCCCCTCTTCGTATAACAGTAAAGTGCCTTGCATGCCTGCTGTCTACATCCTGTGATATTTTATGTTTGTATATAGGGGTTGGCAGGGTGGCTTAATGGTTAAGGTGTTTGCCTTACAAACACAAGGTACAAGGTTTGAGTCTCACAGGGGATAATTGGCTAGGCTTAAATGGCTTGCAAGAGCAGTTAGTTTAGAACTAAACTATGAACTGTGAACCTATATGGGAGAATGGCGTGATGCTGTCAAAATACTCCTCTCGCTCACCTAATGCCCCCCCCCACTGCAAAGTAGGTATGCATGTGATTGTCTTGTGTCTACCAGACTAATGTAAGCATTATGTGGCTTTTACTCTGTGAATATGTTGTGCTGAACACAAGAAAGTGAAATGCTGCATAGGTAACACATTCAAGAATCAGTATAATGAATTGATACCAGCGTGAGTCACCATAGCACTCAAAAGGTAGCACTATACTATAGGATTTAAGTTCAAGTCACCTGGGCCAGTGAATACTCACATAAGCATAAGACAGAGAGACAGTTTCCCTGGGCAGTAAGAGGTACACATTGTAATCATAAGGGGTGGGAGCGGGGTGTGAGGGTTGACTACTGTGCAATATATGCATAAGAATAGGGGTAGAAATACCCCTGTACAAAATGCATAGTGATATGTTCACAGACTGGGATAGGATCACACCTGGACAACAAGCAAGTATGTAATTAAGCTGCATGCTGGGTAGAGGAAATGATGTTGAACAATAATCGGCAGCATAATTTAGATGGGTGATTGGAGTTGGAGTGTTGACCACTACTGTAATTTGGTAAAGCATTGTTAGACAATCACACATGATAATTCTAAGTCAATGCAGTGTCCCAGACAGCAGCCTTCATTACATGGGAAAGGGAGGAAAAGATTGATTTATATTAGTACACAACCCAAGGGAAATTACATTTATGCTTCTACTACAATATTTTCTATAGCTCTGCACTTGAGGCAGTTAATTATTTACACAAGGCATAACAAGCACCAGGTGGTGAAATACATATAGTGGGTTTGTATCATAAGAGAGCTGATACAGTGCCTTACAATAAATCCTCTTAACTTAGACCTTCTGTGCTTAGATATGCAAGGGTTTCAGCAGTTTCTTCTCTTCTCCATATTAATTAACAAACTTCCTTGTGACTTACCCAGCTCCCATTTATCCTCTGTGCTGATGGTAAGGTTATTTACTAATCAGGTCACTGTCTCACCAACATTCAGTACAAACTCTAACTGGACCACCTTCAAATACCGACAATTATGGTTTGATCAACCACTAAACTTTCATTTCCCCATAGACAAGTGAGTGCCAAAATAAACTGCCTCCTCTTTTTGGCCAAAAAGAGTTCCCCTTTTCTAATGCAGCCAGCCAGAGGAGCCATCAGCAAAGGAATTATCCTTTCATATCTTGAATATGGGCTCCCAATTTTTGCTTCTGCCTACAAGAAAAATATTGCCACACTGCAGACTACCTCTAAAAGCATATGACGATTCATTACAAACTCGCCTCTCTGTGAGCACCACTGTATCACCTTAGAAAAAGCCAAATGGCTACTCATAAAACAAAGATCTGTCCTACTGTTGGGATCCCAACTTGACAAACTACTCCAGCTCCACACATTATGGCCCTTCCAGCTAGACTTCATTAAAAAAAAAAAAACACTCCTCATACAACTCCTGACACTACTTACAAGGTAAACCAACTCTCATTACCTCTAGAACTAAACCCTACAAGACTACCCATGCCTTTTCCTCTCAGGCAGCTATTCTTTGACAAACTGTACCCCATCGACCTAAAGAAAATCAAAACTTATTCCAAATTCAGAATGCAATTTAAAAAGCACTTTTTCATCCAAGCTGAATGCTCCTACTTCATAGGTTCATAGGTTGGTACTAGTCTATCGGCCCTAGGGCCTATACAAGCCTAGCCATAACAATTCCCTGGCTATTTCTTTTCACACTATTTACTTCCCTGGACCCCTGTCTAGCAGGGCGACTGACGTGATCCCCGGGGTGAATTTCCTTTTTCCCATCCAATCATCAAGGTTCCTTTTGAAGAGGGCCAAAGAGGCGCTCTGCTTGACATGTATGGGCAGTCTATTCCAGAGTCTGGGGAGTCTCTGGGTCAGGAACCTATCCCTCCAGCGTGTTTTGTTTATTGTGATGACAAGATTTAGATCCCTGGAGCATGTGGCTCTGAGGGATTGGGATTTCTTTAACTGTAGCATGTCCAACAGCTCTGGGTTTGACATGGCCTTATGTGTTAAGCAGAGATCGCCTCGGAGTAGATGATATGCGACAGAGTATAGCTGGAGTTTTTTAAGGTGGTCAGCATAGGGCATCTGTTTAGGCCTGTGATTCTTTTAGTGAGGTATTTCTGCGGCCTTTCCAGTTGTTGCAGATGTCTTGAGAGGTACATATCAAATGGAGCGTTGTATTCTATAATGGGTCTAATGAGGGATGAGTACAGTGGGGCAATGACCTCCTTTTTTCTGGATGAAAAGCCCTTAGTGATGAGGTATGCCACATAGAAGGATTTCCTGACTGTTGTGGCGATGTGGTTATTGAAGGTGAGACCACTGTCCACCTGTGTCTCTTATCACACTTTCGGTGTTTAGTGTACTGCCACCTATGTGATAATTCATGGGTACATGTTTTTTCCCAAAGGGAATAACTATACATTTCTTGGCATTGAGCTTGAGCCCATGGCTCTGGCACCAAGCATCTGTTGCTGTAAGGCCCTTTTGTAGAGTATCCACATGATCTGGGGATTCAATAATGGCTCCCAGTTTGCAGTCATCTGCAAACATTGTTAGCCAGAGTCCCTTAGTGTTGGCCTGTACTTCAGAGAAGTAGATGCCAAACAAGAGAGGTCCCAGGACTGAACCCTGAGGTACTCCACTTGTCACTTGTCTGGAGCTGGATTTGGAGTCAGCTACTTTTACAGTGTGGGTTCTGTCAGTAAGCCAGTGGGCAACCCATCTAGTGACGTAGGGATTAATGCCCAGCTTAGTAAGTTTATCTATGATTCCAGAGTGGGGGATGGTGTCAAAGGCCTTGGCAAAGTCCAGATAGGCTGTGTGGACTACTTTACCCTCGTCCACGGCTCTGGAGATTGATTCAAAGAAGTCAATAAGGTTCAGGAGACAGGATCGGCCCTTCACGAACCCAAACTGGGTGGGATCCAGTGTTTTAAGGTTGCCAATGTCTTTGTTTATAAGTTCCATGATCATACGTTCCATGGCCTTGCAGATCAGGTTTGTCAGACTTTTTTACCTGTGCGGCCGTTATTACTGGATTTTGGCAATCTTCCAGTATTGAGATGGGCCATTTAGGGGGTGAGAGGGGGGTGAAGTTGGCACTGAATCAATCTGCCAGGATATTGCCAATATCCTTGGGATCAGTATATTTAATGCCATTCTGTTGTAGCTCAGAGCAGATCTGAGCATTGCCATTTAGATTCTTGACATAGGTATAGGATGCCTTGTGGTTGTCTTTGGAATCTTTGGCAATTTTATTGTCATAACTAGCTTTGGAGGATTTTAGGAGGGATCTCAGCTTCTTACTGAGGCTGGTAAAGGAGTTTTTTGCATCCTGGGATTTTCCTCTTTTCTGCAACAGTTTTTTTCTTTTTGTTGTAAAGTTTGTTTATGGCAGGGGACCACCAGGTTTGCTTCCTTTTTTTGGAGGATAGCATCTTGGTTCTATTTGGGATGGCACAATTCATGCATGAGTGGATGTGCTCGTACAGTGCCTTAGTGTAGGACTCAGTAGTCGAACTTTCAGTTCCCGTCTGCATGGGTGTCATGAAGTTTGTCACTTCTGACCTGAGTAGCATGAAGTTGGCCTTGGAGACATTTTTTATGGAGGTTTCCTTACTGGGGGGTGGGGGTGGGATGTGGATGTTAATGGTGATTAGCTTATGGTCTGACCTGACCAACGAGGGGTGACCATAGGTATGGAGCATTGATTTCCCATGTTGGTAATGACCAGGTCCAGGATATTGGAGCCCCTGGTGGGACTATCGTTTAGTTGATCCAAGGCATTGGAATTTATGAATTCCAAGAACCGTTCAACACACGAATATCACAAAACACTATCTCCTTTCTAAGTCTCTTCTGCTATTTCAATATTTTCAGAAGATTCACCCACTTTAGAAACTCATGTGTATATTCTGCACTGCACTTTGCTCAACTGTACTTTGCACTCTGTTATACATTTCAGTGAATAAGCAGAGTTTTTTTTTCTATGTAACTAGTCTGAAGTACTCAGTAATTGCTTACATTTCTGTAATTTTTGTTTGTGAAATGTTTTGTATTTCACCCTGGCTGAACCTGAAATAGGTCCCTATTCATCAGTGCACTACCATGATAAACAAATATAAATAAAATAAAATATAAAATAAAATAAAACTGATTATATGTATAGAACTTTGAGTTAAAGCATCTACTAATTTATCTCATTTAGACTCACAAGTTTTTGTGCATTACATTGTCACTGGATTTATTTTATTAAAAAGAAAAAATTAAAACATGCACTGAGTTAAAAAACACTGAGCAGCTACATATGTTGTTTACTGTTTCTTGTCCTGTGTCATCCAGCTTGCAGAGCCTATTTTCAGTGAAGGCCTATGGAGAAAAGATCTATAACTACAGACAACATAAACACAGTAAATGACAATATATGCATCATAGCAACAGATGTTCAGTGCAGGAGAAATTCTCTGATGCGTGAATTTATAAAGTACAGTCATGAAATGCAGTAAAAGATACCAGTTATCAGAGAAAACATAAATGTTAACATAGGTCTAAGGAGTAAAAAGCAAGTAAAAGGTTGTTGTATCAACAAATGAGAAAGACCTATATAATAGTTGCAGAGAAAAGCCAATGGATATACACAGCTCTAACAGCACTTAAAAAAATTCTACATGTATCTTGTAAAATATTTAATGATGTAGAGCTTACTGTATCAAAACAGTGGCAGGGCACACAGATCTGTACATGGTAAAATGAAAACCTGAGATGTAGCAGTGACTGTTGAGTAAAAAGATAGGTGAGATATGAATGGAGTACAGACATGGACACACTCCCATGTTTAGCTTTAGATACTAGATCATTACTGCAACAAGCACGCCATCTTTCTAGAGCCCCTGAGTATAAGAATGGTTATTTTTGCAAGTGGTTTAATCTGTGTGTATTAAAAGAGAGGTAAATTAGGCATAATTTTTATTCCTATGATTAACTCTTCTGAGTAACCAGTTGTATGTAATCTCATACCAAATGGGCACATGAAATTCAGTAATGCTGCTTTAACCCCATGGGAAACTTCTGCGTCAGGAATCTTTCACAGTCACTGAGACCCCATGACACATTGGGATAAAGCCCCAAGTCTCTTCTAGATGTTATAAGTTCAACTATAGGTGCAAAGGTGCTCTATAGCCCTGGTGGGAAAGAAGGGAAGAATGGAAGTGAGTGGCTGACACCAGCTCATCCATCCTAGGGGGAGGGGGGAAGCTAAATTCATTTTAATTGTAAATATTTTGAGTCTGTGTTACCCAGAAAGAAGTATGCCTGTTTATGATGGACTGTGCTACAGATATGTTAAGCATGCCTGTTTATGATGCACTGTGCTACAGATATGTTAAGCATGCCTGTTTATGATGCACTGTGCTACAGATATGTTAAGCATGCCTGTTTATGATGCACTGTGCTACAGATATGTTAAGCATGCCTGTTTATGATGGACTGTGCTACAGATATGTTAAGCATGCCTGTTTATGATGCACTGTGCTACAGATATGTTAGCATCTTTGTCTGGACTCCTTCACCCATCTGAACTCAGTTGATGTATTATGAAGTGTGATCAGTGGTTTATAAACTGGACTGTGAAACAGTGCCTTAAAAGACTACCCTAAAAACTTCGGACCAACATTCCACAAAGTTAAAAATGTATAACCTTGCACAACTATCAATTATATAAATACACTACAAAACATAAAATTACCTTACATAACCAATGCTAAAATTCTAACTGCAAAATATACAGATACCCATTTTGTGAGTGCAATACAGTACTTGGGTGCATGCATGGTACATATATTATTGTACATCACGGTATTGTAAGGCACTCGCCTTTTAGACTTGTGCCTCACAACACCACTGGGCACCATGTGGACCCCAACATGGCTTATTGCATGTGTGTGTGTATATAAAGATATATATATGTTGTGTCTTTCGGCTTATCCCAGTTAGGGGTCGCCACAGCGGAACTCCTGTCTGCTAATGTTTGGTAGTGGATTTTTACGTGCCGAGTTACCAGCCCTGATGCACACAACCTTCAATGAAGGCACGCCCATTCACGCATGCCTCCACACAGACGACGCTCTAGCTGAGAATCGAACGCAACAACGTCTTGCTGTGAGGCGACAACGCTACCGCAGCACCACTACTGCGGGTATATATATATATATATATATATATATATATATATATATATATATATATATATATATATATATATATATATATATATATATATATATATATATATATATATATATATATATATATATATATATATATACACACATATATAAAAAAGTATATATAGATATAACTATAGATATGTGCACATATGTGTACAACTATACTTGTATTTAAATATATCATATACAGAACCATGAAAAGCAAACTCTGTGAACAACAAAACATCAATCATTTTTGAACAAAATAGCTAGACAATGAGAAAACAAAGAAAAAAAAGCCCTCATCCCCTGCTTCTTATATATACCAACTTTAAGATCTCACAACAGCAGGGAAATGAAAAACTTCCACTGTCAGCTGTTCAACCACCACACACAAAGTAAGGACATCACTCTGCAATCTAAGCAGTGTTTGATCTGTGACATAATGTCATATATGCTTTACCGCAGCAACAAAAAAGTGCAACATGCCACAAAGCAACATTTTACCAAAATAACCCACGTACAAAAAATTCACACATAAGATATCATAATGCCAAGAATTCTAAAATACAAATGATTATTATGATTATTGTCAATGATTACTTCAGCTCCAAGGACTAGTACTTTATAATACCATAGATGTTTTTCAATGTTATTTTAGTGCAAGCCAAAATCAGAAGCCAGAAATATATTTTTCACTTTTCAGAAGTTCATCAGTATGATGCAGTAGAATCTGATTTTTTGGGGGGTGGGGTAGGGGCATAACAGGCTTCACAGTAACATTATCCAGACAGTTTATGAAAAGTAATCAGGAAACATTATACGTTTCTGGAGTATATTTTGCTTTGTTTGTCCATCATAAATTATACCGAAATCACGAAAGTGTTATAGTATTTATATCACCTCCTCACTTTTATAAGGAGTATAACTGTTATAACTAAACTTTATGTTTTCTTTAGGATGTTGAAATTATCCTGCCTCATAAATTACTGTTTGGGTTTTAGTTTAAAACATCATAGTTTCTAGGAATTTTCTGTCTTGCATTTAAGACAAATCTAAAGCTTCTACAACTCTTGAACTGTTTAACATGTAAAAGAGATTTTTTTTTCTCTGAAAGCTTCCTTCAAAGCAAAAGACAAGACTTGTCCCATGTTTTCATCACATTATTGTTTTCAGTGTCACAGGCAGTAAAGTTTTCCCTTCATTACTGGTACCAATTTTTCCAGACACTCCTTGACACTCCACACTTTTCTTTTGCTTCATGTTAAGTTGATCACTATTTTGAAATTAATAACAGAATATTCCTTGCCTTGTATTTTAAATTCTTTTCATCTCTTATGCAATGTATGGTGAATTCTCACCCTTAAAAACATATTAGAAATTCCCATTGTTTATTTTAGAATGAAAGCTACTGTGATGAAAAATAGAGTGAAGGGTCATCTGAGAATGAAGGCATTCTTTGGATGGATGCCTTTATCTTGGGGGGGGGGGGGTGTAAGACAACATATTGCAGGATCTGACCCTTGTGAAATATTGAATGCAGAACGTCTGTACATGGATTCACACATGTGCAAAGTCCTACACTAGTCAGCGCATTGAAGAATAATAATGCCTTATTGTCACTAAATATATTTACACTGAAAGAAAACCAGGTAAGTTTTCCAATTTAGCTAGATTACTAATCATTCCATTAGGCATGGTCACCATTACTTGCTTATGACCTGTGACTTCACAATTTCAGCTTATTTATGGACCCTGGAAATTCTCAGAGTATTCTTTTTCCAAACAGGGATTTAATAACCCGGCAAAAGAAATGTGTTGGATAATGACTGGAATTTTGATATGGTCTGACAGAGGTAATGACAGGATTGACTACATCTGACTCGCCATACCTGACATCACAGAGTAGCTCAGTGACAACATTTCATAGATAACACCATAAGTACACATATACTTGTAATGTCTGTACTTGATCTCATCATTTTATGAGGTAATATGATGTTAACTAAAAGCATATAAATCATCTGGAAGACATTTTCCCCCACTATCCCTTACATTTTTTTTCTTCTCAATGAAGGTGCTTCAGTTTGTAGAATGAAAGGTCACTCAATAGCAATGCAACGCTTGTCTCACTTGTTTTCAGACTCAGTATTATGCACTTAGATTCTTGTTTTTTTTTTTTTTTTTTGAGAAGTGAGCAACAATACATATATGACTTAAGTCATGACAACAAATAGTGAAGGGGTTCTGTACTGTTGTGCATAGCTATGACCAAATGGACAAGCTAAAGTGTGTTGTGGATACTAAGTGGGTAACTGACAGCAGATAATAGAAATGAAAAGAAAAAGGGAGCAAAAATAAAACAAAAAAGAATGATTTTAGTACATAGACATGGAAATAGGCACATTAATTAGGTTTCATTAATCCAAGTTGCAACAAGGTACTTTGTAGTATATTGAAAACTTTAATCATAGAGAGATAGCTCTGTAGAAACAACAGTCATATTATGCAATTTCTCCCAAAGAAACTCACAATGACATGTTTGTAATACTTGATTGCTGTTGTCATTTAATTTCCAGAAAGAAAATATGCCTATATCTTTTGGGCAAGTAGTATTTTGTGAATTAAGCAATCTGTGATGTTCAGAAACAAAATGCTATTAGTTATTTTATGTTATATATAAAACATACAAAATCACCCTCACCATTTAAGCACTCATTTCCGACACTTGTTTCATGACCTTCTATGGTTAGATTCCCCTATATCAGTTCCAGACGTGCGTAGGACCTCTACCACTGCTATAGCATCCATTTAAAAAGTGAAAAGAGCGCGTTTACACCGAATCATGAACTCCCACTGCAAACCGACATCAGAAATGTCCTAGGTCGCGGACTTATCAAAATGTTCTACAAGTTTATGTTTTACTAACTATCCAAATGTAATTATTTTACTGCAGCTGAATTTTCAGTAAACAACAATAGCGTACTTTGTAACCAAAATTAACTACATTATTACAGCCACAACTCCGTGGTGGTACAGCAGTAGCGTTGTTACCTCACAGCAAGAGGTTCTCCTGTTCGATTCTCGGCTTGGCTTGGGATTGCCTTCTGTGTGGAGTCTGCATGTCCTACCCGTGGTTGGGTAGCATTCAAAAGATATGCGTGCATAAATGGGCGTGCCTTTGTTGAAGGTTGGGCGTCGAGCTGGCACCTCGGCGTTTCATAAAAATCTACTGCCAATCATTAGCGGACCAGAGTTCCGCTGTGGCAACCCCTTACCAGAAAAGCTGAAAGACAAACAACAACAACAACAACATTACAGCCACAACTCATTTTATTATCTATTCAATAAACAGATTGCCCCACTGATTTGCAAATAATAATTTTCATTGTACCTACTAAACACAGCATGTACAATCTTTCTATTTACTGAAGCTCTATGATCATAGGTATACCTATCTAAAAAAAATCAAGCTGAAACCTATAAACTCCATCCCATCTAAAAGTATCCCATATAGAAATTAAAAGACATGTTCGCACATTTTCTTAAATGATACCAATTTTTTTCTAAATATTAACCCCTGCCAGGGATATTAATTACTTGTTCCATTCACTAACAAAGCAGTATAGAGGACTCTGACATGCACCATCATCATAACCAAGTTGTTTCATGTTAAAGAAATAGATGTGAAGAAATTTACTCCAAGAGCAGACCGTAAATGTTGACATGTGCTATAAGAACATACAACCTTTGGATATGATTAGAGAGACCCATTCTTAGTCGTTTAGATTTGAGACTTACCTGCTCCATGCACAGCTTGTTATAGAGAGAAAATGACAGCAGTATAGGGGTGTTTACTGCATCAAAATCAGTAACAGATTTAAACTTCTCACACAATTTTTTGTGATACATGGAACTTTAACTGCCCAAATGAACTAAGTGATAGAGAGAGAGAAAAACAAGAAAAGAAACAAGCAAGCAAACAGTTATTTAACTGAATATACACATAAATAAACTGCAGGTACATTAAATGCTTTAAGGCTTTGAAAGCTGTAATGCAATTAGCACAGTGACATAAATATTTGTGGGAGTAGTAATGTATCTCTGATACATTGATGATTTTAAAAGCTGTAATCCATTCCACCCTTCCACACACAAAAATAAAAAGTGTGGCAGTGCAGAGTGTACCCATACCTTTAAAGTAGTAAAAGCCTGTTGGCATTGTTGTCTTCTGAATGCTGTTTATGTTTTAGCATTGGACTAGAGCACAACAGCTTTGAAGGCCTAACTGTGTTAGGCATATTTCTTATGTCACAAAGGCATTTAATGACCTTTTTTTTTTCCCTTGATACAGAAGTAGAATCATGGTGATCCATGTACTACAGGACTGTTACATTCAGTATACCCACTTACATACCAACCTCTGGATTGAGATCAACCAAATACCAACCCAGTAATACCTTAAAATGTTTAATTCTATCAAGTAAACAAATTGATGGTCACTGCCAGCATTGCAATTCCTGCATAATACATATTATTTCTGATGAAGACCTACTTGTTTAAGAATGAAAGAACTTAATAAACATCTTGTTCTACCTCTTGAATTTGCTTTTGGAGTTTCCTTGGATGCTGGCTCTTAGCATTACTTTTATATATGTGATAATACATAGTATCCCATTTTTTGCAAACATTTCCCACATTATGATGCAAATACATTGTCTACAATTGCACTATAATAAAGCAAAATGCGATACATGCCACCATTGTATGAAATAGTTAATATAGTCAACACTGTACTGTAAATGTATACTGACAATTATAACCGTGTTGACTTCTGTTATTAAACAAATGTCAAAATCAAAAGGTTAAAAAAGCTTTTAAGTAAACCAATGAGAAACCACAGACCAAAGATGTATGCTTGTGAAGTACATCAAACTATATTGTAGCTAATTATATTGCAGCAAAATTATGAATGGTTGTATATAAATAAATAGCATCATCTGCTCTTAATCCAGTGTAATGTGTAAGCTTCAACTATCACTGGACATAGTTTAAAACTTAGTATAGCTTATCTGATGTATAGTTATTTAGTGCCTCTGCATGGGCCAGTACTGAAAAGTATAAGTGTTCCAGGGCACCTGCCTGGTTATAATATCTATACATAAGATGAATAAGTAGAACTCTGGAGTACTGGAGCTAGGAGACATCTATAGCTTTACACTGAACATAAAATGCCAAAAAGGAAAATGTTGAAAAGTTTGGGGTACAGCAGGTTCAGGGGATTTTCCCTTTCCCAACTGTAGTGTGCTCTTGAAGTTGGTGTATAATTAGCTGTGGGTATGGAGGATGACTGTTTGCTGACTTTTCGGTATTTGCTGTTTCTGCATTTTTTTTTGTGTAAATCTGTTCAACATTTCACCATTCAGCTTTCTGACTGTATTTCATTGCAGCCATATTTTTAATGTTGAGTGCACTGCAGGGCATTGTGGTATGGGTTAATGTCTACTATTTCCCCTAGTGAATTTTTTGTTATGATACATGGACTAAGCCTCGTTGCTCTCACTGACATTCCTGGAGATCAACTCTGCTTGAACTTTTCGAAAGCTGTTCCTTTTGTAGTGGAATCAGAAATAATAGGGAATACTATAATGTTATGCAGTGGACAGCTCAAGAACATTCTATCAAAAATGGTGGTAATTCATAAATTAAACTCAAAATTGTAACTTGAATGACTTGAAAAAGCCTGTTGCATAAAATAAAGACATTCATGCCCTGTGTTAACCATTCATAAACTGCACATGGAAAAATTGCTTGGAAAATCAAATACTGCTATGACTTCTAGAAATGTCAAAATTAGAATAAAATGTTGCATTCTCTGTTGCCCTACAGGAAGCACAAGTAAATATGTATAATGCTACATGTAAAATTCACTTTAATTTGGACAACAGTCTTAATGCTTTATTTCCAATCAAGTGGCAGACAAGATCATTTTATATCCTAGTAAAGTAAGTGAAATACATTTAAAAAAGGACACAGAGGAATTGCAAATTCAGTAAAAAATTCAGTATTAATCTGGAATGTATAAGTGCAAGCTCCATGTATTCAAGGAAATCTGAATGAAATTATTCACTTTTTCCATGATGGAGAAACAAATTAAAGAAATGCTGTGTTGGTCCACTAAAATAAAGGTAAAAGTCACTGGAATACAGATGTAATGTAATATCTTTTATTGTAGCAATACTGGTTTTGCCATTACTTGAGCTTTCGAGCTGGCATGAGCCCTTCGTCAGGAGTTAAGTCATTGATGTTAGACACAGTGCTTAAAGGAAAGCATATTTTCAGGCAAATGTGGATATCTAAGTACTGTATCTAAAATCAGTAACTTAATAACTCCTGACAAAGTGCTTTGCCAGCCTGAAAGCTCAAGGAATTGCAAAACCTATGTTGACCAATAAAATGCATTACACAATGAGTGTGTTCCGTTCCAATGTCTCTTTCTATACATTTTCCCGATGAATCTGTCTTTCACTGAGTTTTTCTATCAATGAGAGCTGACAAGTAGCTCTGCTATTGCTACATATACAGTGAGCTAATCACTTTCACTGAGGTTGCTCATGTTTATTTTATGATACATTTCATTCTATTAATCACAAGACCACATACATTTCCATGATAGGTCCTAGTCACAGGTGCTTGCAAGCTGATACAAGTAGCAGTGTAGCAATGTACAGCTGCATAGATTCAGATTCAGCCTTTTTTATTTCTCTTATTATTTATTAATGACATAATCTATACTGCTCATTGCTAATATGATGCACTTGTAGTGTGGCATACATGAAGCTCCATTTTGTCTTCTGTGTTTTGGTGCATATGGTATTAGGAGGATTCAAATGCAGGTCACGAAAAGCAAAGCAAATTCACAAACTATTACTTTTATCATGTATTTTTATTTCTGGCTAAATATATGTATAACATGAAAAAGTATTCTGCATATGGTATACAACAAGAAAATAAAGCCAAAAAGCCATGTTTTGGTACATTTTTGACAATGTATATTAATATCACAAGTTTTAATAGGTAGCATGCAATATGCCCCAAATATTAGTTTCCTTCATCTGAATAGTCTCTTTATTAAAACTTTACCTGATTGGATTTCTGTTATATTCATTGCAGTTTCCTGTAGTTTCACTTTAGGCAGAAAACGCATGGTAACTAATTTCCATATGTTTAGACCCCATCTTATAAAAACATTTATTTATTATTACTCTGCCCCTTCCATATTTATAGGTATTGGACCCAGCCCAGCAGCCTTAACTAATTATAACTGACTTCACTATATATATATATATATATATATATATATATATATATATATATATATACATATATATATATATATATATATATATATATATATATATACAGGCATATACATACACACACACACACAAAGATTTGGAACTGCTGTCATATTTTACTTAAAATTAATATTTTATGCATCCATATTTAGTTTCATAATCCACTTACTTAACCACACTTGTGTCTCTGTCCCTTCCTATCTCTCCCTCTCTCACTTTCTCTCTTTCTGTCTCTCTATGCTATGTTTCGTGCTCTTCTCAGCAGTCTACATTGCCCATACCTATGTCCACTACGTGCCAAACATCTCATCAGAGCACCATGCAACATTGCAAATTCATACTCTGCTACTGGACACTGAATTGTCTTTAGCCATTAAACTGACCTGCTTTGGTCAGTGCCATTTCACAGAGCCTCCTTGTTTAATGCAGCAGCACCGGTTGCTTTCAGCTATTATCTTATTCTGCTCATGTGTTGCTATTTCCCATTTAAAAGACAATTTCCTACTCTAAAACACATCTCACACATATCTTTTACCCTCATCTGTCTGGACAATCCATGTCTCATTCTGCAGAGAATTCTATGTTCTTTTAGTTAACAACATTACATGCTGCTGACAGCCACTGAGGGTAGGTATATATAGAAATGGTGGTACTAAAATCAGACTTTAATGCATTACTTTTACCAAGACTTCCAATATGTCTACCAGATTTTAATGCATTATTTTTACCAAGACTTCCAATATTTCTGCCAGATTTTAATGCATTATTTTCACCAAGACTTCCAATATCTCTACCAGATTTAATGCAGTATTTTTACCAAGACGTCCAACATATCTCCTGGAAGTGGTGCTCTCTAATCTTAATATAAGCCTCTTTAATAAGCCTCTTTAATGCTGATCTGAAAACCTGCTTTGAGTTGCACAGTTTCTACACACAGGTTTTAGCATCCTAGATGAAGAATCAGGGAGAAAATATTTAGAAGCAAAAGAGCTAAAGTAATGAACATTTCTAAAAATGATAGCAGAATTCAGAGATCTAGTAATATATAAAATATTTAGTAATGTGTACTATTAAGCACTTTATGGTGAAAATGGGTTTTGAAACATTAATTTAGGGCATTACTAAGTGTGTCTTTGGCCACTATTTTCTTATATAAAATAAAATAAAAAAGTATAATAGGCAGATAAAAATTCTATAGCAAAATGATGACACTTAGAACATATGATTTCATCTGCCTTCTGTGCAACCTTAACTAAAGAATTTAACTTTAATTTTTTCATACTGGGCTTATAAAAATTCAGTTTTGCTTTCCATTTCACCATTTAAACATTTTCCAGTTCCTGTCACCCAGCTAGATAAAAAGCTTTTTAATGCATTATCTACATTTTAAAATGTATAGTTTTGTATCACATTCCTATACTTACTGCTTAACTATGCAGATGTTCACAGAATGTCCAGACTTTTGCCTCATATTTTTGTTCTGTTCCTCATAAAATATTTGGTCTTCTGGCAAATTACTGAGAACTGAAGTCACTAAATAATGACATTCATCAGAGTTTCAGACTTCAAATAGTTCAGAAAATGCATACTAACCCAAATCATGTAGCAGCTTTCTACGTTTATAAAAGCAATATTTAACATCTGTCCCTATTCTGGGGCATTTGTACCCCCATTATTTTAAGCTTTACCCCAATTTCTTGTGCTCAGATATTGAGATGTATGTTCCTATAAAGGCTGACATATATGGAGTATGAGAATAAATGGTAGCATCTATTCTTAATAGCAGTGTGACATCCAGGAAATAAAGTGCTCATGAAACTTAAATGAAAGTAACACCTTAGCTTACTGTATATCAAAAGTCTCAAATATTGTAGTTGTTTTTGGAAGTAACAGCAAAAAATGTTGTGCCACTGTTTAGTAAGTAAAAGGCTTATTTTGAAGGCAGTTGCGAGAATGTACCAAACAGTTTATCCCAGTGGGTAAAGTAAGGGGCATAATTTGATCTGAATTTCATGTGGTGCAAATCATGGTGTGGAGCCCCTCCATACAATCCATATGGTAGCAGTCTGTGTGTGGACCAGGGAAAGTCATAACCTGAGTGGTCCTCCACTGACAACCAAATGTTAACAATGAAGAAGATGGTCTCTGTCAGTGGATGGCATTTCAGCAACATTGGATTGATGGCAGCAAAGAAACCCAGTGAGAGAATCTCCCATGCACTTGAATGTTCTGTGGTAAGTGCGAATGTAGCCGTGTACTTATGATGAGCTTTGTGGAATGTCTTATAGAGCCATGGGATCTTGTGATGAAGTAAATGCCAAACAAAATACTGGAAGTCAAAAAGAAGCAGACAGCCGATGACATCAAAGATGACTTCTCTGACCTCGGGTGCAGAAGGAGGCAGGCTTATACATCTCCAGTACCAGTGGGCTACAGTTATTGGAAAGATGAAGACAATGTGATTATAAACTGTTTGAGCAACACAGACTGTCATCATGTCCTTTGTTGGGATGATATTGGGCTGAATCTTGTATTTTCTCAGCGGTGTTATTTTTTTAATGCACATAATATCCATCAAGATGAATGGAAAACAGAAAGCCATGTAAACTGTAGCAGAGAAGATGACAGGAAAGAATGGTGACTTTAGCCAGCCTTCTTTGTTACGGATGAAGTCCCAGATTGACTGCAGAATCCTTGTTTCCTGCACTGAGCTCATGCTTTGACCCCATGAGAACCTGTGCTCACTGCTGTTCATGTTTTCAGGTGCTTTAAAAACATTTTGCTTGCATGATTATTTCAGATGGCAGCAGTATCCCTTTTCCATGTTGCAGCAACAGTCTCCAGCAATGATATCTGCAAATTCCTTGATCAGCAGTATGTGGTCATTCTTAAGCAGATGTTCCTACCTTCCCTTGAAAACACTGGGGTTTTCACTGCTGCCACCTACTGGTGAAATAATGCACTGCTGTTAGATAACTAATTCGGGCAGACAGCAGTACAGCTCCATTCTCACATATTTGCAGTGTTACAGTGTCATTGGAGTTCAGCTTTCCCTTATGTTAGAGGCATGGCCAGCCCTTTTTTATGCTGTACTGTAACAGTCATTCTAACACTACACATTAAAGGACATGTTTTACTGAGATATTTCATTTCAGTATTTAGCACTTACATTTGTAATGTAGAATGAAATGCATACATGGGTGAATACATTCAGACTGTTTACGAAAATGAGAGTTGCATGTGAACATAAAAATGAATATTTCATGAATCATCAGTACTCTGTTTGCAGTCACACATGTTGGGAGATAGTAAGAAAGTAGTGCCAGCTGTGAGATGTAAACTAAGGGCAGTGAACAGCAACATAATTAAGACTAGATACAGTCTAAAAACAATAGCTGATAGTATCAGCAGATAACAGGGATGAATAGAAAAGTGAATGATCTGCTAAATAGTAAGAAGAGGGACATATTAAACACACACACACACACACACACACACACACACACACACACACACACACACACACACACACACCCATATTATGCTGTACTGAGATATATAATAATGCTGAAGGTACATGTCGCAAGACAACTGCTGTACTGTGTGAAATAATGCTGAGGGTACATCCTCCAAGAAAACTAGAATGTATTAACAGTCTTGGGAAAGTGGATGACAAATGCTTTTAATGTGCATAGTAGTTCTGTAAAAAGTTGGCATGCAATACTTGCACTACAGTTAATACTTAGAATGGTATATGTGGCCTTGATAATTAACACAATTTGTAAGTATTCATGCACATATACATAATACATAAATGCATGCATAAATTCATATCTCCTTTCAAATCCTAGCATTTTCATGCAGTAACTTTGCATAGCCTGTTGTGAACATCTTACACAGTTTTCAATAGGGAGACATGAGATGTCCCTTTTTTCATTTACTGAAACATTTATCCAAATATTTGGAACAAACTTCCCATTGTTCATGCCATCTAGTGAGTGACTTACTTTGAAAGTTTATTTTAACTGGAGACATGAATAACCTAAGAAGGCTTTTACCAGCAAGGAAGAGAGTAAGTACACGTCAGTTGCATACTTCACCTTTCTAAGCAGATTGTTACCTACACGCTACTAATAGTCTGTACACATGGCTCTGTGTTGTCCACAGTGTGAATAGTACAGTTTGCAGGCATCTCATTTGTAGCTTAGAAATTTGACAAAACTGTATTGGTGGTTTTGCAGAATTGTGCACTATCTGTATTTACTTACTTTAACATAAGGATGATTAGGGAGTATCAAAAAACAAGGTACTGAAGCAAAATTACCAATGTATTATTTTAGGCAAAAAGCCAACAAATTCACTATAATTATTTTAGTAAGAAGATTGTGTAGAAATACTTGCCCATCCAAAAAAGATGGAGTTCTGATAGTTATCAGATTTAACCAAAGAGAACCTTCCCTGAGGTACTACAACTTCAGAGTTGGTATATTTATTGGTGTCTCACCAGTCATATATTATATTTGTCTGTTTTAGGTAGAATAGACTTTGTTACAGGTTGTATGAGACAGTTTTTTTTTCATATTTTCAGATTTCAGTATTTCATCTTTTAATACTCTCCAGCTGACCCTGTAATTTTTCTGGTATTCCTTGTATGCATTCTGCTGGAATGTTTACTAATAACTTGACATGTATGACATCTTCAGCTACAATAATTGCTTTTGTTGTGTGTGTCTGTGTGTGTGTGTGTGTGTGTGTGTGTGTGTGTGTGTGTGTGTGTGTGTGTGTGTGTGTACATTGGTAAAGGATGATGAAGTAAATGAACCATATACGGTAGCTGGATGCCAGTTTTCCATAGGAACAGTGGTTTGCACAGCACAGGGAATGCATTATTAACCTGTTACAGTCACCTTTTAAGTGGAACTGATAACCAGACATACTAAATAATATTTATGTTACTTGTCTATGATAACTAAGTAGGCCTGTTATTGATAACTGACCTATTTCAGTAAAGGTCATTATAAGGAGCTGTGTCATTTGATAACAGGTTAGCTATGTACAGTATTTAAAGCTTAGTATATTCCACAAGCTTACTGATTTCTTATATCATTATTTATAGTTAAGATCCGAGTGATGTGTTCATGGTTTCCACATACTGTTTTCTACCAACAAATATGGGCAAGATATAAAGATTCCATGAGTTTTATTTTTGTTGTAGACACACTGGGTCATTCATTCAGGCTCACCTTACATTCTAGAGTCTCATTCTTTGCCTTCTTCCACAGTGTTTCCATAACTACCTGAACTGCACTGTAGGCATCTCCAGGCCTTGCTACCCCATACTGAAACATAAATACATTTAATTCTGACAGGCAGCTTTAACAGCATGGAGAAGGAGGGAATTTCAGCACACTGCCAGTATGATTATATCAAGTCAAAGAGACGCATATGAGATTATTTTAATCCAGAGTTGTTTGGATGCCGTAGATATAAACTCAACAAAAATGGCAGGTTTGGCACCTACACAAATTTGACCTACACTGCTTGCAGAATAGCAAGCAGATACTTTTAAAACACACACACACATATACACACACACACACACACACACACACACACACACACACACACACACACACACACACAATGATTCAAAGATAACCAAGAGTACTATATCTTTATTTAATAATTGTGATCTCTCTCCTAACGTGTATTTTTACAAGTAAATGCATACTGTAATATTTGTTGAAGACTCTCCAACCCCCTCCTCTTACCCTTACATTTTGATTATACATAACTCTATACAGTAACTCAAGTTTCTGACCAGAAATGCCAGTTAACCAAACATAAATCTCATATAGGAGTATTATCAATATAGTTCACTTCCTGGTAAATTTGATGTAGATGTACCACTTTTGATATGATGTATTATTACTGATAAATTGTAGATTTTCCCAGTTACAAAATCTGTACCCCCAATTATTCCCCAACATCTTACCAGCATGAGCCATTGCACTTTTTCTATGATTCCTTACTATTATTTGCCCAGTGTATGCTCTAAACCTCCAGCCCTCAAAGTGGGTCTTTGGCAGTCTCTCTCTTCCAGCCTTGTTTCAGGAGGTGAGTCTAGTGGATACTCATACATTCTCGTGTAGGCCAACATTCGGCATGCAGTTGAGGCACATCTCTCTCCATAGTCACCACTGGCTGTGGCAGGGGTCCTTTTTTTGCCCCTCTAATTAGTCTTGCATTGATATGTTTGGCATACTGTTCTTACATTTTAATGATGATTGATCTTATATTATGCATGCTATAGATTTCTAGAGTTTGTCTACAGGTACTAACAGTACAGAAAATAAATATCTGGGGAATTTGTTTCCATCTCCTTTCACCCATTTCCCTATAAAGCACTGCAAAGGGTAAAATATTAATAAGTCCATGATAAATGGCAGACTGCATTCATAGATTACCAAATACAATGGTATTTAGTGAATTACTGTTTTCCATAGCAAAACAAATGAGAGTTTTTTTTTAAATTATAGCTCTGATTAATAGTAGAAATTCACTATTTTTTTACTGAAAAGTGTGCTAAATGAAACTAGATATGGAGCAAAAACCCAGGCTTTTAAACCTGTTGTACATCATACAATCAACTGCTGAAACTAAATGAAATATTTCTAAGTTGGTTTAAGTCCAAAACAATATTTTCATCTCATGGGTGTTGTTGAAATCTAAATGTAGCCATTGCTCATGAGTGAATAAGGAAATGAGACACCTAAGTGAAATAATTGTAATGCAGACTTCTGAACCTTTGGGCCTTGCATCATCAGTGTTGCATTAGACAGGAGGCACGTAAGAGAAGTGCTGAAAACTTGACTGAGTCTCTCATGGGAGATAAAGTCGTGTAATAACATAAGGCATTTAAGAGGAAACTCCTTAATCGAAACCAGCAGAGGTGTATAGTGAGAATACAAAGCATGATGAAATGGTCCAAGCCATCTGTTTTTCATATTTTACACAGTCTGGGTGTATATTTGCTTTGCTGATTACTTTTAAGCACAGTATGTTGCAAAGTATTTTGTAATACATAAATCTGATGCCTGTATAATAAAGATACTTACTAGAAATATTGAAATATATTCTGCCTGCAGACATCTCAGAATAATATAGAAGACCTTTTATTTAAAAATATTAAAATAATAAGCACAATGAAGTCCATTGAAACAGGAATGAAGAAAACTTTGTTAGCAAAATAAAAATGAGTGTGTTTTTATCGAAACCGCTAGACTTCTTCAGAACTTTGTCATAAAAATGGAAACACTTTTATCTAAAATGTAAGACTTCTTCAACCCTTTTTGACAAAAGGCATGTTACCTTACTCATGTTTAGTACAGGGTCTGCTTAGCACAACCTGTTTGTACCATCATCACTATGAAGAAACGTATGTAAAAGGGTGGAATTCTCTGGATGGCCTCCTCTACTTGACTGAATTATTATTCTTGTAAATGCTACATAATCTGAGTCTGTCTAGGACTGGCCATTACTTTACAGTATGCAAGGAATGGCTTACGATAGCCTCATTTACTGTGGCAAGGTATAGTCTGTATCATTATTATTGTTCCAATTGTACCTGTGTTGGCATAGTAAGCAGTGATCAGTCCTGACCAAGAATGGGCTGCCAGTTGCCATTTCCATCTTACTAAATTTAGCCAGTGTAGTTATTGCTATACCAAGCCATCAAGGGCCTAAGACTCCATTGTCTACAAGGGCATGGCTTGAGTGTGATTTTGCTATGTCTAAAGCCCAGGTCTGCATAGCCTTAAATCATCTTTGTTCTGTTTACTAAGCATTATCTGCTCAGTTTTCAATTTAATCTACCCAGAAATGGCACATCTGTCTACTCTGTAACTGTGCAATCCATCCAGCTGTGTATGTTCTAACCCCCCCCCCTCCTTTTTTTAAGAAAAAGTGGATTACAGCAGTAATTTTAACCAAATAAAATGTGGCCTAAAATATATTTTGCCTTATTAGCCAAGTATGGCCTACTCAGTTTTTATAATACTTAGCCACATATGGTATAACTATCCCTGCTCAGCTTAGTCAACCACATTGGATTCCTCACAAATATAGCTTAAAGTCATTGGTCTACTTAGATAAGCATGACTGACTTCATTGCATTTGTTACTCAACCAAGCATAACCTAGACTTTTTATTTGCTGGCCAAGTATGACCCCTCCATTTTTACTGCAACCCAGGCATTTGTGGACTTAAATTATCCAAGTTATTTTATGTAGCTGGGTAAACAGAACCTGCTCCAGTTTTTATTGCAAACAAGCCAACCATGACCTAAAATTCCCTTCTGCACATACCTCAACAAAGCATAACACATTATTGCTACACTGTATCCAAATATGATTCACTACATCTTGTTGCACACCAAGCAGTCCTGCAAAACCTTCCTTGTCAATCTGAACAAACATAATGTGCACCCATTTTGACCATGTCTAAATGGTGTCACTGATTCTTGCCAAGCATGCCTTCTTGCTATAATATTATCTTATATGAAGTCTAAATGCCCTCCACATTCACTATGCTTGGCCTGCTTTATTTTTAGCAATGCTACTCATGTGGGTTTCCATAGTAGTGAATAATGTCTCATCCCCCTCCAAAACAATCTCATTTTCATTATTTCAACACAATCTCATAAAGACTATGACCCATAAAACATTTCAAAAATGCATTCCCACTAGACAATAATGTGGCCTAGAGCTTATAGAGCAAACATCATGCAGAAAGCACATGCACAGTTTTGCATTCTTCTAGTTTTCCTACTCTGTCATAAGCTCAGTGGCAAGTTATAATTTCACCAACATGTTTAAACTGTCTAAGAAAGCATCACGTCTTGCATTAGTTTGTCATACAAATCTCTTCATCAAACCTCATTCTGGGTGCATCATTCCTTAGTGCTGTGCTTTGTACTAATCGTTACCAATGCCAGCTCATACTTTTCTTTGCCTTGCTCCCTTTCACAGTAGGTTTTCCTGCTCAGCGTAAGTGAAGATATTTTCAGTTCTTGAAACCGCGGATGAAATATTTCATTGAAATACCTTGTGTCATCATTTTGAGGTTACTGCTTCAAATAGAAATGACCATTCTCATCTGCAGCATTAAAAAGATGTGGTTTTAACTAAAACCACAGGTAAAGCATATATTAATGGATTGTTTTTCAACTGATTTTAGCTCATTTGGAATTTTTATGACTTTAGATTTTATTTTGCGGATGAGGGAAACTGTACTCAATGTCAATTTTATAGTGTGTGTGTGTGTGTGTGTGTGTGTGTGTGTATACATATGTATATGCATATCTATACACACACACACACACACACACACACACACACACACACACACACACACACACATCGGAAATCACATAATCATCTGTGGGTTATGTGGCATAACTCTCTTTCATTAGGGTGGAAATATAACACAATTTCACAATTCTACTGGGTTATTTAGTTAAGATTCTGAATGGCCACAGAGAGCAGAAGCCTAGCAAGTACATATGAATCTATGAAATGATCACAAACGTGTTCACACATGCACACAGATGCACACACTCACATATGTGTAGTTACTAGGCTTTTCTAAGTCACTCATTGACACTCAAACTCTCCAGAATGACCTCTACACATACCTCTCAACTTCTCAGTGCAAGAAATCTGGACAAAGCCAGAAATAATGGAGGGGACAAAGGCCCACAAATAGGGACACATTTTATATATTGCTCCTATAAACTTAAAAAGTTGTTAGAATAACAGATTTTCATTATTATGTATTTTCTGAAGGATATGAAGTCTGAATCTCAAATATATGCCATTATTTAATGACTTCAACCCTCAATGATTCGATAGAAAACTGGAAATTTTATGAGAAACAGACCAAAAATATGAGATAAAAATCTGGACATTCTGAGAAAACCTGGACAGTTGAGAGGTATGCCTCTACAAAGTATTTTCTTAGTGTAATAAAAGTGTACTCAAACTAAAGTCTAAAAAGTGGGGTATCATATTTAGTACACAGCCCTCTTGTCATCGCACTGTCTAGATCACACACCTCTACAAACTGGAAATGTAGTTAGTTAGTAAGCAGCACAATTCATTATTTGTCTTTAGACATAAACTAGATGAACTGTATGGATAGCCACAAATTTACTCCAGGATTGACTGGTAGTGCCCTCTTGGAGAAAGGACGTGCAGCCTGAGGGATGTTACTGGCAAAGTGAGAGTGGTCATGAGACTCAGTGAATTTGGAATGTCTAGGAATATATACATTTGGAACTGG
>NC_056748.1:737655377-737851813 GCF_019279795.1 Protopterus annectens
AACAGGTGAGATACTATGGCAACAGTTAAGTTTGTCCTATTTTATCATTCTAAAATATTTTAACCACATTCAACAGCTTTAAGCAACATAATTTTAAAGGAATTGCAATAAAAAACTTCCTCTTAAGTTAATTACATTTCAGATTTGCTCCTGTAAATCTAATACAACAGTAAGAGCAGTATAGAAATGAATGTGATAGGTTAGAGAATACAAGGAGAGGACATCCATTATAAAAAAGCAGTAGATAGAGAAGGGTTAGAAAAGGGTAAAAGAATGAAAAGAAAAGGCCAGTAAAAAAGAAGGCAGCAGATAGCTAAATTACAAGTCTGTTAGTGTGCCAGAGTCTGGAGATATTAGGCAGGATAGTATGCTAAACATAAAACACAACAGCTACTCAGAAACAGATGTAATTCAAAATTCAAATCAGAAACAGTACAGTAGCTACATAATTCAAATGCAGTTCAGAATAAATTCCATTTGGGCAATAGTACCAATCAGATCAAATATCACTTGCAAAATGCACAGTGAATAAGCTTTACTTTAAACATGATATAAACAGTTGCAACATTAAGAGACTGGGCAGCAGTTTACCACATTAAACATCAACAAAATGCAGTTAGATATAAGCAGAAATAAAACGCTATATACAAAGGTAACAGAGCAAGCAGTCGGCTTATTATAGGAGTAAATAGATGAATTTGCCTTTACACCAGGACTCCTGCAACTAGTACTGTTATGCTTTTCTGAAAAAGAATACTCCATAGTAGTACACAACAACTAACATTGCACTTTCTTGTAGAATGACTCAGTTGCTCTGCTTTTCATAGCAGCGGCAGCCTCACAAACAGCTACTGGTAATGCATTTCCTGCCTGGGCGCAGTGGACAGAGCAGCTTTATCTTTGGCACCGATCAGGAGCCACGTGGGGATTGTCTTGTCAATTGCTCTTTTGTCAGCTGCCAGAATTGTAACAATGAGAAGGGGGACTGGGGCGTCAAGCCTCCCAGCAACCACCCCCTGAATCATTTAAGCAGCTAAGACAAGTCCAGAACATACCTCCGCATCCCTTCACCAGAGAGGAGAGAGGACGGCAATGTGCAGTGCTTGGCTTTAAAAAAGAACCTGCCCGGTATTCCAGGATATCTTCTCACTATGGACAGTGATGACAGAACTCCCGTCTGCCTGGATTACTCAAAAATTGCAGTAGTAACTAGCTTTTTGACAGGTTAGAGTTAATTCGTGTTACCTTTTAAGCCTTATTGCAATGTTCAGATTTTCTAAACTAATTGCCGAGTACCTTAACTCTCTCCCACAGGTGGGACTTTGTTAATGGCGGTTTATCCTAAACTAGAAGTTAATTCGGAGTTGGAATCCTGTTTGCCCAGTTATTTTGTACTGCTACATTTGGTGGTCTCTCTGAAGAAGCGGAAGATTTCTTCATGGAATAATCTTTAAAATGGTTGATAGAATTAATCCTCTGCAGTGGAATTTTTCTGTGAAAGACAATTTTTATAAGGTGTAGGATGGAAGTTAAATATAATTACTTTCCTATCTAAGGAGCGCGGCTACTTTTCGTCCCTCTCCCACAAGCTCTTACAATGGACAATCCTGTGTATTAGCTATACCCTTACACACACACACACACACACACACACACACACACACACACACACACACACACACACACACACACCCCTACCTCTCTGAATTTGTGTCCAATCATTCATTCATTGTTGTTGTGGTCCGCTGTGAAGTCTAAACTCCAAGAAGACTGGAATTCAAATTCCACCGCGCAGTCGGAAGATGAAGACGTCATGTAAGCAATTTCAGCTTCTTCTGCATCATCAGTGCATGTGACAAGACGCAAAGGGTGTTCTTAAAGTAGAACACCCTTAAAAAAATTTTTTTTTAATTAAATGAAAAGATTTTATTTTTTGTAGACAAGAAAAGGCAGTCGCCGTTTTCTAGACAGGGTCCCTTATTTGTGGACAGTCCGGAGTCAGGTAATGGCTCTAATTATAGCCACAAAGCACACCAGGATTAAAGGCAATAAGGAGGGGAGAGAGAGTGAGTAAAGATGGCATGGGAGAAACGCTTGAGATCGTGTCAGTGGCACAAAAACCGGACTTCATGTGTCCGGTTTTTAATAAAATTTGTAACCGGACAGTCCGGTCAAAAAACGGACACCTGGCAACCCTACTAGGGGATGGCTTTCTAATGTACTAGGTATACTTGTGTGTACTGGTAACTTGAACATTGCATTATGATAGTTGTAGTTTCTGCCACTTTTTGTTTTGGGACTCAGGAGTGAGTATGCATCCAATTCTTTACATGAGGGTAATTGCAGACTCCTATGGTCAGCACAGTGGTGTAGCGGTTAGCCTCACAGCAAGTGATTCTCTGTTTGATTCTCAGCTGTGGTGTCTTCTGTGTGGACTCTGCATGTCCTCCCTGTGTTCCTGTGGGTTTCCTCCAGGTGCCCTGGTTTCCTTCCAGGTTCTCTAATTTCCTCCCAAGTTACAAAGGCATGCATCTGGAGCATTTCTCCATGCTTCTCCACTGAAAATAGGCTCTATCTTAGTCAGACTTTCCCGATAAACAAATGTTAAATAAATAAATATGTTCCTGCATGTGAGATCAAATAATTTGTTTAATACTTTCTCTCTGCATTTTATATTCATATGCACGTCTCTGCATGTTTGTGTGTGCGTCTGTGTCTGTATTTGCATGAATGTGCCTTTGGCTAGGATGGAAATTTCTTTTCCATACTGTTCTTGTATACTTTTTACACAGTGGAGAAAATGGCTGATGTAGCTTTTAGTTTTAGAAGCTACAGTGATCTGGATGTACTGGTATGGGTAAGTCTGGATTTACAATGAGCACAATGATTACTTTGTCCAATCAGTGTGAACTTTAGAATAATACTTACCCTGCCACATTAGTGAGGGTACAGGTGGATGCAGTCTCCTGCAAAAGGACTTTGAAGGTAACATTTTTTGTATTTTACCCAGTGGTGTATCGACAAGATGGTTTGTAGTAAGGTTCTCATTAGGTGTCAACGTAGATTTGAAGTTGTTTCTGAATGCCTTCTTATTTGATTAGCATCATTTTCCAGAATCATGAGGATTACAAAAACAATTTTATTCAATCACAGACAAAGCAAATGTCCAGAATGTACTCAGATGCATTTACTGAACATAAATAAAATAAGCATTACAAAATACAAAACTGCTATGCAAAGAGTACAAGCAAGAAACAGATACAGCAAAACTGAAATAAATACAATTTTAATACTTAAGAAAACTTAAAACTAAAACAGGTTCCCATGAAGTATATATAAAAAAAAAACCTTGTAAACAATGGTAATTATGAGATGGATATGTTGGGAACATTTTAGTCTGTTGATCCAACAGACATCACAGCGAGGCAGTACTTATCGACAAAGTTACACAAGTAATCACAGCCTCTCAGCTGCACTCAGAAGAAAATTTAAATCCTGGATTACATCATCTCACATTGTGGGATTGCTTCATACAGATGAGTCAGTCTGCGGAGAAGTAATCAAAGAAAAGATTAGTACCACAACTTCCAAAACATAAAGTAAAGTTTAAATACATATCATAATAGAGTGAAAGGACTTAGGGGTATTATATAGCCTTAATGATTTTTTTGTTTTTCCTCCAGCTTATTAATGCAGGCCTTTGTTTGCTCTGGAAAGATGTAACAGTTCCCAGCACTTTAGGAACATATTATAAATAAAAACAATGAGATGGCAATGAAACAAACAAAGAGACATATGTAACCACAGCAAGGCACATTGATCAGTAAGAGGCCTGACCAAAAATTTGCGAAGATGACGAAATAGGAAAACTAACGCAAATAAAGATAATTGCAATCAGACTAAAACCTAATATGACAGGCATTACTGCACCTTTTTTAAAGAGGTCACTTGGCCCAAGTGATCTTTCTTTGTTTTTCTCTCTCTTTCCTTAGCATCTCTCTTCTAATGTTTTTCAGCAGAACACAGTTCATGAATCTAAAATTTGCTCGTAAATAGAAACATCATTGCTGGTTTCATTTTTTTGCCTACTTCATTAATTAAAGAGTTTACATAACTGCTGATATAGGATAGCATGTTTAAATTTACTATGAAACATACCTGTATGGAAGATATTTAACTCCCTTGACCAATCCATATGTGCACTCTATCCTAAAAAAAGTATTTAACTTCCTTTTTCTCTCAGTTTTCATTGTGAAAGAAGTTAAAGCACGTGCCTTTCTCAAACTGTTTGCCAATTTATGTTTCTATGCAAGTAGATATCATTTTCCTAACAGTGTCTTTTGGGTGGTAAAGTTTAAATACTGTATGTTTTATTTTAAATGCTTTGTTGGGTTTTTGGCATAAGTTAACCTAGCTGTCTTATTGAATTTGTTACCAAGCTCAGGACAGAAATATCCAAGCACAGCTTCAAAGAAGAGGAAAATTTCATTTTACAGTTGTAAATATGGATGTTGCCAAGAATTATTAACATTGTACAGTATCCATAATAGTTTGAACATGTGATGTTAAACATGCAGAAACAGTGGCATTTCAAGCATTTGGTAAGAATATTTACCAAGTAATTTCAGAACTGTTTGTAGTTTGTGACATATCTGAAATAAGCAGGGAAAGCAGGTACCCCAGATTTCTGGGAGGAGCAAAGATAAGGATTAATAACTGTAGAGAGGTTATTCGGCGGGTGTCTTAGAAATAGGGCATCAGTCTCTGTGGAGTGACAGGACAGGTTATGTAGGTGGTATAAAGTATTAATCTGCTAGTAATCTGCTAGCTAGGTAAGCAAAAATTCTAGTTTTAATAATTTGAATAAGAAGGAGCAGGGTGAGGAGGTCTAAGTGGTTTTCAAACCATTTGGAAAAATGTGATGAATATTTCTTCCAAACTGTATAAAATTCAAAGCTCAGTAAATTATATATTTTTTGTCCCCAAAAGCTTCAGTTTTATATTGAATGATGGACCCAAACTAAAATTATGCTGAATATAAGAGCCTGTTGTCCCTAGTCTTTCTGAGGAAGTGTAGTAAATGTTTCATTTTTCTTAATAATTGAAAATTATTACCTAACATAATCTATTTACAAGATATGCATTTACAGACACAAACTGAAAACAGATCTCTTGGATCTTGTCAGTTAATGTAAACCTACCCGTTCCGAGAAATTTATATAGCAATGTCTTCCAAGATATGTGAAATGACACCTCAGCCATACATAATCTCATGCTTACATATACCCAAAACTCATGAGGTACACCAACATCAATGCGTACTGCCATCAAATCAACACAGAACTATAACAGGAAATCACTAAACTAAAAGGCAATGTTCTTAAGGCAGACAGACCCTGCAGTTAAAATAGATAATGTCAGAAATGTTCTTGTGTTTGCAATTTCATTCCCAGGCATACAGATTCACTGGGGAGAAAAAGGTGACAATCCGTAATCCGTTAACTCTCAGGCATTAGGATTAAAGACTTTACCAGAGCCCTCCAGGCCTGAAGCATGCAAAATATGAGTATAACTTTGTCATTGGTCATGTTAGAGTGAATGATTTCAGGCAATCCTGAAGCAGTTTTCCTTGGAGGAAATGTAGAGAGATATGGTGGAGTTTTCATTGTATGTTCTTAAGGCGGTGAATCTCTTCTGTTAAGCAGTAGTCTGTCCACATCTAGAATGATGTTTAAATACAACACAACCATTGCTGGCTTCACAGATAGGCTATGTACACTGTGTCATTCTAACTGGATCCCACTTGTGATAACCTGAAAAAACATGGTAGGCAAGCACACGCTTGCTTCAATAAGAACTAGCTGCACCTGTCTTTCAAATGATATTGTACAATGACAAAAAATATTTCGACTCTCATAATGCTTTTCTTAGGTAAAGTGAAACTGCTAGACATTTCATCCTGACAAATTCTAATCTTCTAGGAATCGGAGTAGCTCTGTTCAGTATAAGTCTCAGTGGCAAAATGCCTACCCTGGAAATTTCCCTTTACCTGGAGGACAGACATAGATATTGAAACTCTGTCCCAGTCTACAGAAAACACTCCTCCTATCAGAGATTTCAACATATATTGTGGTTTCATAACAACACGGGGTGGGGAGGTATATTCCTGTTTATTAAGAGATATTATTCAGTACATATGAGCCTTATCCCAAGTTATCTTAACCTTGATTACTGTAATTCCAAATCACTCTCAAAAAAACAAATGTTTAGATTATTGGTAATCACTGGTCCCCTTCTGTGTTCCACGAGGAGCATATTGAATACCCACGCATGTTCTAACAGAAAGTCAAGCCAAACACCTTTTGTGTTAGAATATTTCAGTTACCCAGATATTAAGTTATCCTCCTGCACATCTAGCAATTGTGCCCAGACCTTTCTTGAATCTTGATATCATTAACAAATCCTTTCATTTCTTTCACTTCCGGTCCATACCCTGACTTTTCCATATGCAGCCTTTCTCTTCATGATCTGTGCAAGTTGATGGTCTCCCTGTGCTTTCATTCTTACTGTAGTCTTCCTAAAAATGTTTCATTCTTCTCTCTCTTTCTTCTTCTGTTCCTATCTTTCTGAACTCCCATCCATTCTCACATTTCTCCTGTTTTCCTTGTATTGTTTATTTTTGCAAGATCACCTCTGCTCTGTTTCCCCTTCATTTGTCACTACCCTTTACACCTGTCCATCTACCCTGGAGTCCTTTTATTCTAATTCATATGGACAACTCTGTCTTTCTTCATCTTGGCCACTGCCTCATAATTTGTTACTATTCTTTAGAAAACGTCTGTAAATGTCCTATTATCTCATATCCTTTTCACCCCATCATCTGTACTGCCCTACTGTTGCCTCCTCCACACCAGTCTGCGTCCTTTTTGACTGACTAGTTCATCTACTACCATATGAAATTCCCATGTTCTTCACTAACGTTCATCCATTTCCTGAAGACTTGACATCATATCTAGCAACTGTCCAGAATTCTGCAGAATATCTATTTTTTTTGTCTTTTATTTTTGTGTCTGTTCCTCAAACAATATGTGGTTTTCTGGCAAATCACTGAGTTCTGCAGTCATTAAATAAGGGAAGATATTTCAGTTTCAGATTTTATACCCTTCAAGAAATGTATGTTAATGCAAAACCAGTTATTCTAGCAACTTTCTAAGTTAATATGAGTAGCATTTAAAATCTAAATCAATGAAACAGTTCAGCCAGATTAAAAAAATAAAACTGAAAAAAAGGCTGAATGACTCACCCATACATTGGATACAAGAAATAAATTTAAAATGTTTTTAAAGGCCAGTTAAGCACTTTTGTTCCTTAGGATTTCACCAGAACTGTTAAACAAATAAAAAAACACCTGTTTATATGCAAAATAGTTGGTGGTAAGTCCATTAACCATTGTCCAACAAGGGTCCAGCAATTAAAATCCAACAATTAAACAAATAACCATAAAAAGGTTTGAATTATAAACATAGCATGAAAATACATAAATATACAGCAATAAAAATTGAACAACATTAAATAAAACATAGGTAAAATATCAAATTCAATTACTGTAACGTAGCAGCATGCAACTTTAAGATACTATTAAGGGAAACATTGTCGTTAAACCTGGTTGCTCACTTGCATTCAGTCTTAGTTGCCATACTAATTCTTGATATTCCAATGAATATTCCCAGTGCAATTACCATAAAATAATATATTTTGTTATTAGCACAAACTGCTTTATATTTGAAAAAAGCATTAGAATCTTTTTTTTTTTGTTTTGTTTTAATGTCATAGTAGTGTTCCGGAAATCTTTTCTTTAATTGGTGTTCATTTTTTTCTGAAATAAAAACAAAAACATGAATCACAGTATGTTAGGTATACTACTCCTTTATTATTGCAGTGATAATATGATATAAAGGTAAATTTATAATTAATGCTACTAAGCAAGAACTCATTTCCCTCAAAAATATATTTACACTGACTGCACGCTCCATATTTCTGTTTGATTGCTGGAGTTTTCCTATTAGTGTTACCAGTGCTTGGAAGAAGATTCTGTTTGATGTTAGCATGTCTAGAAAAAGTGTTTAGTGCTCTAGAACCTAGGTTCTTCTCAGGGCATTGTCTTGCATAATGATATTCCAATTTTTTTATAGTTGACATAATGTAATCTCCATGGAATATTTAATGCACAAACTGTTATTATAAACCAAGTTCAATTCTTTGTTCATTTCACTACCATAATTATAGATTATAATTATAGATTAAATGCATTCCTAAAATTAGTTTAAATTTGTGTTTCCTATCTTGTAAGATCTCATCTTTAATGCTGCAATGTAAATCCAAAGGATACCCCCTTCTAAGAACATATTGCACAACAAATCCATTAATATGTTTATGTCGTCATCATCATCCAAAACTATTCTTGATAACTCGACCATTTGTCCTTTAACTAAATGTTGCTTTTGTCTGAGAGGATGATAACTACTAAAATGCAGATAACCATTGGAAAAGGTGGGTCTCCTATAAAGGGTTAATTTAAATTTTCCCCTTTCAAGGTCCTTAAAAATATCTAAATAATTAATACTAATGTCAGACCATTGATAGGTGGACCTTAAAAAATAATAGTAGAGTTAATATATTCAATGGAATTAGTCAATTGTATGTAGTCACCTTTCCAAATAATAAAAATGTCATCCAAAAATGCAACATGGTAACCATGTATTGTGAGTAGTTGAAATGAAAAATATACTTCTACTCCCAATAACACATGACCACATCCCCAAATAAGGGGTAGCAGGAGGCTCTCAATGTCACCCTACTAGTTTGTTTAAAATATTCTCCTTCATAAAAGAAACAAAAATGTTTAATTCTCTGTTGGTCAAAAACTCACAACTAGAAAGGATATTGTTAAGCCATTCAATCCCAATATCATGAGGGATATATGAAAACAAATGTGCTACGTTAGTGGCCACTAAATACCACTTTGGGTTAAATAATTTCAGTTTAATCTGCCCTAAAAAATCCCACAAATCCTTGAGAATATAGGGAAATTTTGTACTAAATGCTTTAGCTGTTCTATCTATATATAAAGCTAGAGGATGTGTTTTAGATCTATTAGCCATAACTAGGGGTCTGAAAGAGGGGATTCAATGCTTTTGTATACTTTAAGAATACCAAAAAAACTAGGAATAATGGGATATTGTACTATAAAAACTTGTATACTTTAATATTAATATTCTTTTAGTAAAGTAAATCATTTAAAAAAAAGGATGATATCATGGTGAGATATATTGAATTAATTCCTAGAAATTCTAGTGTATTGAGAGTCCTCATTCAACAGAAAAAACATTCTGATAGAGTAATCAATGGAATTCATAATTACCGTACCCCCTCCCTTGTTGGGCTTGATAACCCTTATTTCTCTGTTGTGACTGAGGTTTTTCAAGAGTATATGTTCTTCTTTAGTCAAATTATGACTACAAAACTTATGTTTCGCAAAAAAATTTCTAATGTCATGTATACATATTTTTTCAAAAGTATTAACAACGGATGCAGAGGTGGATTAATAGTACTCTTCCTAGTCAGATTACTGTGTGGTCCAGATTTATAACTTTCCTTTTGATTAGACTTGTCTGAAGAAAACAAAAAAGACAAATTCAGTTTTCTAACATGAGTTTAAAATTCAATACAATTTCACCTGTGTCCAAGGCTGTACTTAGAACAAAGGTAAATCCCTTAATAAATAAGTCAAAAAACCTTTCATCCAATATAAGGTTGCTATAATTAAAAATTCTGAATCCTGTATGAATAGTTAATATATTCATATGCATATCAAACATAGACGTTTCTTCTGGGTTGTGTGTTTTACTATCAAATTCCCATACAGAAACATTACGATGGGTGGTAAATTAATAAACTACATGTCAAAATCATTAAAACCAAATACAGTGGAAAAACTTACTTCCAAATATTCATTCTCGTGCCTCTCTCTCCCTGATAGGTGGGACCTGTCTGTTGTTTTGTTGTAACTGTTGCTCACTGTGGCATTCTGCTGGGATATCCTTTCTGACCTCATCAGCGGTGCTATTTGGTGTAAATCTAAAAAAAATCATTAAAAGCACTAGGGTTCTCCTTCTCCCTATTATTCCCTAAAACGGCATTTTCTTTTTCCATATTACATTCTAGTGGTTCCCTCATTTTCGGTAGTGGATAACCCAAATTGTTCTGATAGTCCTTCTCATCTCAGAAAATCTTGTTAAATTTCCTTTCTTTATTAATATTAACAGACTCAAGCTAAAGAAATACTTCACAGTATTACACCTGGTTTAGTTTGAACAGTAAGTCATCAGGTATTTTTTTCTTTAAAATATCCAGTTTATCTAACAGTCTCTGCATTTTATTCTCATTATCATATATAAGTAATCTTAAGATTTTAAAACCACATTTATAACATAATTTAAAAAGTTCATGATATAAAACAGAGCCCATCCTGACTCCATTTGGAAATTTGTAAAGCCTCAGACCTTTAGGTATGATGTGGATAGACAAACAATGCTTAAAATAAGATTTGTCTATCTGTAAAGATAGATATTTAGAGAACTGTTTTTCAAAAAGTTTTAAATTACTCTCAAAAGTGTGGTTAGTAAAATTATCACTAACTGGGTAAAAGTCCAATTCACTCCGTATCCATTCCTCATAGTTAAACAGAATGTCCGTAGATATGTCATCAACAAAACTTGTTGTTCACATTCCAACATTAGATGAGTTTACCCCACTACAAACATGTCTCTCTCATTCCAAACCCTTGAATTGCCTGGCTGTATGCTGCTGTACCATAGTTGCATACACTGGTTGCAAGGATGTTTCTTTTTGTTGAGACAGATGGGGGTATAAGGTAGCTCCTGTATATCCTTAAATTGGTGCATGCCATCAGCAGGAACTCCAGAAGGATGTAAAAATGTATCAGACTCTCAGGAGGACTTGGAAACCTAATTAGTCAAAAGTTCCACTAAATGAGATAAATCCTCATCAAGGGTACATAGAAGAATCACCAGAAACAGGTACATTTGCATAATCATATACTTCATTAATGTTAGCATGATTAATGCTGTGTTCCATTGTAAAAAGCTGTGGTCTGGTCACAGTGGCTCTCACAAATTACTAAAACCAAATTAATGAGACAGTTTAGCCAAATAAAAAAACTAAAACCAAAAAAAAAAAAAAAGGCTGAGTAACTCACTCACATGTCAGTGACAGGAGATAAATTTAAAATGTTTATTAAAGACCAGTTAAGTGAACAGAGGAGAAGAGGAAGTGATGGGTAGGTATGGTGTTAAGGAGAGGAATGCAGAAGGTCAGATGATTGTGGATTTTGCGAAAGGGATGGACATGGCTGTGGTGAATACGTATTTTAAGAATAGGGAGGAGCATAGGGTGCCATACAAGCGTGGAGGAAGATGCACTCAGGTGGATTATATCCTATGTAGGAGGGTCAGTCTGAAGGAGATTGGAGATGGTAAAATGGTGACAGGGAAAAGTGTAGTTAAGCAGCATAGATTGGTGGTCTGTAGGATGACGTTGGTCATCAAGAAGAGGAGGAGAAGTGTGAAAGCAGTGCCAAGGATTAAATGGTGGAAGTTAAAAAAGGGTGATTGTGAGGTGGAGTTCAGGGAAGAGTTAAGACAGGCACTGGGAGGCAGTGAAGAGTTACCGAATAGCTGGGAAATTACAGCAGAGCTAGTAAGGGAGACTGCTAGAAAGGTGCTTGGTGTGACATCTGGACAGAGGAAGGAGGACAAGGATACCTGGTGGTGGAATGAGGAAGTACAGGAGAGTATACAGAGGAAAAGGCTGGCGAAGAAGAAGTGGGATTGCCAAAGAGATGAAGAAAGTAGACATGAGTATAAGGAGATGAGACGCATGGCAAAGAGAGAGGTGGCGAAGGCTAAGGATAAGGCATATGGAGAGTTGTATGAGAGATTGGACACTAAAGAGGGAGAAAAGGACCTGTACCAATTGGCTAGACAGAAGGACAGAGCTGGGAAAGATGTGCAGCAGGTAAGGGTGATAAAGGATAGTGAGGGAAACATACTCACAAGTGAGGAGAGTGTGTTGAGTAGATGGAAAGAGTACTTTGAAGGGCTGATGAATGAAGAGAATGCGAGAGAAAGAAGGTTGGATGATGTGGGGATAGTGAATCAGGAAGTGAAACAGATTAGCAAGGAGGAAGTAAGGTCAGCTATGAAGAGGATGAAGAATGGAAAGGCTGTTGGCCCAGATGACATACCAGTGGAAGCATGGAGGTGCTTAGGTGAAATGGCAGTGGAATTTTTAACCAGATTGTTTAATGAAATTTAGGAAAGTCAGAGGATGCCTGAGGAGTGTAGAAAAAGTGTTTTGGTACCTATCTTTAAGAATAAGGGTGATGTGCAGAGCTGCAGTAACTACAGAGGGATAAAATTGATGAGTCACAGCTTGAAGTTATGGGAAAGAGTAGTGGAAGCTAGGTTAAGAAGGGAGGTGATGATTAGTGATCAGCAGTATGGTTTCATGCCAGGAAAGAGCACTACAGATGCAATATTTGCTCTGAGAGTGTTGTTGGAGAAATACAGAGAAGGTCAGAAGGAGTTGCATTGTGTCTTTGTGGACTTAGAGAAAGCATATGACAGAGTGCCTAGAGAGGAGTTGTGATATTGTATGAGGAAGTCGGGAGTGGCAGAGAAGTATGTAAGAGTGGTACATGATATGTACGAGGGTAGTGTGACATTGGTGAGGACTGCGGTGGGAGTGACAGATACATTTAAGGTGGAGGTGGGATTACATCAAGGATCAGCTCTGAGCCCTTTCTTATTTGCAGTAGTGATGGACAGGTTGACAGATGAGATCAGACAGGAGGCCCCATGGACTATGATGTTTGCAGATGACGTGATATGTAGTGAGTGTAGGGACCAGGTTGAGGAGACCCTGGAGAGGTGGAGATATGCTTTAGAGAGGAGAGGAATGAAGGTCAGCAGGGCTAAAACAGAATATATGTCTGTAAATGTGAGGGAGGGTAGAGGAATGGTGAGGATGCAGGGAGTAGAGTTGGTGCAGGTGGATGAGTTTAAGTACTTGGGATCAACAGTTCAGCGTAATGGTGAGTGTGGAAGAGAGGTGAAGAAGAGAGTACAGGCAGGGTGGAATGGGTGGAGAAGAGTGTCAGGAGTGATTTGTGACAGACGGGTACCAGTAAGAGTGAAAGGGAAGGTCTACAAGAGGGTAGTGAGACCAGCTATGTTATATGGGTTGGAGATGGTGGCATTGACGAAAAGGCAGGAGTCAGAGCTGGATGTGGCAGAGTTAAAGATGTTAAGATTTGCACTGGGTGTGACTAGGATGGACAGGATTAGGAATTGGTATATTAGAGGGTCAGCTCAGGTTGGACAGTTTGGAGATAAAACAAGTGAGGCGAGATTGCGTTAGTTTGGACATGTGCTGAGGAGCAATGCTGGGTATATTGGGAAAAGGATGCTAAGGATGGAGCTGCCAGGTAAGGGGAAAAGAGGAAGGCCTAAGATAAGGTTTATTTATGTGGTGAGAGAGGACATGCAGGCGGTTAGTGTGAAAGAGCATGATGCAGAGGACAGGAAGAAATGGAAACAGAAGATCCGCTGTGGCGACTCCTAATGGGAACAGCCGAAAGAAGATGATGATTAAAGACCAGTTAACAAAAAACTTCCACAAGGTAAACTGTCAGAAGCTTCAAATGAAAATTGGCATTCATTAATACAACAGATTTGTGAAAAACAGTATATAGATCAAGAAACTTTGATCTGTTTGGAAAAAGAAGCATCTGGGGGAGTGCAAAAATATAAAACCTAGAGTTATTTGAAAACTATAAAAAAGAAATATGGGCACGGAAAAGAGAGAGAGAGATTTGATATGGTGCAATATTTATGCAAAGGAGAAAGCCAAATTAATCAATATAAAGAAGGCAGCCCCAAAAGATATTTGAAAGAGAAATACAGGCAAAGGCATCCGGATATGGAAAACTTCACAATAAAAAAATAATATCACAAAGATGGAATGAAGGAAAGAAGATTAGTAAAGTAGAAGTTAAAAACATTTGAAGTTGAAGTTATGGAGTGCCTGTGAAGTGAAGAATTTGGTGTAGAAGGTCTAACACAGGTTGCATCACAGGATGATGGATTGAGTCCCCAAAGTAAGGAGAATCAGGAAGATCAGGAGATGTCTGAAGAAGAAATATGGGTATGAAAAAGAGTTAATATGGTGTAATATCTATGCAGAGGAGAAAGCAAAAGTAATCAATACAAAAAGAGCAGCACCAAAGATATTTGAAGAGAAATACAGGCAAAGGAATCCAGACATGGAAAACTTTACAATACAAAAAATAAGAAGACAAAGAGGAAAAGCAGAAAAGGAGATTAGTAATGGATAAGTTAAAGGAATAGAAACCAAGGTCATGGAGTATGTGCAAAGTGAAGGATTCAGTGTAGAAAATTGAATGCAGAAAGCACCACAACAGGATAGAGCAATGGATATCCAAATTGTGGACATTAGTGGAAGAGGAAGCAATTGGTCAGGTGCCATATCAAGATATTTTGGAGCCTTCCACAGGAAACCAGATTAAATGTTCACTTGAAGCTGGACAGCAAGGAAAGAAACAGGAAACTGTGGAAACTCTAATGCAGTGAATGGAGTGATAGGCCAGTGAGTTCCCATATGACAGACCAACGGAAGGCACAGGATGAAATTAAAGGGAATGTGCCACAAGAAGATGCTATAGAACTTTCTGTAAAATGCCTACAGGAAATGGAAAACAAGGAATGTGTCCTCAGTTTGGAAGAAAATGAGCTAAGAGAAGTGTTGCTTGATTTAATAGACATAGATAGATGTATTAAGATCAATGAGAGAAATAGACTGCAGAAGGTCAATAAAACCCAAAAAGTCAGAAGTCTGATAAAATAAATGAATGCAATAATTAGGACTGTCCATAGAGATCCATGCTGTGTAACAGAAGTCAACAGGATATATTACTGTCCTGCTAAATTAATAACTGATAAAGTTCTACCACAAGAACACAGGGTAGTGAGGGAAAGGAAGGGGAGAAATCGAATATCATCATGGAGGTATCGAACAGAGAAAACTATAAAGCAATTAAGACAAGAAGTGACACTGTTAGAAGACTATAAAAGCGGGAATAGATCAACAAAAATACTAAAAAAGAGATGTGATAAAAGCAAAGTGCAGTATTAGAACAGACCAGGATCTATCATGCACTATTGCAAATAAACTAAAAATTTCAGCACAGGAGAAAAAACTTAGAAGATATAGAGATAAATATAAAGGAAAAGTACAAATTAAGCAATTTACTGAAGACCCAAAAAAGTTGTATACAGAAATGGGTAACAAGGTAAAGGGAATTGAAAGACCACCAAAAAAAGAGGAAATAGATACATTTTGGAGAAGTATCTATGAAGATCCTGTGAAACATAACAAAGATACTATCTAGACAGAAGAAGTAAAAGAAAGAATAAGAAGTTTAAATGTGCAAGGTATGAAATAGGATGAAGTACCAGCCAGAGAGATTGAAACAAAGTTAAGAAAAACCTCTAACTGGAAAACCCCATGCCCAGATGCAGTACCTAACTTTTGGTTAAAAGTATTAATATGTTTGTACAAGGATTTAGCCATGAGTAAGAACTATTTATATGCACACCCTGAACAGATACCAACCTGGCTAACAACAGGCAAAAGAATGCTCCTACTTAAGAGTGAACTTGCAAGCTACCCTAAAAATTATAGACCAATAACTTGCCTTCTGACAAGGTATACACTATACATGGGAATTGATGCTTACAAGAATTTATAGTCTTTTAGAAGAAAACTTGATTATGGCAGCAGAACAAAAGGACAATAAAAGAAATTCATATCGAAGAAAGAATAATTTGTTGTTAAATAATGTCATACTGGAGAACTGTAAAAAGGGGAAGAATTTAAGTATGGCATGGACTGACTATAAAAAAAGTATTTGATAGTATCCACATTCATGGATAAAAGAGTGCTTAAAAAGGTATAAGATACACTCTACACTGATTGACTACATTACAATGACTATGAAACAGTGGCAGACTACTTTGCAATTAAGTCATGATAAAGGACAGATTATTATCCCAGGGATAAAAATTCAAAGGAGGATATTCCAGGGTGACTCTCTGTTACCATTGCTATTCTGCCTTGCCATTAACCCATTAAGCTGTTTACTTAACAGCTTAGGCCATGGCTGCAAATTGCCTCCTAGAAAACAACAAAGTATAAAGACTTCTCATCTTCTCTTTCTCGATGATTTAAAAGTGTATAGCTCATCAGATGAGGAACTGAAAGCACAGCTGCAGGTTTTCAAAACTGTTTCAGATGATATAAGAATGACTTTTGGTCTTGATAAGTGTGCAAAAGCAACCTTTAAAGCAGAAAAAACTGCAGCACCAGGAAAACATCAGTTTGGGACAAGAATGTGACATAAAAGAACTGGAGCAAGAGGGAGTATATGAATATTTGGGAAGTGATGAAGGACCAAAAATAAAACAAATGTGAATAAAACTTAGTAAGGAATACTTTAGAAGACTTAAATTAATTCTGAAAACAGCGTTGACATCTAGGAACAAAATCCAAGCTATAAACCAATTTGCTCTTCCTGTCTTAATTTGCAGTTTTGGAGTTGATTGACTGGCCCCAAAAGATGTTGGACAGGAAAACAAGAAGGATGCTTCATGTTCACCAAATGATTTATAAAAATCAGTGCATACCAAGATTATATATTCCCATTCTGAAGGAGGGATGGGTCTCCTTGAAATTGATTACATGTATAGATCTGCAATTGTGGGAATCCACACATATCTGCTGACCTCACAAGACCCAAATGTAGTGAAAGTTTTGAAACCTGAGCAGAATAAATCTAAGATGACTTCCCTGCTTAATCTAGCAGAAGCATATCGACATCAAGCAGAATGGAACTCGAACCAGAAGTAGATAAAAAAGGCAGCAACTGAATGTGCCAAAAAACAAAAGAAAGAATATAAGGTGAAGGACCAGATGAGAAGGCAGGAAATGTGGAAAAAGCATAAATATAGTTGCAAGTATGGAAACTTCTGGAAGAAGCTCGTGTTGATCAGGAACAAATGCAGGAAGAGTTAAAGAGAGGTGAATTCAAACCAAGAGATGAAAGGTTAATATTGGCAGCCCAAGACAGTGGGCACACACTGGCTTATAAAGTCCATTGAACACATGGGAGAAACAGACAGATGTAGGTTTTGTAAAATCGAATTGGAAACATTCGCACACCTTGTTGCTGGTTGTGACATACTAATGGCAGCAGGACTGTATACTGAAAGGTATAATAATGTGGCAAGACTGTTGCACTGGGGATTGTGCAAACATTATGGTAATGAAGTGGCTGAAAAACACTGGAAACATGAGACAAAACGTCATAGAAAATGATGAAATTTATATTACATGACATCACCCATTACCAACAGTTCAGAAGATATATGTGAGAAAACCAGATATAGTGGTCCATAAAAAGAAGACAGAAGTAGCACTGGTCATTGAAATTGCTACACCCAGTGACTAAATTGTCTTGTGTACAGAGACACAGAAAGTCATAAAATATCAGGATCTGCAGGCAGAAATGAGAGCAATGTGGAAGAAAGATACCCAGCCAGTTCCAATAGCAATAGGAGCAACAGGTCTTATAAAAAAGAATCTACAATCATATTTGGATATCTTACCAATCCATTTAAGCCCATACAAATTGCAGAAGGAGTCATTACTGGGCACACTGTGAGTGCTGCGAAGAGCACTTTTGGCTGATATCAAAGATTGAAACAGTACTAATTTCATGGCATGCCTTAACTGGGCAGTGTTGGTGATGTCATATGTATTACCACATGTAGTGTCATCTTATTCCAGCCCTCACTTACTTGCTATAGTTTTACTTGAAATCTGTCCCACAATAAAAGCACTTTCTCATCTTTCCCTCCCTGGTTCCTCCAGCATCCAAGATACTTGTAAATCTCGGGTCATCTAGTTCATAGTAAAGGGTCCATTACTATGCCACGGAGGAGGAGTTCAAGGAATAGAATCTCGATGCATGTCAGTTACTGTACAGCAGCTTGATCTACTGCTAGCTATATGTAAATAAAAGAAGCATGGAAACAAAACAAGAAAACAACACTGACAAGGAACAGTAGACCAGGCCAGCTCTGAGGGTACCAAAGGACAAAGCTCTGACTGCAACCCAGGTGACCCAGGTTTGATTAGTGCCTCAGACACTTGCCTGTTCACCTTTTCTTGCAGGGGGGTGTTGGGTGATATACTCAGACATTCAGCTGTTACCTATTGCCCTGTGGTGAATGGGAGATTAAGGGAAAAATAAGTCAGACTAGGCATTTAGGCAGGCTTTAGGAGGTGTCACCATCTTAAGAAGGAGGACATGACCCTGCTGCTAGTCCGTGTCTATTAAATTGCAGTGGCTTTTAGGAAGCCAGCATATCAGTGGAGGGAATTCATCTGCATATACTTCCGGCATTCATCTGCATATACTTCCAGTTGCAGACTCAGACACTGTATAGTGATCAGCCACAGTTGTTGCACTCTCAGATTCCATGGTATAAGCAGAATTTATGAGCCAAAAGTTAATTTTTGCCTGTAGAGAAAGAAGCCACTTTTGGCTATAGGATCATAAGATCTCCTGAGATTACTAGGCTATTGACCCGTTGGTCATTTCAAACCTAGCTATTTTATCCCAATGTAAATACCATATAAATAATAGTTAATACCCAAGATTGCATTTAGCAATGCCACCATGTCCAGCAGGGCTATCCCCAGTAAGAATTTATGGTGACCCATCCACTTGTCAGGGTTCCTCTTGAACAGTGTCATAGAGGTGCTTTGTTTCACATGAATAGGTAGCCTATTCCAAAGATGCAGCAGTCTCTGGGAGATAAATCTGTCCTTCCAGCATGTCCTATTTAAGTTGCAAGCCATATTTAGCTCCCTGGAATAGGCAGTTTTAATCCCATTTGATTTACAGATATGCAGCAAGTTCATTAGGTCTGGGTCTGAGTTTGCTCTGTATGCCAGGCATAAGTCTCCCCTAAAAAGTCTGTATGATACAGAATATAGTGACAGGGACTTTAGTCGGTCTGTGTAAGACACGTGCTGGAGTCACTTGATCTTCTTTGTTATAAACCTCTGAAGTCTGTCCAATTGCTGCAAGTACTTTGTACGGTATATGCTGACTGGGGCATTACTCTCAATTATGGGCTAGATTAGTGCAGAGTATGGAGGGTTTATAACCGCTTGCTCTCAAGGCGATGACTTTACTAACAAGTGTACTGCATAGAAAGCTTTACTACAGTAGACATTCGGTGGTAGAAGTTAAGGTCGCAGTCAGCTTGTGATCCCAGGTCCCTTACCACTTAGTCGGTACTTATGGTATTGCTGTTGATCTGATTGTGTGAAGGAGACATTGTTTGTGCTGAAGGGAATGATAATGCATTTCTTTGTATTCACTTTGAGACCATGACTAAGACACCAGTCACTGGTCTGCATAAGACCCTCCTGCAGTATACTGACATTATTTGGGGCTTCAACAATTGCACCCAGTTTTCAGTCATCTGCAGACATGGCCAGCCACAACCCTTCAGTTTGACTTGAACTTCTGAGACATATATACCAAACAGTAGATGGCCCAGCACTGATCCCCTGTGGCACCCCACTGGTAACAGGTCTACTGTTTGATGTGAAGTCACCCACTTTGATAGTGTGTGTCAAGTTTGTGAGCCAGTTGGCAACCCATCTTACAACAAAGAGGTTCACATTCAGTTTGCTAAGTTTATCAGTAATACCTGAGTGTGGGATTGTGTCAAAAGCAGTTGCCAAGTCAAGGTATGCTGTGTGCACAGATTTGCCTTCGTCAATGGCCCTGGTCATATTTTTGAAAAAATCCACCAGACTTAACAGGCAGGATCTGCCCTTGATGAAGCCAAATTGGGTAAGAATAAGATCTAGGATTTGAAGGTCACCTGTATCTTTATTTGTGAGGTCCATAATGATGTGTTCCAAGGCCGTACAGTTGAAGCTGGTCAGGCTTATGGATCTGTAATTCCCAGGTCTGCTGCTAGGCCACCTTTGTGGAGGGGAATGACTGTTGCTGTTCTCCATTCCACAGGAACAAAGCTTGTGGTTAGACTATGATTGAAAAAGGGTAATTAATGGTGGTGCTAGTTCATGTTTTAGACTTTTTTATCCTGTTTAGAAGATAGCCTGGGATGCAGTCTGGTCCCACAGAGGCTGTGTTTTTTTTTGCCTTAGACAGGACTATGATGACCTGTTCTTTAGATATGTAGGGTGGGGAGGAACTTTGGGGGAAGGTTTGTGATAGGTTTGGAGAGGATAACGGAGAGAAATTTTCACCAAACCTATCCGCTAACAAGTTTGCTATCTCTGTGGGGTCAGTGTGTGATACTGTTGGAAACTAGTTCTGCACATGTTTAGGTCCTAGCTTTTAGGATATGTACTTAGCTGTAAAAGGCCTTATGGTTATCTTTGGCTGTCCTTGCCAAGTTTCTCAAAGAAGCCCTTAGAGGATTTGACAAGTTGTCTTATTTGCATTTTGAGGCCGAGGAGGGTGCTTTTTCCATTGTTGGGGTCTCGCCTTTGTTTTTTTGGACAGCACCTTTTTTTGCATTTATTCTAAAGTTTGTTAATGCTGGATGTCCTCCATGGTGGCTTGTTTTTTCTGGTGCAGCCGAGTCTATACATTTATGCAGGTGATTGTACAGGACTTTAGTGTAAGCTTCAGTGTGGTTTCCACTTCCAGCTTGGGGTTTAGCTTGGAATGCATTCATAAATTTACCTAGGAAGGTGTAGTTTACCTTGGTGAAGACTTTTAGTCTGATTTCACCCTTTTTGAGTTCTATTGTTAGTCTCAGCTTGAAGGTGACTGATTTGTGGTCAGATTTAACTAATGAGGGTTCGACAGTTGCTGTAGTGCATCTGTTTGACATACTGGCGAGGACCAGATCTAGTATGTTTGCTACTCTTGCCAGGAAATGAACAATTTGTTCCAGGCATTTGAGATAACAAGGTCAAGGAACTTTTGTGCTAGCAAGTTAGGGCTAGCGTAGGTTTCCCAGCTGATGGTCGGATAATTGAAATACCCCAAAACCAGAGTGTTCAGTAATATTTGGATTGTCTCCAGTTTGGTCAAGTAGGCTTCGTGTGCATCATGACCTATGGAAGGGGCTCTATAACTGGCTATGACTTGAATGGGGGTCTTACCCACCATAACCTAAACATGGAGTAACTCCATGGAGTTATCCATTCTAACTAGACAGGAGGTGAATTTATCTCTACTATAGATGGAAACACTACCTCCTTTGGCTCTCACATGTTCATTTTGCAGTCTGAATGTGTGGAAAGCATTGTAGCCTTGCAATGCCGGGGTACTCTGAGGCCTTGAACCATGTTTCTGTGACTGCACAGACATCTACATCTTCCAGTGATAGAAGTGCTTCCAGCGTATGCAGTTTTTGGTTTAGGCTCCTAGTATTTAGCAGTATGACCCTTATTTTGTTATGACTGGCAAATTTCATGTCTGTATGTTTGTTTTCCAGACCTTGCCTAAAAAGGCACTGTGGGGGAGCCAAGAATCTTTGTCAGCAGCCGAAAGCCTAGAGGTGCCAGGTGCAAACCATCTCTGGCGAAGCAGTGGGGTTTGTCAACCATGGCTTCCCAAGCTGGCCTGAACTTGTTCCCCTTTGAATGACACCAGAAACTAAGCCAATTATTGAAATCAATCATTTTTTTGTTTATACTGTGACATCATTCTTGGTGAGGGTAATATGCTGCTCAGGGCTAGGGACATACCTGCCTGAGACACATACGCAGAGAGCTCAATCATGTCTCTTGTCATATAGCCCAGTGAGGTACATCTCAGTTCATTCACTCCAATATGAACTATGACAGCGTCATAATGGTAATTGTTGCTGAGAGACCTGGCTGCATCCTGGCACCAGACAGGCAGATGACTGTGACTTTATCCTTGTCCATCCTGGTGAGTGGGACATCTGTGTGTCTCACTATTGAGTCTTCAATGAGTAGAAAATTTGGTTTTTGAGTGTTATGGGCTTGGTAGGTGAGAGACTGGTGTTGCTATGTATCATGGGTGCTTTGGGAACTGTGTTAGTTCTAGCAGTCTTGTGTTTTGGAGGTGTCTGATCTTTTGGTAAGTTTTTTTGAGAGAACCTCCACGTTTGTTGATTTTTTGTGTTAGATGCGTACTCTGTGCATGAATAGTGGTATTATGTGCATGTGTAGTGGTGAGTGGGTGGACTAACAACCTCTTCTGTGTTACTGTTTTGAGTGCAAGAGAAAATGGGTTCAAGATTCTTGGTGTGGATACATCTCTCAGTCTCTGTACTAGAATGAGTTATTAGTAGAGGCTAACTCAAGAGACCCAAGTTAACAAGGTTGGCAGGAGAAACAAAGGTAGTCCTACTATCCATAATGGTAGGTTGAAGACTGTTAACACTAAGGGGCTTTTGATCAAGGAGGAGCTCAGTGGATGGATATTTCTGCCTTTTTTGTTGTTGCAATAAACAGTGCAGGCCATATCACAGCATGATGGTAGGTAGAGCTATTGGTTTAGTAGGAGATGAAGTTAGCAGTGACTCATCCCAGCAATATGCAGGTTAGTACAGGTTGTAGATATGGAATTTCAAAAAGTACAGATTTCAAATGCAAAATACGTTTTGTTGTCAATAGTTTTGTCTGGAAAGAAAGCTGCAGTATTGAATAGTTCCAATCAATGGCAGAATAGAACACTTTTTGTTTCTGTTTAAGCATCTGAAGATGGGATATTAAAAGTAAAAAGAGCATTGGCATTTAGTGAGGCAGTAATGCGGAACTTTCATCAGCTACATCAGATTTTTAATAAGTGTACAAATTAAATTGCTGCATGTAAAATAGAGCAATGCTCAGACAGCTTATTACTGTAGGACTATATCTGATAGCAGATAGCTTTAGTTTGAAAGAACTAGGTTTGCTCTATATATGGGATATCAGCAAACTGTTCGTCATTTTGTAGTTTGTCATTGTATTAGTCGGCTTAATCCCATATGCAGTTTATATAGTTTTGCCTCAAGCTATGTTTGCATATCTTATGTAAGTTAATTCTGTCTGTATACTGGCTGCTACTATAACAATGAGCTAAATGCAGATATCCAAGAATTAAATCTTAATGGACAATGCTTTGAACTGAAATATAGTTAGCAAGAGAAACATGCAGCAATAAATAACAATAAAACTACTAAGTGACCTTTTTTAAAAGTTCCTTGTAAATGTAAATGCATCTGAATAATAAAGCATGTTGATCTATAACTACGTGATTAAGTGAAGTAATAATAAATGGGAATTGAATAATTACAATACCTAAAATTTGTTTGCCTGTCTTGAGAATTTAAGGAGAGATGATACATAAAATGAAAATGACAAGTAGATAGTTATTTCTTGGCAAATCATTGGCATATCTAGTAGTTCCCCACCAGAAGAGCATTGTCACTGGAACTAGTAGTAGATTCTTTTGGGCAGTTGAGAGTGAGATTATGTCGGACTTAATAGGTGAAGAAGGTCATTATGTGTAATGGACAGATACAATTTCTTCACCATAAAGCAGATTATTTGAACATGAATCCACTCTATAAAATGTCACTGCAAACCCACACCACATTTGAGTTGTCTGATAGGCTGATATCAGACTAGTAGATGGTTGTAACCCTGTTTCTAACTATCACAAGATATTCCTTCACGTAGGGTGAAGATCTCCAACAAAATGCAATCTAGATTCTCCATGATTAATCAACCAAATTCATTATAATATACACCATTTAATACTTCCTAAGGGCTAGAGAATATATTTAACCCAGAAGAACTGCAAACAAGAAAGCTGTTGTGGTAGCTCTGCATAGTTTGAGAAAATATAACCTTTTAACTTTGACAAGTTTGATCATGTCCCAGGGTTTTGTGCTGGGACCTCTCCTGTTTGGTATCTACGTTTCTAAAGGGCTCTGCCTAATTAAGTTTGCAGATGACTGCAAGATAGGAGCAGTAATTGAATCCCTAAATATATTTGCCATCCTGCAGGAAAGTTTGTCTGGAATAACTGGTGTCAAAATCATGGTCTGAAACAAAATGCTAAAAATGCATTGTTTCGTTTGGGAAATCTACACCCAAGGAAATACCACATTGATAAAACTCCCTTAAAAGTTCATCCAGTTGTTCAGAACTTGGGAAATTATGTGGCTAGTGACCTAACATTTGAGGGACGTGTACCTATTGTTGTAAGAAATTCCTTCTGTATTGTACACCTTATATACAAAGGGATTGTGTCTAGATCTGGGGTTGCCATTCTCCCCCTTTACTCCCCCTCAACAGGCCAATCATTGAATATTATGCCCCCTTTGGCATGTATTTGTCTAGATACATGCAACAACTGGACCAGCCACAGAGGTAACTTGGCAAAAGTTTACAAGGCCTAAGCAACCTTTCCTACATGAACCAAACCAAAGTCCTGTCACTATACTCAGTATCCTGGAGACTGCTAAGAAATGACCTGTATTTGGAACAGAAGGCATCCTCTGACCCATTACTGATGGATTTACTGCACACTAGCATGTCAAACGGCATTATAAATACTCAGGCTAGGAAATTTTACACATCAACAGAATGGTTTGTGGGGACAGATATATTTCACCGAGGATACTGCTTCTGTGGAACAGACTCCCCATCCTCATAAAACAAAGTTCATCCCTGTCCATTTTCAAATACAACTTTGATCTATGGCTGTGAAACAAAAATTTTGCCTCAGGACTGCCCCCTTTACTACTAATGGAGAGATGCAGTTCCTAAATAGGTTCATAGGTTGGTACTAGGCTATTGGCCCTATGGCCTATACAAGCCTAGCCATAACAATTCCCTGGCTATTTCTTCCCACAGTATTTACCTCCCTGGACCCCTTTCTAGTAGGGTGACTGACGTGATCCCCAGGGTGAATTTCCTATCTCCCATCCAATCATCAAGGTTCCTTTTGAAGAGGGCCAAAGAGGTGCTCTGCTTGACATGTATGGGCAGTCTATTCCAGAGTCTGGGGAGTCTCTGGGTCAGGAACCTATCCCTCTAGCATGTTTTGTTCATTGTGATGACAAGGTTTAGATCCCTGGAGCATATGTTACTGAGGGATTGGGATTTCATTAAGTGTAGTATGTCCAACAGCTCTGGGTTTGACATGGCCTTGTATGTTAAGCAGAGATCACCTCTGAGCAGATGATATGCGACAGAATATAGGTGGAGTTTTTTTAGACGGTCAGCATAGGGTATCTGCTTTAGGCCTGTGATTCTTTAGTGAGGTATTTCTGCGGCCTTTCCAGTTTTTGCAGATGTCGTGAGAGGTACATACCAAATGGGGCATTGTATTCTATAATGGGTCTAATGAGGGTTGAGTACAGTGGGACAATGACCTCCTTTTTTTCTGGATGAAAAGCCCTTAGTGATGAGGTGTGCCACATAGAAGGATTTCCTGACTGTTGTGGCGATGTGGTTATCGAAGGTGATACCACTGTCCACCTGTGTCCCTAAGTCTCTTATCACAGTTTTGGTGTTTAGTGTACTGCCACCTATGTGGTAATTCACAGGTACATGTTTTTTCCCAAAGGGTATAACTATACATTTCTTGGCATTGAGCTTGAGCCCATGGCTCTGGCACCAAGCATCTGTTTCTATAAGGCCCTTTTGTAGAATAGCCACATCATTTGGGGATTCATTAATGGCTCCCATTTTGCAGTCATCTGCGAACTTTGTTAATCAGAGTCCCTTAGTGCTGGCCTGTACTTCAGAGAAGTACATGCCAAACAAGAGCGGTCCCAGGACTGAACCCTGAGGTACTCCACTTGGCACTTGTCTGGAGCTGGATTTGGAGTCGGCTACTTTTACGGTGTGATTTCTGTCAGTAAGACAGTTGGCAACCCATTGTGTGACGTAGGGATTAATGCCCCGCTTAGTAAGTTTATCTATGATTCCAGAGTGGGGGATGGTGTCAAAGGCCTTGGCGAGGTCCAGATGGGCTGCATGGACCACCTTACTCTTGTCCACAGCTCTGGAGACTGATTCGAAGAAGTCAATCAGGTTCAGGAGACAAGACTGGCTCTTCACAAACTCAAACTGCGTGGGGTCCAGTGTTTGAAGGTTGCCAATGTCTTTGTTTATAAGTTCCATGATAATACGTTCCATGGCCTTGCAGATCAGGTTTGTCAGACTGATGGGGCGGTAGTTCCCAGGATCCAAGGTGGATCCCCCCTTGTGGAGTTGGATAACTGTAGCTGTGTGTTACTCAGTGGGCACAGAGCCTGAGGTGAGGCTATGATTAAACATGACACTTAGGTGAGGTGCCAGTTCATTTTGTAGTTCATGTAGTACACAGCTTGGGACGTTGTCTGGAGACTGCAGTTTTTACCTGTGTGTCCGTTATTACCGTAATTTGGAAATCTTTCGGTATTGAGATGGGCCCTTTAAGAGGTGAGAGGGGGATGAAATTTGCACTGAATTGATCTGCCAGGATATTGGCAATATCCTTGGGATCAGTATATTTAATGCCATTCTGTTGTAGCTCAGAGCAGATCTGAGCATTGCCATTTAGATTCTTGACATAGCTATAGAATGCCTTGTGGTTGTCTTTGGAATCTTTGGCAATTTTATTTTCATAACTAGCTTTGGAGGATTTTATGAGGAATCTCAGCTTCTTTAGGCTGGTAAGGGAGTTTTTTGCATCCTGGTATTTTCCTCTTTTCTGCAACAGTTTCTTCCTTTTGTTGTAAAGTTTGTTTATGGCAAGGGACCACCAGATTGGCTTCCTTTTTTTGGAGGAGAGCATCTTGGTTCTATTGGGGATGGCACGATTCATGCACAAGTGGATGTGCTCGCACAGTGCCTCAGTGTAGGATTCAGCAGTCAAACTTTCAGTTCCCGTCTGCATAGGTGTCATGAAGTTTGTCACTTCTGACTTGAGTAGCATGAAGTTGGCTTTGGAGAAGTTTTTTATGGAGGTTTTCTTACTGGGGGTGGGGGTGAGATGTGGATGTCAAGGGTGATTAGGTTATGATCAGACCTGACCAATGAGGAGGTGACCAACCGTGTGGAGCATCAATTTCCCATGTTGGTAATGACCAGGTCTAGGATATTGGTGCCCCTAGTGGGAATAAGGATTAGTTGATCCAGGGCATTGGAATTTATGAATTCCAAGAACTGTTAGGCAAAGGTGTTGGTACAGAAGTAGTTTTCCCAGTTAATGGCAGGGTAGTTGAAATCACCCAGTATTAGGGTGTTTGGTTGTATCTTAATATTTTCCAGTATGTTTAGAAAGGTGTAGTGAGAATCTTGGGGCATGGTGGGGGATTTTTAGCAAGCTACAATTTGGACTGCAGTCCTACCTAGTGTTAGTTGCACCTGGAGAATTTCAGATGCATTGTATTTGGCAACTAGCCAAGTGTTATGAATATCCTTGGTGAATATGGACACTCCTCCACCTTTAGTGTTTAGGTCCTGGTTTGGTGGCTGAAAAATGTGGTAAGAGTTGTAGCCTGGTATTGCAGGGGTACTCTCTGGAGCCTCAAACCAGGTCTCAGTTACTTTCCCAGATATCGATGTTCTCCATTTTTAGGAGTGCCTCGAAAGAGTGCATTTTGAGGTTTATACTTCTAGCATTGAGTAGCATTACCTTCAGATTTTGCATGCTTGTACCTGTTATGGTGGTGGTTTTGTCCTTTGAACTTTGCCTAAAAAAGGCACTACAGAGGTGGCAAGAGCCTTAGCCAGTAACCTGAATCCAAGGGGTGACAGGTGCAGACCATCTCTGGCAAAACATTGTGGTCTATCGATCATGTCATTCCAGGCAGACAGATACTGGATCCTCAGAAGCTTAGCCAATTGTTGAAGTCAATCATTTTGTCCTTATACTGTGATATCATTCTGGGCGAAGGCAGGATACTACTCTGGGCTAGGGTCATACCTGCTTGGGCCACATGATCCAAGAGCTCTTCCATGTCTCTTTTCATGTAGTCCTGGGAGGTATGTCTCAAGTCATTCACTCCAACATGGACAATGACAGAGTCATATATGTACTTGTTGTGGAGTGACTTGAGTGTATGTGTTATGTGGCAGATCTTGGCACCCGACAGGCAGCTGACTGTAATTTTCTCCTTGTTCAGCCGGGGGAGTGGGACATCAGTGTGCCTGCCTATAGAGTCACCTATGACTAAAGTGTTGGGTACATTGTCTTGCCTTAGGTGTTGTTGTTGGGTGGCACACTGGTGTTGTGAACTATGTGACACTTTGGTTGTAATTGGTGTTTGTTTGCGTTTCAGCTTAGGAGGTCTTTGTTGCTTAGGCAGGTTACTGTTAAGGGCCTTCACATATCTGGGCTTAGTGTTGCTATGTGGGAATGTTGGTGGTGTTGGTTTAGAAGGGTTATGTGTTGCTTGAGATGTAGTGCGGGTGTTAACCTTCTCCTCTTGACTGTCTAGCACAATCTTGGGTGGAGAGAGCTTTGCTTCCAGTTTGGCTATGTAAGTGCATTTCTCGCAGGTTGTAGTGCTGGGTGGTAGGAGGAGAGGGTTGTCTGTGTACATGAGGCAATTGCTGCATTGCCCTAGTATGCCCAGATTCATCAGGTGGACAGGAGAAATCACCGGAAGCTGACCCTTGGACATGCCTGGTTTGGTGCTTTTTTTTTTTTTGTAAAGTACAAGAGCTGTTTTCCCTTACCTTAGCAATGTACGCTGCAATTATAAGCTGTTTAGTGCCTGTGATTAATTTCTCCTTATTAACAAGGAGGGTTGAGTGCTTGTATCAGTTTAAGACTTCCTAGTGCTTTCCAGCAGGTTTTAAAGCAAGTGCTAGTCACAGGGATGCTTAAAGGTAAGATGAAAAAAAATGGTTTATCCTAAACACTGCAGTGTGCACTAGAGGAGTTAGATGTGAAAGTGCTTTATCAAATGCATGGGTCCCCTCAAATTACTTATGTTATGATCCCAGTTATTCTGTTTAGGGGTAATATATAATTATCAACCATGGGATGGGTAAAGCCAAGCTATAACCAAAATTGTATAGGTTATTTTGAGCAGAAAAATGGAAACTGGCTAGGCTTAAAATGGCCCCCAGGGGCAGTTAGCCTAGGACTTACCTATGCATCTACAAGTGGTGTTTAGTGATATTGAAGAACATCCTGGTGAGTTATTTGTAAGGTAATTGTACATAGACAATGCTGTGAAATGGTATTCTGTCATTATTTTCTTAACCAGGACAATAGTATGTGAGATCATGGCCTGTCTATTTAGTAATTTACTCTCTGACTTTTAGAGTGTTGTATTATGATGACAATCCCATAAAAAAATCACTTTTCTGTTTTCACATCTCTTGCAGTGGAGCATTAACTCCAGTTGACAATGGTGAAAATCACCAGTGGTCATGCCAGAAAATGGGAGAAATCTAAAGAAGCTGAAAATTGAGGCAGAAGGGAAAATAGTGGGGCAGGTTAACAGATTAATTATACGGGAGGTGTGGTTCAGGAGAAACAAAGTTTGAATGAGAAGATCAAAGTAATATTCAGTCATACTAAATGTCAGGGGTAGTGCATGACAGAAGAATATCAAAAAAACTGAAACATAAGGTCGGTCTTAGGCGAAATAGTGTCCTAGGTGAATGGCTGCAATGATCTCTTCACTGCCCATTGCTCCTCCCATACACATTTCTCAGTACCCTCACCTCCCTCTCCAGATCATCCAGATTATTTCTTTTCATTTGCCTTTTCTCAAACTTTGTTTGATTCTTCAGCTTTTTCCTTCATTTTATCAACACCTTCTGACTGGGTCTGAGTACAGTGTAATGACTGTGAAGGAAATAACTAAATTATAGGGGGTGTCTTGGGGTCACTAGGCCACTAGAAGCCAAAATGGTTCTGGATGTTTTCAGATACATTTTAGAGTGTTCCCCGACATTTTTGATTTAATGGTGGCCTGAACAAAAATCATGGCTATGTATAGAAACTCAAGTCTTCAGCTTTGCTGTTTCCTGAATCCTTTCAACATATGGTAACTGTCCAAAAGTGTCTCTGTAATAACTTTTGAATAAACAGACTAAGTCAGAGATCTGGAGGCTGCTAGGACCGCAGAAGCCATGGGATTACAAATGCTTTGTAGTGCATTTTAGAGATAATTTCCAAAATCTTGATCCAATGATGGCCTAAACAAAAGCTACGAACAAAGAAAAAAATTCAGTCTGATTATTATTTTATTTTGGTGGAGAAATAAGTTGGGTTTGGAAAAAACAGCAGACTGAGAAAATAGTGCTCATCCCCTAAATTCTATAGTCTCCATGTATACCCCACTCCCACTTGTTAACACCATGTATTAGCTACCTACAATAACAATATAATTTGATAATTTATTTTCTTTTGTAAGGGCATACATATGTACATGTATTAAAGTATACTCAAATGATCAACTAAAGATGGACCTCTGCCCTCAAAAAAATAAATAACTAAATATATATATATATATATATATATATATATATATATATATATATATATATATATATATATATATATATATATATATATATATATATATATATATAGATCTAGGACTTTTGAACAAAAGTTCAAAAGCTCAAATCCATTACCACTGAACACACTTTAACGAAAGCGCTTTCATCGAAAAAGTACTTTCGTTAAAGTATGTTAAAAAAAATAATAAAACAACACAAAATCTACTTGAATGCAGGGGGGCAAGCCCCCCTTCACCCCCCTACTTTAATATTCTCACTCTGAGGTCGCACTACAGTGGGGAAAAGGGAATTTTCCCATACCGCACCGTAGTATGACCAGAACAACAAGCATACTTACGAGAAAGTGCTGCTTCGGTGAACAGCAATTTTGCGCAAGTATGCTCACCAAATTGGCATTCGGTGAAAGATGCAGTCGAGCATCTGTACGGATCCTATATACATATATATATATATATATATATATATATATATATATATATATATATATATGACTTTACTATATTGTAAAAACTTTCTCCTTTTCACTATTGTATATTGTACTTTTTTTATTGTCTCTAGATATTTCTGTTAAATTCTATGTAAAACCGATACTGTACCTGTCAATGTTGCTCTTGTTTTATTGGAGCTTTTCTCCCTGGGCCTCCGCTGAAAATGAGCTTACACCTAGACGGACTATCCCAGTCAACAAATGTAAAATAAATAAATAAATACGGAACTAAATATGAGAACAGTGCCTACCTACCTCCATACACCCTCAAGAATATAGTCATCTTCTGTGTATCCTTCTGATAGTAGACTAGAAAAAAGGAATAGTATATATTAACAGGTGAAAGGTCACGGTACCAGTTTATGTGGTTAAAAAAGTAGAGCCTTTGAACTAGTATTTCCTGCTTTGGTTATAATATATAGATTAAACTATTAAAAAGCACTGTTTGCAATCCTGAAGATGAGGTTTTAGGCCAGATTCATGAAAGTTACCACATATTATACACTATGGGTACACTTAGTGTAACTTTTCTGTATGAATAGACAGCACAAGCATTGTGGCAGGGCTATTCTTGAACTCAGAAAGTGTACACATAGTGTACATTTTGTGTTAACCTATTTGAATCTGGCTTTTTGTTTTTAGTAAAAGGGTTATAAAGGATTAGAATAACACATTGAGTTAACTTAAGCCTGAATCTAATTCTAAGACATATGAAATAATGATAGTTGGATTATATTGATAGAGTAAATGTCCTTATACATGAATCCGGCAGCAGTGTAAGCAGTTATCTATATGTTTATTTATTTTACATATTTTTACTTTTACTAAATATATACAAATCAATGGAATAGGATCGTATGAGGTTACTAGGCTATTGGCCCAGAGGTCATTTCAAGCCTAGTCATTTATCCCAATAGAATACCATAGATATTCTGGTCAATACCCAGGATTGTATTTATTAATGACTGCCCATGTCCAAGAGGGTTGTGGGTGCTATCTCTGGTAAGAATTTGTAGTGCCCCATTCCCTTGTCTAGGTTTCCTTTGAACAGTGTCATAGAGGTGCTCTGCTTCACATGACTTGACATCCTATTCCAAAGATGCGGCGGTTGCTGGGAAACAAATCTGTTCCCCCACCATGTCCTATTCTAGTCGCAGGCCATATTTAGGTCCCTGGAATGGGTAGCTCTAGTCCAGTTTGATTAATGGATGTGCAGCAAAATCATTAGCAGCTTTTTGGATTATTTATCAGTAGTGGATTTATAGTGGATTTATTGTGATCCATCATTGTGTGCTGGACCCTTGGTTGTTATATATACACATGGGTTCCCTTCACATGGTCGACATTTCAGAGACCATATGATAGACATTCAAAATGTTGACTATGCAGAACTGGCATCTCCATACAGTGCAGAATGGAAAGATTTCCATCTTCCTCACTGTAGTGCAATCTTGAAGTTGGTATATTTAAGTTCCGGGTGGTGTGGGGGGTGCAGGGGGGGGGGTGTAGCAGCGTGAAGGTAAGTTTTTTGTGTTTTTTATTTTTTATTCTATGGTCAACATTTCAAATGTAGATCATATGGTCTCAACCATATGAATGTCGACAGTCTGAAATGTTGACCATATGAAGTAGGTCCATACACACATATACATATACAGTAACACTAATGCAGTTGTGCAGTAGAGACAGAACATAAGATGGCTGTGGATTAAGACAAGAAGAAACAGACATGATTGCCCATTAAACAGGGATAGTATGTGAAAGTGACAAAAGTCAAAAGCTCATACTGGTGACCTAATAATTTTTTTTCTGCCTTCACAGCGGCAGTGCCTTGAATTATCCTTAAACTATACCATATACCAGAACAGAGCTAGAAGTCAAGTGCTAACACACATTCAACCATGTCTGCTCATCTTGTTCTTTGCTTTACCATGATGTTCTGTTTAGGTTTTTGTATATCTGCAGAGAAATGAAAGCATGTTTTGTTTAAATGTATATATTTAGATCCTTGACCCCCTGCTCCTAGAGCAAATTTCTATAGTTTTGGTAGTGGTAGTTATTTAAGATGAAGCCTGATGGCTCCTCTACCCCCACACATGGTCCCATTCATTATACAGTCATGGAGATGAGGATTCCTAGGTAGGCAGAGAAACTCCAGCCCAGTCTTTCCAGCCCTGGAATCACCAGTGACCTCATCCAATCACAGTGATTGTTGGGTGGTAGGGAGGAACAGGCCAGCCTTGCTGGTCCTATTGACTGGTTTAAACTCTACTGGCAACCCCTCCACTGCAGCTGTCTTTCAAATTGAATCCTCCTCAGCTCATTTTGCACATGTCAACATGGGTTTGCTAGGCTTCAGATCTGTGGGGGAGAGCCAGATGTTATCCATCCTGTGAGCCCCAGGAATGGTCAGCTAGCAGAGACTGATCTTTCCCGTCCCCATCAGCTGCTACAGGCATCCAAGCCATTCTTCAAATTCAGGTTGCCTGCAACATAGTCAGGGTTTAACCTCTGTCTACCACAGAGTTGGTCTCAAATAGTTATTTCTCTTGAATTCAACTAAAGGAAGTTGAATGCTGCACTTTATTGCTGCAAGATTCAATTTAAATTATCACTTCTTTCCTAGGTGTTCTTATAAATTAGTAGAAAAATCTAATGTGGCATTGGGCTCAGTTCATCATGAAATCTGGCACTTGGAAGAGAGGAGCAGAAGTAGCTATTAAAACCATATTCTTCAAAAAACAAATCTTTTCAAAGATAGACTCTGGAAACAGGAGGCTGTATATGTAAATTACAGACATTTCAGGTAAAGTCAATATGTATTTCATTAACAAACATAATAGTTTACATTTTTAAAAGTAGTTTACAAAGGGGTGTGGAGTCATTAATATGATACTTAATTTCCAGCGTTTTATTTAAAGAGTTACATCACTATAAATATAATTTCTTTGTGGAAATCTTTCACCTCATCTGTCTGTGATAAGTGTCTATGTTCCTTTTCTGCTAGTATGAATTAACAAGAGAATGCACAAGGTTTCTGGAGTGTCTGAATTCAGCAGAATGCCACTATTTCCTTTAATAAGTTGCTTGAAATGGTTAAAACTTAATATAGTAATTGCCTGAGATTAGATTCAAATGGGTAAGAACTACAATAATAAACTTACTGTTCTCCTTCCTACAAAGAATAACATACTTGGCTAATAGAAGTAATAAATCAGAAAAGCGTTGATTTTCTTTGGTGTCTGGACTTTGTCTTCCACTATTTAAAGCAATATAGACATCTCTAGATTAAATCCATGTGTTGCCAGATAAAATGCATATACCTACTACTGTAAACAAAAGAAAAACATTAATTAGAAAACCCTAAATGTATCCGGTTCTTAAAATCTCTAGGCTGTCAGCCTCCTAATGAGGTGCTCCTTGTTAAATATATGAGTGCGGTTGTACAAAACTTGATTTCATGTACTTATGAGGTGTGCATTAACAGCTCTGTTGTGGGAACACAGTTTGAATAGTTCCAGATTTCATCCATGTTTCATAGTTTTCTCTAGATTTTTAGCCATGTAGTCATATGTTATGGTAGTACCAAAATGTCCAGTCTTGTAGAACTGTAGCCTTCTTATAGAAGCTGCTACTTCCCCATTTGCACTGCTGCTGTCTTTTAATACTGTTTTACAAAAAGGCATGCATCTCAACCTCTTAAATCAAGAATTTTGGTCAAAGCCAAAAATATGGGAGGGACAAAGGCCCCCAAATCAGGGATAGAGTTTAAATATCGCTCTTGCAGTCTTATTTCTTATGCTCTTATTTATTATGGAAAGTCGATAGAATAAACATGTATTAGCATGCATTTTCTGAAGGGTATGAAGTCAAAACCCAAAATGTCATTATTTAGTGACTTTAGTCTTTAGTGATTTACACAGAAATCCACAAACTTTAAGAGAAACAGATTGCAACTAAGAATTAAAAAAATCTGACTATTCTACAAAATTCTGAGCAGTTCAGAGGAATATGAATAGGACGTCTTTATGTATTTCTTTATGTACTTCATCAGCTAGTAGAGGACTCTGTGGTAAAGAATAACGATTTATGAGTGGTATCACAGGGAGACATGATGTTATATAGTTTGAAAAGAATAGAAAGGTTAATTCTTTTTAGCTGAACTGTGAAGGATGTGAAACAGGTTAAGAAAAACTTTAGGAGTGGGTGAATGATATTAAGTATGCCAGAAAAGAATGCAGAAATGCCAAACTGGATAGGAAACATTGTAACATGGTTTGACACCTTGTATTAGAACAACATAGATTTTATAATACAACTACATGGACTTTTAGAATAAAATGAGCTCTTTGTCTGGCGTGTAGCTATTGGTAAGGGGTACAAGTTGATCTAAAAGCTCAGCTAGCTGTATTGAAAGACTTATGTTTGTCTAATAAAAGCTGTTGGATCATCAGTGTGTTGGAATTATGGAAAAATATATTCACTGCAATGAAGTGCTAAATGCTAATCAAAACACATTATAGAACATCTATAAAAAAACAGAAGGATTCTGATAGCAGCAATCATTTAAAGAGGCAAAGCATTGCAGAGACAAAACATATGTGAAAAAAACAAACAGGTGCTGCTAGCTTTAATAATTTAAAGAGACCTGCAATAGCTATGCCTCATGGTTTAAAGGTGAACTGAATAATCTAACAAGCATTTCATGCAGTTAAAGCAGTTAAATGACACTGGAAACCATAAGGGGTTGCATCACAAGTAAAGAAAATTAAAATATTTTTCTGTACAAAAAGCTGTCTGCATTGCAACCCCTATGTACCTTGACCAAAACCTGCATCTGCAAGAGACAGAAAGTGTAACGTACATCAGTGTAAACAGCAATAAAGTGCAAGATTTGTTCAAGGAGACACAAAGTATGCAAGTTTTCATTATGTGTATATATATATATATATATATATATATATATATATATATATATATATATACATACACACACACACACACACACACACACACACACACACACACACACACACACACACACACACACACACACACACATATGAGTATAGGACTAAAGTTGGGGAAAGGGACACATTTAGACAATAGCCAATGAATTGATGTGGGTATATGAGGATTTACTCACAGCTGGTGTGGTTTTATCATGAGGGTGAAGCCTAAGTGATTAAACCAAGACAACCTTGGGTAAATCCTCATATAACGAGATAGTTCTGGCTATTATACAATGACATTATTTAAGGAAGATATCGTTTACCTTTTTTAAATAATGTCTTTGTATAATAACGTTGCAGTGTTCCCCCATGTTGTTTCCTGTTCTAAATCATTTGTTGATGTACTGTGCATGAGTATACATGCGTTCCCATGCTTGCACAGTACATTACTGCAGCAGAATGTACCTGATATTTCTTGTACTTGGTCTGCTCTCCTTGCATATCACTCAACCTCTTAGCTCAGGAAATATGGACAACGTCTTAACTAACGGGGAATGAAGGCCCCAGAATCGAGTGCAAATTGTAAATGTTGCTTTCATAAACTTGAAAGCTGCAAAAATAACAGGATTTGTGTTTGTGTGCATTGTCTGTAGGACATGAAGGCTGAAACTCAAATGCATGTCATTTAGTGATTTGTCAGAAAACCACAAATTTTATGAGGAACATATCAAACATATGAGGCAAAAATCTGTACATTCCTTGAAAATCCAGACAGAAGAGAGGTGTGCCTTCATAGTATATATTAATTAAAAAAAAAGTCTGGCTGCTCAATGGTATTTTAGCAGCCAGACTTTTTCTATTGGTATATGCTCGACTTACAACAGCCGTACTTTTTCTTTTGGTATATGCTTGATTTACAACAGGCATGCTGGTTGGTCTGTCCAATCAGGGTACATGTTTTTGAATAATAATGACCTGTCATTGTATAATTTAGCAATAACCGATGAGTGGGGTGGTATATTGAAGAGTTACCCATGGTTGGTGTGGTTTAATCACAAGAAATTGCTTACTTTTCTTAAACAATGTCTTTGTATAATGGCCCCATGGTGTTTCCACATTCTTTCACTTTGTTGATTTACTGTGCTTGTCTATGGGATTTACGTTCCCACACTTACAGTACATCAGTGCTTTGGAAAGCAAGTAATGAAGAATGTAAAATCTCCATTGTTGTTTCTTCTTTTTTTCTTTTGTGAAATTCAGACAGTTTGGAGGTATGAGAGAGAGAGGGCAAAAATACAAGGGAAATCAAGTACATTTCTTTAATTTTGTATAACGTACCTGATTTTCCTTGTATTTCCTACGTCCTCTGTAAGTATCTGTTGACCTCTTAACTCAAGAAAACAGCAAAGCCTTAGCATATATTAATAGAAGAAAGTCTGGGTGACCAGACTTATTTTAATTGATATATGCTTGATTTACAATGTGCACGCTTGTTGTGTCAACCAATCAACATGCACACTTTTGAATATTAATGAGCTACCATTGTCTAATAACTATTATATCATAAATAAAAAAACAAAAGTAACCACAGTGTAAAATATAACTCAAAAAAGTCCAAAACATACACTGAGAAGCAGTAGGAAACACTTTCAGTGAGCCAAACTCTTCAGTCCAAGCAGGTCATTGACAGTAGAAACTGAGCATGCTTACTTTAAATCAAGCATATACCAATGGAAAAAATCTGGACGCCTGGACTTTTTTCCATTTGACATTTCACAAAACCGAAGACCATATGGCTGTGACCATATGATCGACTTTTGAAATGTCAATCATGTAAAAAAAAGAAAAGACACAACAATAACTTACCTAAACATTGCTAGCAGGGGGCAAGCCCCCTGCACCCCCTGGGGGCTCCAGCCCCCCACACCCCCAAAACTTAAATATACCAACTCCGAGATCGTACTACAGTGCAGAAGATGGAAATCTTTCCATTCCAAAATGTACAGAGATGGCCATTCCACAGGGTTGACATTTTAAAAGTCGATCATATGGTTTCGTCCATATGGTCTTCGGCTTTCTGAAATGTTGACCATGTGAAGGGGACCTATATATATATATATATATATATATATATATATATATATATATATATATATATATATATATATATATATTTTTTTTTTTTTTCTCTCATCTCTCCCATTCATTTGAAGTCTCTAGATTTCATGTTTTAATTAAAAACAACAAAAAAAGGCAACAGAAAACCTCCTTTCTCTATTGCTTCCTGTACACAGTACTGATGTACTGCATAAGTGTGGGAAAAAACATCCCATACACATGTGCAGTTGTTATACAAGGGTATACTTTTAGAAAAGTAAGTCACCTTTTTCTTAAATAATGTCATTGTATAATAGCAATTACCAAATCCTGGGTGTGATGTATTGAAGATTTACCCACAGTTGGCTTGGTTTAATCACTCTGTCTTCACCCTCATGATTAAATCACACCAACCATGGGTAAATCTTCAATATACCACAATCAGTCATCAGTTATTACTATAATAATCTATAGCTGAAACAAAACTGAATCATATTAAGCCCTTTCCTTTAGAGAGATGCATTAAAAAAAACAGAAAACTTGAAAACAGGAAAACTGATGCTCTTTGGTAATGCAAAATGTTTTCTTTCTTTTTTTCATTGAAAAATGTGAATGCTTTAAACAGTGTGCAGAGGAAACTATAGGACCCAATACAGGAAACAATTCAGTCATGTACTGTGCATATAAGTCAGTTTTACTGAGGAAAGAGTTGAAGAAGTGCATTGTGCTATGATATTCTGTATGTTATCCACTGGGAAACACAACAGGCAGATTGTGAATGCCTTTTCAGCACTGTCTTTAATCACATTCTCTATTTCAGTATTTCCTGCTTCCTGCATAAAGACCCTGTACACTAAACATTTCCTGACATTACTGCAGTAACTTTGTTAATCTTTCTATCTTTCCTTCCTTATAGCTTTTTGAGTCCTTCACTGCTTTACTCTTTATTGATTGATTTGTAATATTTCATGCCAAGGATATCCAGCATGATTTTGTCTGTCAACCTTTAAGTTCACATATCTCACTGTTAAAATATTCAGCAAACACTTTACTACTCTAGAAATCTCAACACCCTTATAAGGTAAGCTGACAAAAAATAATTGGAATATGACAGTAGATTAGTATGTTTGTGAGTATGTCTGTGTACGTGAACATTAGAGCAATCATCCAAGCAGAAATATTTGTTAAAATTATTTTTAGCTGATGTAATGTGTTGATTAATCACAGGTCTGTTAAAAGTGTGATGGTTTTCAGGTTTATGGCATTTGGCATCGCCTCCTATCTTTAAAACCAAAAACAAAGTCACTACGAGTGAAGAAAGGAGCACGACTGTGAACAGAAAATCTATCTTTTATAATGGTTAACTCGTGCTAATTGCTTTCGCCTTGAATGGATTTCTTCAGAGCATGAGCTCACCAACCATGTCAACTTATAAATAAATAACCAATCAATAACACAATAATTATCACAATTAGCTCATTCACAATCAATTAATTCATTAATTGTTTACAGATGTCTAAAACACTAAGTTCTTCAAAATAACCATCATCATTCAGAAGTATTAAATATCACTAAGCTCCATTTTGACTTGTTTGAAAATGGCTTCCTCTTTGTTCCATACAATACAGGTGATATATTTCATGTTTTTGGTGGAATTGAATGTTTTTGTCAGGAAGTTGAATTAATACTATAAGTTTTGTGATTCCAACAAATTTATGGGAGGATGTGGCAATGAACTACATACTCCGAGTGTGCATAACCCCTCCTACTGTGCTTCTGATATTCAGCGCATTTGAAATAGCATGTGAGAATGACATGCATCAATATCTTATGACCAAGAGGAATATATATTACAACTTAAATAAGTCTGAGTGGAATTTAATAAAAAAACCTTCTCAAGATAGATCCATTAGGATCATGAAACCTGACAAGGGTGGTGGCACAGTTGTTATGGACAATATTAAGTATTCTATCAATATGCTTAACTTGCTATACAATGAGAAAAATATTGTGAAGTGTCTTTAAATGAAATTCAGGTAGGCTATAAAAAGATAGATGCACATTTACACAATAAATTCATGCAAGGATTAATAACTTATAAAATATAAGTAATAAGTAGTTGTTGCACATCAATAAACATAGGGTGCCATCTATCTTTAGAATCCTTAAAATTCACAAGGATATGTTTGATCTCCCTTAGATCCATTGTTTCAGCACAAGGGTTTAAGACATGTCCTGTAGCCATAATTTTGGACAGGAATTTAAAACCATTTTAATGTCATTCCCATATATTCTCAATGACTCCTGGAGTTTCTTGAGGAATGTCATAGCTGATTCCTGGCACAAGAATTTAAATTTTGCCACTATTGATATGGTGGACCTTTTCAGCTGTATACCACATGAACAGAGATTGCAGTGATTCAGGGAAGCCATCTTGTTTTTTGATTTTTGTAGACAAGCAGGATCCATTTGATGCTAGATATGATAGAAATTGTTTTAACTAATACATTTTTGTATTTCAAGGGTGAATATTTTAAATGACTAGAGGGTGTAGGAATAGGAGCAGCTTGTGCTCCCATTTTTGCAAATATGGTCATGTGGAAGTATGAAGATGAATTTATTTTTGGATCCAGTTACTCTCAATGCTGGACTAGATATTTTAGATTTTTGGATGACATCTGTTTCTTCTGGGTAGACACAAAAGAAAACTTTGGCAACTTTTAAGTATATTAATGACACCACTGAATTTTTGAAATTCACATACACTATGTACAAGAGTCCATGAATTATTCAGATATCACTATATTTAATACCAAAGATGATATTAAGTCCAATATTTAAAGAAAACCCACTTTCTTCCATCTCATATTTACATTTTAATAGTTGCCATCCAAGAATATAAAAAAAAAATTAATCAAAGGTCAAATGATTAGACTAGCTAGGGTGGTTTCTGATAGTATACTTTTCGAGACCAAAATTAATATTCTATGCAGTATGTTTGAGCAGAGAGGTCATCCCATTCTTTTGGTAGGTAAGAGTAGATTGGAAAATTACAAAAGGAAGGACCCATAAATGTATGTCCATTTTATGTTTGGGTTTGGGTGATGAAATGACTACTAAAGACCCCTATTAATCTGTCCAAGGGAAGGGCTACAGTAAGGCCATGGTGTAAAATATAACACCAATTCAAATATGTTAAATCTGTTATTAATAAAAATTGTAACATTTTTAAATTTGACTCTAATTTGACAGATTGTATTCGGGTTGTACCCCATATTTGCATGTAAAAAGGGAAACAATTTGAAGGACAATTTTGAAAAATGAAAAATGATATTTGTGTACAGGTTAACACCAAAAATGGTACCTAGAGATATGGCATGTGCAATTATTGTAATTTTGTTTTAGAAGGAGACAAATTCCCCATCATATACAAAGGGAAGGAACTTACATCCACAGTATGGGCTAACTATTCTACTAAAAGGGTTGTATACATCACTAGATGTTGAGACTGCAGGAGGTTTTTATGTGGGAAAGACTGATTTTCCACTGAAAAAGAATATACAAGCATTTGTATGACATTAGCAAGGAAAATGTGAACAATGCCCTTTGCAACATATAAAATATTGCTAAGTTTTATCCTTGTATAAATTTAAGTTTGGTGTAATTTATGAAGTGTATATTAACTCTTTATATTCTATTCACCTAAATGCCACAGTTAGACCTGGGTTAAATGAACAAGTATCTATTAACAATGTGCTAAGACTGAGATCTGCAAAATTATAAATTTTGTATGTTCTTCAGATGGTTGAAATAATTATGTATTTAACATTTTTAAGTGATGGTTATTTTGATGAAATTACTTTAGTGTTTTAAACATATTTGAACAATGAATTAATTGCTTGTGAATGAGCTAATTGTGATAATTATTGTATATCTTAATTGTTGTTTTAATTATTTATAAGAAGTTGATGAGGTTGGTGCATTCATGCTCTGAAAAAAATCCATTCAGGACAAAAGCGCTTAGCACAAGTGAACCATTATTAAAGGTGGATTGTCTGTTCACTGCCTTGCTCTGTCCTTCACTCATAGCAACTCTGCTTTTGGCTTTAAAGATTTTTAGTTTTCTGTGGGGATTGTTGCCCCCTTTTTTGGAATTAGCCTCCTGCCTTCCAATCTCTAGTTTAGTTGGTTTGAAATGCTGAAGATGCAATGTTTTGGCAAAGTACATTTTAATTATTAACTGCTTAATTGGTGCATTACTCTGCTTCTTTGTCTTCTATTAAATTACAGTAATTACATTGCTGGTGTCAAAATTGTAAAAGTGAAGGAGCATACTACTGTCCGGGTCTATATTAGAACATTGAATATTTAACAGTTTGAATCACTAAAGGTCGACCTTTAGTGATCGCACTGTTAAAACATTGAATGTTCACACAAAAAAAATAAAAACAACAACAAAAAACAAACTAAACAGTGTAGGCAGGGGGGCAAGCCTCCCCACCCCTGCTACTTAAATATACTAACTCCGAGACCACACTGCATTGAAATAAATGGAAATTTCCCCTTACGGAGATTTCTGTTTACTTGTTTGATGTTCTGCAGTTTCGCTATTCTCGTCTCGACAATGTCAGATTCAACATTGTTGGCTTTCAAGAATTTAATATAGACCCCTACTGTCCTGATGTAAAAAATATCCCAGTCATTAATACTGTGACGATTAAGAGATCTGATGCATTCTAAACAGTGAACTAGGATCCCAGGAATTGCTATTTCCTGTGATGGAAGTGTTGTTTGCTCCTGTCCTTACATGTTTCCAAATCCATAAACTCATGTTTATACACACACACACACACACACACACACACACACACACACACACACACACACACACACACACACACACACATACACACACACACACACACACATGATTGCATCTTTTCTGAGGCTTAGACAAACAATACCAAGGTCCTTGATATACAGTGTTCTATTTCTTACTACTGTGGCAGTGATGATATTAGCCCTACTCATGTGTGAACTGGAATATCAGGAAATAACTGTTGCCCTCTCCTGTCTTACACACACACACACACACACACACACACACACACACACACACACACACACGCATTTTTCTTGCAGTAGCTTGATTTTCTTGTGTGTGTGTGTGTGTGTGTGTGTGTGTGTGTGTGTGTGTGTGTGTGTGTGTGTGTGTAATTCATGTAGTCAGGTCTCTCAGCTGTCTCTCTTTTGAAGGAACATTCCTTTTTTCAGGCCTGATTTACCTCTGCATATGCTAAACCTATTTCTGAGCATACATCTCTATTCCCAGGCTTCATTTACCCCTTCTCTTAATTTTATAAATGTCCTCATTCCAAGTGAGTTTTGAAGGCAATATAGCATACAGAAAACCCCACTACATGGCCAAGATACTAGAGGCAGCAATAATTTAAAAAAGAGGGCATATATCTTACATCTACCTTTTTCAGAAGCAAAAATAAATGATCTTGTGCGGTAGAATTTTGAAATACAGTTTATTAAAGTCTATAGATTTTTCCACTATCTCTTTAAAAAGGGCTTATATTTTTCATCATTTTGGTCACACTATTTTTCAGACTTGTTTTTGAATAGTATCCCATATTTGTACTGGAAACAGTAAGAGTTTTGTCTGTCTGGTATTCAAATGTTTATGCTACTTAGATGACGAGATTCTTGGCTGGATATATTTTCTTTTCAGGGGCCTATGTACTTCTTTCCAGGTAATCACATAGTTCAAGTTATTCTTGTTATAGAGAATGTTTAATATATGGCAGGATGGTTTGCAATTTGCTATAGCTACCTGGTTTACTAGCCATAACTTGGGTAGTTCGGAAGACTTTTAAATAAACTCCAGTTACGGATTCTTTGTAGTCAAAGTCAAAGCAAACTTTAGTGTCATTCAGATCAACAAATGTAATTTATCAATGGATGAAATATCATTGCTTCACAATCATGTGCATTGAAAACAGATTTCACAAGAGGGTGAAGGAAGCATATAATGGAAGAAATTCTAGACAGTACAGATATAAATACACACATGGACAACTTACCCACCACTATTTATAAGATAGGATAGCATAGTATAATTTACAGTTACCATACTTTGCAAGTAATAATTTAGTTTGGATTGCATAACTTAGATAAATACAATAATTATTCTATGTCAGTAAAGATAATCATATTGCACTTACATTTTCACAAACTGAGGGAGTGTTGACATTGTTAAGGTTAGTTGTTCAACAGTCTGATCTCATGTGGAAAAAAATGTTTTTGAATCTTGATGTTCTACACCTGATGTTTCTGTATCTTTTCTCTGAAGACAGGAGGTGGAACAGTCCATGTGCAGGATGACACTTGTACCTTATCAGTTTCATGACCCTGCCATAGTATCTGCAAAAGTAAAGTTCCTGAAAGGACTGAGGTTTGATCCTGGGATTTTCCTGGCCTGTTTTCAAATCTTTTCTAATGCCTTGCAATCTGCATATCTGAGTATAAGAAGGTCACAAGGATGTGGAAGGGGAATTTTGCTTTGGAGGAAGCACAATCTCTGGAGGAAATGGACACACTGTTGGGCTCTCTTTACAAGGTTAGAGGTGTTTGTTGCCCAGCTTAGGTCATTTGAGTTGTACACCTCTTAGGAATTTGGTACTTTTTACCCTTTCCTCTGCTGTACCAGTGATGGTGATGGGTGCATGGGACTCTTACTTGCTCCTGAAGTCAACAATGATTTCTTTTGGTTTGTCAAGATTTAGTGCTAGGTTGTTGTTGGTGCACCATCTGGTGAGTTGGTTCACGTCCTCTCTGTATGCCTGCTCATCGTCATTTCTGATGAGGCTAATCAGAATGGTATCATTGGCAAACTTGATGATGTGATTTGTCTGATGTTCTGCAGAGCACTCTTGGGTCAGTATTGTTAAAAGAAGTGGATTTAGTATGCAGCCTTGTGGGGCCCTGTGTTCAGTGTGATGCATCGTGAATAGTTCTTGCCAACTCGAATGGTTTGGGGCCTGTTGGTCAGAAAGTTGAGGATCCAGTTGAAGAGTGTATTTTCTATGTCTGGTTGACTTAGTTTAGACAACAGCTGCCTTGGTATTACAGTGCTGAAGGCTGAGCTGAAGTCTATGAACAGCATACGTATGTAGCAATTTTTGTCTTCAAGATGGTTCAAGGTGTGATGTAATGCCAGAGTATAGCATCTGCAGTGGAGTGAGTTGGTCTCTAAGCAAATTGTAAAGGATAAAATGATGCAGGCAGACAAGATAATATATGGTCTTTGACCATCCTTTCAAACCATTTCATCACCACTGGTGTGAGTGTGATTGGTCGCTAGTCGTTTACTGTGACTGGTGATGACTTCTTTGGCAGAGGAATGATGATGGCAGACTTGAAGCATCTTGGCACACTAGCCTGTCTGAGAGATGTGTTGAAGATGTTAGTGAAGACAGGTACCAGTTGATCTGCACAGAGCTTGAGTAGGTGACCCGAAATCATGACAGGACCTACTGTCTTACCTGGGTGGACTTTTCTTAGGTTCTTTGGGACTGCCTCCAGGCTGAGACATAGTGGTGGGGTTGTACAAGCACTTTCAGCTGCTGAGTACTTTTAAAAAAATACATAGTTACTTTGAGTGGCTGCTTGCTGAATTAGTATAGTATAATATAATATAGTATAGTATAGCAGAAATTACATTTTGAAGTTGTTTTAATACCATGCGATTCCATTCAGCAAGCCAATGAAACAAAAGCTCTTGAAGCAGCTCTCAGCCATTATAATTCAGAAGGAAAAAAATACAGTTTCAAAAATGTTAGACATAAAATAAGAAACACCTGCATGTAAATACCTGCCTAAAACATGTTGGAGGAATTCAATTATGTCCTCATTTGATATCTGGAAAATAAGTTGATTGTTTCTTTTTGGGTAAAACAGGCTGAAGGAATGATGAATCTTCACTGTCTAGTAAGACCTTTCTAATAAGAAACCATTTCAGGAAAGTTTTTCACTATTGTGTCCTTCCTACAAGAACTGCAATTAAACAGGAGTCAAAGTAAGCATTACCAAGCTATCTTTACAAACCATGCCAGAATTTAGAAAGCTACTGTCAAGAGAAAATAAAAGGAATGAACAATGCATTCATGGATGTTGATATGAGAGTACAAAAGAAAATACAAACATCTTTTCTGATTAAACCAACTAACAAATGTTATTATAAAAGATTAATGACAGTGAAAATAAAGCTAGGCAATCAAACCAGAGAATGTGATTTACATGAAGGTTTATTTACTAAGTTTTTTAGTTATGCAGATTACTAAATTAGGAAAGATTAATAACATTGTAATTAGAGCTAGACACACATACATAAGAGTGTAATTTGCATGAAAGTTTATTGGTGATTTTTTTAACTATACATATTATTAAAATTCTTTTTTTTTACCACGTTTATTGAATTATCACTTGTGGTAGAGGCAGATTTACATTTATATAAAAGTAATCAAACCATTTTTAACAAGTTCACATTTACAAACATTGTATATCACATGCATTTTTACATATTCTATAATCAAAGCAACATTACATAACTTATTCAATTCCTGCCTATTTTAAACTCCTAACAGCTTTACTGCATATACCTTTGCCTCTTAAGTCATCCTTATTTTATAACTTTGCAATGGTAAAATTCAGTCATGTTTATATAATGATGGTATTAAAACTGTATGTAGTCAGCTACAAGTTCAAACTGTAGAGAACACATTTATTTATTTACTCACCTATCTGCCTACTTTCTTATGTAAACTGGGTTACCCATATTAGACAGAAGCCCATTTTCATAGAAACTCCAGGGTCAAGTAAATAAAATTTACAAACAACCACATATGCAATATTAAAAACAGACAGAGCAATTACAAGTTTACACTTATAAAGGTAAAACATTGAAAGGAAAATAATTAACATAGTGTGAGATAGTATAAGAAGAAATGCAATAATATGTTGACGTAAACAGGCTAAAAAGATGCAACTGAAAAGGAATAACCAAACATTGGTATCATAGTTGACTACCAGGCTATCGACCCAAAGAGCGTTTTTAAGCCTAGCAATTTTTCCCAATAAAACTTTGAAGGAAATGGTTCCCATTGGGGAGGTATACTTGGGTATGGGTAGCTGAGCATGTACAAATGTTTTCTCTCTTAATAGACATAGGCGGCAAAACAGGGGTATATTTTCTGGCATAGGATGATGGGAATGTACTAGGCTAATGGCCAGAGGATCCTTGCAAGCCTAGCCATATTTAACCTTGTTACCACAATCAGCAACTATTGCCCCTGTCCAACCGGTACACAGGTGTAACCCCTGGGGTGAATTTATGGTCACCCTTCCAATATTCCAGACTGTGTTTGAAGAGAGCCAGTGTGGAACTCTGTTTGATGTGAAGTGTGAGTCCATTCCAAAGGCAGGGTAACCTCTGGGAGACAAATCTGTCCTCCATCAGGTTCTAGTGATGTCACATACCAGGTTTAGGTCCTTAGAGTGAGTAAGGTGTGTGCCATTTGACTTCTGGATGTGCAGCATTTCCAATAAAGCAGTGTAAGTGATCACCTTATAAGCAAGACAGAGATTACTCTGAATAGTCTGTACAAAACCGTATAAAGGGACAGTGATTGCTCTGAGTAGTCTGTACAAAACCGTATAAAGAGACAATGATTGCTCTGAGTAGTCTGTACAAAACCATATAAAGGGACAATGATTGCTCTGAGTAGTCTGTACAAAACCGTATAAAGGGACAATGATTGCTCTGAGTAGTCTGTACAAAACCATATAAAGGGACAATGATTGCTCTGAGTAGTCTGTACAAAACCGTATAAAGGGACAATGATTGCTCTGAGTAGTCTGTACAAAACTGTATAAAGGGACAATGATTGCTCTGAGTAGTCTGTACCAAACCGTATGAAGGGACAATGATTGCTCTGAGTAGTCTGTACAAAACCATATAAAGGGACAATGATTGCTCTGAGTAGTCTGTACCAAACCGTATGAAGGGACAATGATTGCTCTGAGTAGTCTGTACAAAACCGTATAAAGGGGCAATGATTGCTCTGAGTAGTCTGTACAAAACTGTATAAAGGGACAATGATTGCTCTGAGTAGTCTGTACAAAACCATATAAAGGGACAATGATTGCTCTGAGTAGTCTGTACCAAACCGTATAAAGGGACAATGATTGCTCTGCGTAGTCTGTACCAAACCATATGAAGGGACAATGATTGCTCTGAGTAGTCTGTACAAAACCGTATAAGGGGACAATGATTGGTCTGAGTAGTCTGTACCAAACCATATAAACAGACAATGATGTCAGCTGATCCAGATAGGATAGCTGCTGAAGACCTTGAATTTTTCTTGTGAGGAACCATTGTGATCTCTCCAATTGCTGCAGGTGCTTTGAAAGGCACATATCAAAAGGGGCACTGTACTCAATTATTGGCCTAATGAGTGAAGAGTACATGGAGGTGATAACTTCTCCTTTTCTTGAGGCAATGCTCTTACTTGTGAGATCAGCCATATAGAATGCTCTTCTTACTACTGTGGAATCAAATGCAAGGTTGCTGTCAACCCAAATACCCAGATCTCTCACCACTGAGTGCATACATAAGGTATTGCCATTGATGTGGTAATATGCAATAACATCATTCTTACCGAAAGGGATGATGGTACATTTTTTTGCATTGAGCTTGAGGCCATGGCTTTGGCACCAATCATTTCTTTGTGTAAGACCTTCTTGAAGGATGTTGACATTATTTGGAGATTCTATCACTACACCCAGTTTGCAGTCCTCAACAAACTTTGTCATCCAGAGTCCCTTGATTTTAGCTTATATGTCAGAGAAATAGATTCCAAACAGTAGAGGTTACAGGTCTGCTTTTGGAGGTGGATTCCCTATTTTGACTGTATGGGTTCTATCACTGAGCCAGTTTGCAACCCACCTTATGATATATGGGTTGATGTCTAGCTGGGAGATTTTATCAATGATACCTGAGTGAGAAATAGTGTCAAATGCCTTGGCTAGGTCTAGTTAGGCTTTATGCACAGATTTCCCCTTGTCCAGGGCCCTGATGACTGTCTCAAAGAAGTCCACCAGGTTTAACAGGCATGATCCCCCCTTGAGAAATCCAAACTGGGTAGGATCTAGTCTTTGGAGATGACTTATATCTTTGTTGATAAGGTCCATGATGATTGTCTCCATGGACTTGCAGATAAGGCTAGTCAGGTTAATAAGTTTATATAGTTTCAATAAATGCTTCACATAGATAGGAAGCCTGTGGCTAATACCTGTCCCTCCAGGATGTCCTGTTTATGTTACAGGCAAGTCTAGATCTCTGGCACGTGTTCTTTATAGGTATAAGTTGCCTTCCAGCAGGCTGTAGGAGACTGAATATAAGGATTAAGCTTTGAAACTGTCCACACAGGACTTGTTTTCCATACCATGTATTCTTTTTGTGAGGAATCTCATGTGGATGCTCCATGTGTTGCATATACCTGGTCAGGTACATATCAAAGGAAGCATTGTCCGTAATGATTGGTCTTATGAGAGCAGAATACAATGGAAAGAGGACATGTTTGGATCTAAATGCCCTGCACCAGCTTATTAGTTGTGCAACACATAATGGTTTCCTCACAGCACTAGACACATGATGATCAAATACCAAATCAATGTCTACATGCATTCCTAAATCCTTGAGTACAGAATCTACTTCTTAGGGGCATATTAAAGTTGTGGTAGTTTTATGGGGTGGTCATCTTTCAGAAAGATAGTAGGCACCATTTTGCCCTTGTCTATTGCTTTGGTGACCTTCTCGAAGAGGTCCACCAAGATGAGTAGGCAAGACCTGTCCTTGACAAACTAATTTGGTTCCAATGTTTGTCAGTTACTTATGTCATTATTTGGAATACCCATTATTACTCTGTCTAAAGCTTTGAATTTCAGGATTTTCAGGCTTATGAGTTGATGCAAGGCTTGGAGAAGTATAGAGTTGTGAGTAACTAGCTTTTCATCAAAAAGGAAAGATAATTATTTCAATTTTGCTTAAATATTTAAGTTGCCCTTATTGTGACCTGTGTGGTGATACTACTTTGTACTTTTCTGCTTTTTCCATGTTTAAGCCAAAAACATATCTTTTTTCATTTTCAGTTTGTTCTGAGACCTTAGTCTTGTATTTCTATTTGCAGATTTGCAGTTGTGGGAAGATTGTGTTTCAACGGTAGTCTGCACTGCTATTTCCACAAGAAGAATTACTTGTAAAAGATATTGAAGAATTCTGTACTTCCTTATGTTGGTTACTTCTTGTTATTTACATTTGCATACAAGCAGACCACAGTATATTAACTCTTAGTATACTCAACTACTTTTAAATACTGGATTGTACAAAGCGCAATAAATATACGGAGGCAAACTGCTTCAGTAAACTGCTTTAGTTAGTATGACATTTCTGTTACATTTGACTTTTGGTTCTACAAACATGCAACACATATGCTATCAGCTCTCTATAGCAAATTCCCAAAGTCTGTTTAAGCATAGTTACATTTATACCAGAAGATGTGGTATTTTGCCAGAGTCTGATGTAAAACAGTTCTTTCTTTGTATAACAGTTTTTCCTTTGTTCTTCTAATTTATGATTTGTCCTTTCTTTAAGCTTGGTGGTCCAAGGAAACTCAGTTATCTGAAACATAGTGTTCCAACACTATCTGTGTTTTATCTTTATCTTGCTTGATGGTTCAGTTTTACTTCATGGATGTCCTTGCAGCTGCCATCTACTCAGTTATTTTTACAGACTTTGTTTCTCAGTAACATACTCCTTCACATGGATGCCAACATCTTAACTGTGCTATGCCAGCACATTTACTACTTCTTATCATTCAGCATTTTATACTATTTGTAAATTAACCCTTTATATTACATATTATTCTTGCAGCTTTTTATTCAAGCTAATCATGCTAGCAGTAGTTTGAAAAGACAGTATATACTATATAGAACAGAGTATTCTTTCAGTTCCCTGTTTTTTTATTTGTTTGAGGAACGGACTAAACTTCACTTAAAGAAAAGACTGCATTTGTTTCATTAGCATTGCTATTTACAGAATTTACCACTTTGCTTATATTTGCAATCATAACTTGTTGAGTTATTGCAACTCTTTGTAACCTGCAGCATATAAACTATTGTATTATTATTATTATTGATGACCATTCTTTAAATATGTCCTACCAATTATGGGCAGTGTCAGCTTCTGTTTTTGTCTTTTACTATTAACACTGGGTTATTTGAAACCACACATACAAACTGTGTTGCCACTTTAACAAACATTTTGAAATTTGAAGGCAATATTACCCATTTGTACTAAATTGTAATCTGTCTATCAAAGATACTTGTAATGACATACTAAATAGTAAGATTTCCTTATGCTTGTAAGATTTCCTTATGCTTGTAAATGTATAATCTGTGAGATATCTTGTTTTACTAGTTTTTATACCAAGCTCTTTTAAATCTGCAATTGGTATTTTTAAAACTTGGAAACGTATTGTTGTCTTATTGTGGTACAAGTGGATGGTATTTTTACCACTTGATCTGCATGAAGTACTGGTTTATTACCCAGAATGGTAAGTATTCCAACCAATGATCCTTTTCCTTGTATTACTGTGTTGTTTAAACAGATAAACAGAGTATTAGTAGAAAATATACCTGTTCTTTCCCCTGTCAAATTTATTATTATTTTTGTGTTATTGTCTACACACTTGTCTTTCCTTGTCAGAACTGTTACATTTTTAGGGAGTAATGTACAGCATGCAATAGAGATAGATCTGTTTATTGAATTGTTTATGTCAGTCTTTGATTGTTTCTCTACTTTTATGTATGCTTGACCTTGTTTAGCTAACCATGCTGTTATATTCGTGTTAAATGTTAGTTTTTTAAATGTATATGCTGTATGCTTTTTACAACTGAAATTGTCTTGTGTTCTACTTTGTGTTTTATTCGTGAAATATTGTAATTCCCTCTGTTTTGATGTTCAGAATGATGCAAATGAAATGCAGATGTCTGTGTTGAATGCTGCATGTCTTGTCTCGCAGCTGCATTTTTATCTATAGTCCTTGAAGCATGTTCCAGACACTGAACATTCAGCTTGTCTCAAGCTGTACCAGAATATTTGTATGCTAGCAAACAGAAATCTAACTAACCATATTATTTTTACATATATTATAGCAATAGATGTGTACATGCATCTAACTAGCAAATAGATGTGCGCATGCATTTATACATATTTAAACATATATATCACTGTATACATTCCCTCTGTTTTATTTTAAATACAAAACTGTCTATAGTCAAGTTATAATGCTATTAACTAGAAACACATTGGTAAACAAAAACCTTTAGATTTCCTTTTAATACAGCAAGTTAACACAGTTTAATATTGTCAACATTATGATGACAACCATTACTATTAGAACTGGATGAATCTGAATATGGCTCTATACAGTGATGTTTTATACTGCAATTTATTGACAATGCATGATAATTTTATTGCAAAGGCATTGCAGTCTTGTTTTTTGAAAAAAAAACGTCATAAATGTCAAGCTATGACTTGTTACTCTATTTACATAGATAAACCATTTACTATATACTGTACAGAATACACTTGCTTGCACAGATTGTTTTTGTATTTGTATATACATGGCTGTAATGTACACTTAATCTAATTTTTAAACCTAGCATTAAATTGAAGCCTGCTAATTACATACCTTTTGCAGTACTGTTTACACAGTTAGTGTAAAATTAAAAGCATGCCCTTTCCCATGTAGTATACATCATTTTATTGCAGTATTGTTTGTTTTATGCTGTGAGAATTGAATGCATGCTTGCCCTTTTGGCTGTTACTTAGACTGTGACACTTTGCTTATACACATTTGCTTATTTATTTTGCTGTTGCCTATACTGTCAAGTCATAATAGGAATTGCTTTTACCAATTTTGAAAAGATGTTTACTGTTACTAGTAGTTATTTGTGCCCTCCTTTTTGTAAAGGGACCTGCATAATTTAACTGCATACTATAGCCCATGTACTGACTGTACTCATAGTATTTACTTGCACACAGATTATTAATGACATATATGCACAATTGTGGCATTTTATTACAATTACTAAACAGGATTAGACTTTTGTGCTTTTTGCTTAATGCTGTACGTGAATACTTAGCAATAATGTTTTAGAAAAACGTCAGTCATTTGGCCTGACAACCAGTCTTATTTCCTTGACCTTATAAACTTCAGAACCAGTAACATTTTATCTTATGCAACATTTCTTGTAACTACCCATTCCAGCCTGGAAAGATTTGAGCTCACATACTTTTTTCTTTCTTTTTTTGTGCACATTCCAGACGCTTAACCCATAACTCCTTCAGCACCTACTCGTACCTTCAGTCATTCATTAATATACTTGCAACTTGATATTAGAATGCAGTTGTAAAACTCTTAGAATTATAATAAACATTTGTAATTTGCTTAACTATGCATAATACTGCTTTTGAAGACTGCTTTTGCTTGAGTTTTTATGTTATCATACAATTACAAAATATAGTAAAAAACAAAAGAGATATTGGCTTAACTAACACATACTTAAAACAGATATATTTACATGATTTACATTTGCTGTGGTCTGCCTTTTGCTGTACTTTAGATGAAAAAAAATGCACGCATGTCAGTCTTGTGACGTCATGTCTTTTCTGCGTTTTAACTACTCTCATTTGATTTCTTTGCCCTGGAACTGTTTTTGTTATTTGAAATAGCTTTAAAATCACTATTTAAGTGCCTTGCTTTAACTGAATGAAAGTTTTTGTTGTGTATGCTTAACCATTTTCTAAAGGTAGAATAGTACTTCGTAAATTATTTTTTATCAGCGCAGTTAACTGCTGTTTTTTAACTCTTTACTAACCAGATTATGTTTGTCAGTATTCTGCTTTGCTGACTTTAAAGCTCTTATGCACTTTTGAAAAAGTGTTTGCATATGTTATCTGAACTTTTTGAACTCACTCTCACTGTGTCTTAGAAGTTTATTAAATCTTTTTGTCAGTTCACCATGAACTCAGTCTCTGTTCTTATCTGTTTTGTAATGTGTGGTGGGTTTATGCCACTTTTGTCTAGCAAGATGTACAAAAGATGTTGTAAATAACCAACTTGACTGATATTGTAACTCTGAAATTAACATTTTACATGTGGTGACAGGACATAAATGTTTACTGTCATACAAATGATGTTGCTGTTTAAGATACCAGTCAAACATAATGCATTTACATAAAGCATTGACATTAACATTAACTAATAAAGTACTGCATGTGCTACAGTTGTGTTTATACCAATCTTTAAATCCTGACAATGCATATGCCCGACTATTACTACTGTGTACCTGAAAGGTAGTGGTACACTTTACAGTTCTGTTGTTTATGACATCCATGCTGTAGAATAAGAAACAAAAAGAGAATTACCAGTTTCTGTGTGGAAGGTGATCAAGTCTTACGTCCGGAAAGTGTGGAAAGTTCCTCGTTGATTCTCCCAAAAGGTGGCCAAACACCGCTGCAGACTCAGCTGTGCAAATGTACAGGACTTGTGGAACTTGCAGAGATGCACTGTTCTGCTACTGGATACTGTGCATAAGAAGGAGGCAAATGTTTGCTCTGCAACTGGACGTACTAACTGAATAAAATGAAAAAGTAGCTGTAGTTGTCACAAGGAGAAACCATGCGGTCCGTCAAGTGTGGCTCGCCATTGAAGAATTCTGTACTGCCTTCCTGTTGGTTACTTCTTGTTATTTACATTTGCATGCAAGCACATCACAGTATATTAACTCTTAGTATGAACAGCTACTTTTAGATACTGGATTGTACTAAGTAAATACATACATGAAGGCAAACTGTTTTAGTTAGTATGACATTTCTGTTACAGTTGACTTTTGGTTCTACAAACACGCAGTACATATGCTGTCAGCTCTCTATAGCAAATTCCCAAAGTCTGTTTAAGCATAGTTACATTTATACCAGAAGATCTGGTATTTTTCTAGAGTCTGATGTAAAACAGTTGTTTCTTTGTATAACAGTTTTTCCTTTATTCTTCTAATTTATGATTTGTCCTTTCTTTAAGCTCGGTGGTCCAAGAAAACTCAGTTATCTGAAATATAGTGTTCCAGCACTATCTGTGTTTTATCTCTATCTTGCTTGATGTTTCAACTTTACTTCATGGATGTCCTTGCAGCTGCCATCTACGCAGTTATTTTTACAGATTTTGTTTCTTAATAACATACTCCTTCACATGGATGCCAAAAATCTTAACTAAGCTATGCCAGCACATTTACTACTTCTTATTTTTCAGCATTTTACACTATTTCTAAATTAACCCTTTATATTTCATATTATTCTTGCAGTTTTTATTCAAGCTAATAATCATGCTAGCAGTAGTTTGAAAAGACAGTATATACTATATAGAACAGAGCATTCTTTCAGATATCTGTTTGTATTTTAAACCCTGCTGTGCCATAGTCTTCTAGTTTAATTCACAGTTGTGGCATGATTGTATTCTACTTTCAGATTTGAGCCTTAGTCATATATTACTGCATTTTTCCATAAACAATGTTACTGTTAAATTTCTGCATAGTCTGATACCTTAAACTGTAACAGAAGTTCAGTGGTGAGAGAATTGTCTCTGTACCAGTTTGTGCTTCAATACTGTTATATTCCGCTTATTATTTTCCTACTTAAAGTTGCATTATGTGATTGTCCAACCCCCCCACTAACACATTAAGTTAATGTTTCTGAAAGAACTCCAATACTGGCTTCATTTGATTGGATGCCCCTCTAGCTAGCCTGCTTGTTCTTTGAAACATTTTCCTAACACTCCTGCCCTTTTACTGTAGTGGTTTTATAAGTCTGTGTATCTCACCTGCATCCCTTATGATAATCTGAATTCCCTCCCATCTTTCATTTCTATTGTCTATTTTATAAGCTATTAGGTACTCTTCCCACCCATTGTTTTCCATATATCCATGATACTGAATGCCCATCCAACAAACCAGTACTGGTCTTGAGGAAAACCTCCTTTACTAAATATTGTCTCCTGCTCATTTTCCTAGAGGACAGCAAAGCATGGAGTCTTAGCATACATTCCAGAGGTGCTTTACTTGTATCCAGTGCTATCCAGACATAGTTAAGTACCTTTGATTGCTAAATCACATTTGTTGGTTATTTTGAGTAATTGTTACTGTTTACTGCTTTTATGTGTGCAATTTAACAGATTTTTTGTAAAAACAAAAATGCTTTTCCTCTCACTGTTACTGCTATAAGAGTGTCTTGAATTCTCCTTCAGCAAGGGATTTCCAACTAGCTGTTTAATTGTTTTTTGATAGTATTCCACTTATAGGTCTCTTCTATTATGTCTTTTACATTAGGAGGACTGGCTCATAGGCTCATAGGTAGGTACTAGGCTATTGGCCCAAGGGCCATAGTCAGCCTACCCAACAATGTATTGGCTTTCGCCACCCATGTAGTGTTAAATTCCTGCCCTGTGGCTTTATTCATGTTGTGGCAGAAGGTATTTGTCTGTTCTATCTAAGTTGGGAAATACACAAAATGACTCATTGTGTATTCATTTTCTTGGCTAGAGGACTCACTAGTTAGTTTTATGTTCTGCTATGCATTTCCTGTAGAATGATCCATAAAGCTGTACCCTGTAAAGCAGCAATTTCGAGCAAATACCTTGTGCACCAACAAAGCACACTCAGAGCACTCGACAGTATGGATATGCAATTTGCTAACTTCTCTATAGATAGCTTGGCAGATATGGGCATCTTGAGACACTACAACAATTGCCTCATGTTTATCAACAACCACTTAATCTTTAAAGAAGCAGACACAGTTTGCGATAGGTGTATTTACCCTATGACAGTGGAGGCTAAACTCTCGCATACAAGCACACATCAGTTATTGTAAAATGCACACAACACCCACCCCACATAGCACACAACACATACATACACTAATGTTTGCTGAAGCACTTAAAAGCAATATTCCTAAACAACAAAGATTATGTAGACTACCCATTGTCAAAGCTATGCCTCAGCAAACCCAAAGGCATTAATAAAAACTCCTGACACCACACATACTGTCATTCTCAGTGGAACCCTAAACACTAAGCCCTAAGACAAGAAACCACAATTCCCAGGACTTTCTTCATAGCGGACTTCATTGTAGGATATACTGATGCCCCTCTAACTAGGATGAACAAGGAGAAGATAACTGTTAGCTACTTACGTGGAGCCAGGATCTGCTAAATCATTTATACACTCAAGTCATTACTCCACAGGTACCATTATGATTCCATCATAGTCTGTGCAGGTAAAAAACACCTAAGATGTACCTTCCTGGATTATATGAAGAGAGACATTATGAAGCTTTCAGACTATATGTCTCAGGCTGGTATGAGCCTAGTACTGAGCAGCATATTGCCATCACCAAGGATAATGCCACAGTATGAACAATAAATGATCGATTTTAACAACTGGATTCTTTCTGGTGTCATTCTAAGGGGATCCAATATTTATCAGCTTGGGAGAACATGGTTAGCAGACTAAGGATTGTCTGGACATTTCTCCTCTATGCTTTTGAGTACTGGCTAAAAATTTCTCTATCCCCACTGTGCCATTTTTAGGCAATGCTAAATTGACAAACCCATTGACACTGCAAAATCAGCTCAACTGAACCTCAAGGTATTACTGCTCAATGCCAGATGCCTAAATAAAAAGTACACTCCCTCAAAGTCCTCCTCACACTTGAGAAAATAGACATTTGTGCAATCATTTACCAAGACATGGTTTAAAGAGGCAGAGAGCACCCTGGCAGTGCATGGTTTCAATGTCTTCCACAATTTTAGACCAATAGTTGCACAGACAAGGGCTAAAAGTGAAGGTGTCTCAGTAAACATCAGTAACAAGCATACCTCTAGGGTAGTTAAACAGGATGATGTGCTGGAGTTCTTCCATGTGCAGATCACCATTGACAGAATCCCATACCATATCCTAGCCAGCTATATTTCACCCTCTATATGCTAAGAAGCTCACAATGCATACTTGGAACTACTGGAGATACCATCCAACGCAACACCACACACATATGAGACTTTAATTTTCCCTCTTTAATCTGGGACTCATACACAGCCTCAAATCTACAGGCTCAGAGATTCCTGGATTTCATAAATACAAACACCCCTGACTAAATAGTGAATGCACCCACTAGATGCCCCAACATATTGGACATCATGCTCACAAATCTATGAGACCACCGCACCTCGATGATGTTTCATCCTACCTGGTAAGGTCCAACCATAAAGCTGTTTCCTTTAAAATCAAAACCAGTTCTGTAATCTCATTAAAACAAGTGACAGGAACTATTCCAAGGCAAATTACCTTTTATTAAGTGATGGTATGTCATAATTTAATGCACTTCCAGACCCCAAAAAAGCAGCAGTCTGTGCTTAATTGAGCTCAGAACGTCTCTACAACTATGTCAGTGGTTGCATAGAGGCTGTTGGGCCTACCAGAAGTAAGCCCAGGATTAACCCCAAAAGCAAACTTCCCTGGTGGTATCCCAAATTAAACAGGATATAGTACAAAAGGAAAAACATTATGGCAAAAATCAGGAATGGTAATTCCCACAAAGATAAAAAAAAAAAATCTCTTTTCAAATAGGCAACAAAGAGGGATAACTAGGTCAAGCAAAGCTAACTTTGAGGTTAAGATAACGTCCCAGATCAAAGATAACCATAACGCCTACTTCAGCTATGCCAGAAACTTCAAGGCAGCACATAGTAATGTGCTAAACTGGTGATTAATAGTGCCACATTGTTCATGCTTGGTGATATAGCAAATGGACACCTCTTAGCAGACAAATTCAGTTCCAACTTTACCTCCTCCCCCAGTCCCAAGCACCCACCCCAAAAAATACATTCAAACATAATCCCTCCAACTATAAGTAGGGAGCATGTACTTTCTGTGCTCACCCAAACCAAGAGCATGGCCTCAGCTGGTCATAACAACAGGCCAGGATGCCTTCTAGACAGTCTAAAATATGACTTATCAGGAATCCTGGTGTCATTATTTAACTATAGCTTAAAACAGACTTTGCACCATATGAATGGAGAACTAAAGTGATCATCCCCATGTCATAAGGGAGGACCTTCAACAGATCCTGGAGACTACAGACCCATTAATCTGACTAGTCTTATTTGCAAAACCATGGAAACCATTATCATGGAAATTATCAACAAGGTATTAAAACCAAAACCTTTTATTAGATTTCCGACATTATCAGTAAGTGCTTTTCTCTCTAACATGAGATGACTTCAGACTGAATAATGCTTCATAAAAACATCATTAAGTACAGAAATTATATCACATGACTCAATTAATGTTTAACTCCTTTCTTTTTAAACAGGCAACAAAATATTCACAATTATTTAACCCTGGTAGGTAACAGGTGTTTAATCTCATTTGCCGTAAGTATTCATGCCACCCTCTTGCATTGTCTGCATTAAACATTTTATCACAGTTTTTAATTTCAACCAATACTAAAAATTTGAAATCCACCTTATATCTTCTATACTTGTGATGCTTTCCCAATGCAATCCTTTCAATCCCCACTTGTACTGCATGCTTATGTTCATAAATTCATTTGTAGAATTCTTTGACAATATGACCTACATAAAATGAAGAACAAGATCTGCAAATTACTAAATATACTACAAATAATGTAGTAACATCAGCCCTCAGTGATTTACCTGAAAATCACAAATTTTATGAGGAACAGACCAACAATATGAGGCAAAAATCTGTACATTCTGTGAAAATCTGGACAGTTGAGGTATGCTGTGCAGATAATTATTACTTTGGCTAATAAAACAGTTCTTGAGCAAGTCAAACAAACAAAACGTCTGTGGACAGTCCTAGATTAACTATTTAAATTTGATCATCGTGCCAACTTTGCCATTGCCAAAACAACTAAAAACTGGGAATGCTGTACAACATCAGATCTTACCTAACATCACATCCCCATCTGAAAGCTCTTAAATTTATTTTACTGCTAAGAGTATTTTATGTAGCCCCCACATTAACAAATCATCAAAATTCTCTTCTAATCAAACTGCAGGGATTCTACAATAAATCAGACAAAATTTCTATGAATCTATCTCACAAATCCCAACACTGTTTAGCCCTTCAGAAAATAACATGCCTTGAACTTCAAAACACACTGAGCTATGCCCAGCTGAATACTACACATAGCACCCTGTATAACCCAAATAAATGTACCATCATTATCGAGCATAGCACAGTATGGAAAACTAAAGGCTGAATGCAACTCAAAACTTTTTCAACAAAATTTGAAAACTCACTTAATGATTACTTGTGCATGCTCCTGTTCTAATGGTGACAAAAACTAAGTATATACTATCCAACAGCATACATCAAATTTTCATTTTTTGACCCCTAACCGGGAAAAAGCCAAAAAGACAAACAACATTCTTCCTGCAAATTGTCATCAGCTGTCACTGGTGCCTCTGCCCCATCTCACAGCTCTACTGGGCATAAAATGTGGGATAATGCTAGTTTAAAAAAATGATGGAAAAATATAAGCACATTATTAAAGAGACTGTAAAATCTGAAAAGTAATGAACTATATCTCAAACTGCTACCACACAAAGTAATTTATTTTTGCTTCAGAAAAAGGAAGATGTAATATGTGTGTCCCCTTCCTTTAAATTATTGTTGTCACTAGTATGTTGGTCATATAGTGTGGTTTTCTGTGGACAAGACAACTACAGAAAATCACTAAAGGTTAGGGGGATTCAGAAAATTGTGCAAAAAGGTAAATCAAACTTGAAAGTAGGGATATACCTCCAAAAATATTGCCATCCTAAATCAGGCCAGAAAATAAGGATGCTCCTGCAAAATAGGGGTATTTGAGAGGTCTGCCCCCAGGATAGACATGTTTATCCTTCCCCTGATGTACCTCAGATGCTTGAACTCCTGACTGAACGCAGATCACCTGGAGTCTAGGTAAAGCTTTAGACATGTATGCCACAATTTCTCTTGACTATTCTAATGATTCCTAGATCTTGTAATTACACTCATCCTACCTCCTATCTTCCAAGATACCACGATTTCTACTTCTGCCACCCCCACAGAACCTCTATCCTGACTTCCCTTCTGTATTTTCCTTTCACGTCCACTTTCACTTTCTGCTTCTATACCTTAAATTTAGCTTTCATTTGAATACTTAACAGTAACATTTTGAGACTAGATAAGAAAACTGTACTATAATAGATAAACTCCAAAAGGCACATCAGAAAAGCCCAACTACACTAAGGAGAAATATTTATTAAATCTCACAGCACTTTTTGCCAAAGACTTCACATTTGTAAAAAGCAATAATCTAATCTCTGCCACATTGACAGACACATATAAAATAATGAAACTTCATAGACTGCACATACACACAAATGCACATTCATACACTATGAAAACTAAACAAATTGTCATAAAGCAACCCCCTAGAACAATCAAATTTACATAAAACAAAATTAAAATATTAATTACTATTAAAAGGAAACCAAGTTTAAAAAGCTAAACTAAGATTAAACTTTTAATCTATATAACATAATTAATGTATAAAACAAAAATGTGAACATACCCACACTAAACCACTAAAACACTACTATAGAAATACCTAGCAATATTAAAATGTACTTCAAATCTAGAGTACAAAATCATGCAATAGGCAAACCATTTATAAAAGCTCAATGTGACCTAGGTAGACCTTTAATCAGTAAACATTTTATAAAATTACCAGATCTCTCAGAAATGAACTGAAACAATAATCCAAACTAAAAAAAGTGCCAGAAACTCCTTAGGTAAAAAATTAAATAGTTTCTACTGTAGGGTTAGGTTCTGCATTTCTTTAGTCATGGCTTTTCCACTCATCATGAAAAAAAAATTAACCGAAGGATATAAAAGTGTGGAGTGAACCACTTCTCCTGACGCAAGAACAGAGAGAAATAAAATAAAGGGTAAACAGCAAGGTCGGAGAAGCGGAACAAAGCAGGCGGAGAACAAATAATCCTTTAGTATATGTCACAAGTTGTTCAGCTCGTAATAAAACAGTATCCAAACTCTCCAAAATAGTTGAACAATTTATTATGAAAGAGTTAGCGCTTTCACCTATTCAGGCTTCATCAGACTCAACACATAATTACTATAAAACATTGAATATATACTACAAAAGGCGGGAAAGCGGAATCAATAATGCAATTAAGAATACAATTAATAAAGTTTCTGGCAGTTAGCTATCAACAAAGTAAAATGCTTACACGAGCAGCCAATACATGAAAAGGCAAAAACCTAAGCTCTTATATAAATGTAAACATAGTATCTAAAAATAATATGTATAGAGTAATAAAAACACTGTGCCAGTTTATGGATCACTAAACCAATATACATAAGAAACATAAAAAACAATGCAAGGAGCTGCCTAATATAAGTAAATATAAACATACTATCTAGAAAATGTGTAGAATAAATAAAAACACTGTGCCAGTGTATGGATCACTGAACCAAATATACAATAGACATAGAAAACAGTGCAAGAAGCTATCTAATAAATATATACATAAATGTTACTAAATGTGATCAATAAAAACGAAAAAATAGCTAAAAAACACAATACAACATCTTGTAAAAGAATATTTTGCTTGTGTTGTATATATACTATGTTCACTTATAAATCTTCAATCTCCTCATTATCCATAAATTCTCTCTACCTTCTGTGTGTGTCCTAATGTCCCCTCCCCTTCATGTTTTTAATTTTAGGATCCTAGAGACCATCCATACCACCAACAGGGGAGGGGACATTAGGACACACACAGAAGGTAGAGAGAATTTTTGGATAATGAAATTTAGGTCAGACAGTCCACCAGGCTTGAATGTTAAGGTATCTGTGAAACCTTTTCTGAAAATGAGGAGATTGAAGATTTATGTATATATTAGTAACATTTATGTATATATTTATTAGATAGCTTCTTGCACTGTTTTCTATGTCTATTGTATATTTGGTTCAGTGATCCATACACTGGCACAGTGTTTTTATTTATTCTACATGTGCATGAATGTGTGTGTGTGTGTGTGTGTGTGTGTGTGTGTGTGTGTGTGTGTGTGTGTGTGTGTGTGTGTGTGTGTGTGTGTGTGTGTGTGTGTGTGTGTGTGTGTATGTGTGTGTGTGTGTGTGTGTGTGTGTGTGTGTGTGTGTGTGTGTGTGTGTGTGTGTGTGTGTGTGTATGTGTATGTGTATCTTGGTGTTTGTCCTTGCATGACAGGAGTACTAGAGCAGAACTGCCATCTTTTTAGCCTTTCCTTTCTGATACCACCCAAGGCAAATACATTATGGCAGGTTTACTGTATGTCTATATATATCTGTGTGTGTATGTGTATGTGTGTTTGCATCTGCATGTTGAGTGAAGACCTTATTTGAACAAGCCATCTCCATCATACCTCTCATCTTCTATGCTCAAGAATTTTGTATGAAGCCAAAAATGACAGAGGGGAGAGGGACAAAGGTGCAAAATCAAGGACCTTTTTCAAATATTTAAAAGTTAATCCAACAACAGGTTTTTCATCAACTTGTATATTTTGGACAATAAGAGGATGATACTCTAAAAACAATCATTATTAACTAAATATGATCCTGAGTGATTTACCAGAAAAACAACAAAAAAATGGAGAGGACAGGGCACAAATATGAGACAAAATCAAGGAAGTTCATTGAAAGTAGAGCCATTTGAGAAGTATAATTGCCATATATGTTTGCATTTGGCACACTCGTTCTTGATCCCTCATCCAAGTTGAAAAATGTAAATTACTATATATCTGTATCTTCTTTTTTTTCAGCTGCACCCATTAGGGGTCACCACAGCAGATCATCTGTTTCCATTTCTTGCTGTCCTCTACATCTTGCTCTGTCACACCAAGCACCTACATGTCCTCTCTCACCACATCCATAAACCTTATCTTAGGCCTTCCTCTTTGCGTCTTACCTATTAGCTCCATCCTTTGCATCCTTTTTCCAATATACCCAGCACCCCTCCTCAGCACATGTCCAAACCAATGCAATCTCACCTCTTTGGCTTTGTCTCTAAACTGTCCAACCTCAGCTGACCCTGTAATGGTACTCATTTCTAATCCTGTCCATCCTCATCACACCCAATGCAAATCTTAACATCTTTAATTCTGCCACCTCCAGCTCTGCCTCCTGCCTTTTTATCTATGCCATTGTCCCCAATCCATATAACATAGCTGGTCTCACTACCATCTTGTAGACCTTCCTTTTCATACTTACTGGTACCTGTCTGTCACAAATCACTCCTGACACACTTCTCCACCCAATCTACCCTGCCTGCACTCTCTGCTTCACCTCTTTTCCACACTCACCGTTACTCTGAACATTTGATCACAAGTATTTAAACTCATCCACCTTTGCCACCTCTACTCCCTGCATCCTCACCATTCCTCTATCCTCCCTCTCATTCACACACACATATTCTCTCTTAGTCCTGCTGGCCTTCATTCCTCTTCTCTCTGGAGCATACCTCCACCTCTCCAGGGTCTCCTTAACCTGTTCCCTACTCTTGCCTACAGATCACAATGTCATGCACAAACATCATAGTCCATGGGAACTCCTGTCTGGGCTCATCTGTCAACCTGTCCATCACCACTGCAAATAAGAAAGGGCTCAGAGCTGTTACTTGATGTAATCCCACCTCCACCTTAAATGCATCCGTCACTCTCATGGCAGATCACACCACTGTCACACTACCCTTGCACATATCCTGTACCACTCTTACATACTTCTCTGCCACTCCCAACTTCCTCATACAATACAACACCTCATCTCTAGGCACCCTGTTATATGCTTTCTCTAAGTCCACAAAGACACAAATCAACTCCTTCTGACCTTTTCTATACTTCTTCATCAACACCCACAGACAAACATTGCATCTGTAGTGCCCTTTCCTGGCATGAAGCTGTACTGCTGCTCACGAATCATCACCTATCTTCTTAACCTAGCTTCCACTACTCTTTCCCATAACATCATGCTGTGGCTGATCAATTTTATCCCTCTGTAGTTACTACAGCTCTGAACATCACTCTTATTGTTAAAAATCGGTACCAATACACCACTTCTCAACTCCCCGGGCATCCTCTCACTTTCCTAGATTTTGTTAAACAATCTGGTTAAAAACACCACTGCCATCTCTCCTAAACACCTCAATGCTTCCACAGATATGTCATCTTGACTAACAGCCTTTCCATTCTTCATCCTCTTTGTAGCTGTCCTTACTTCCTTCTTGCTAATCTATTGCACTTCCTGATTCACTATCACCACATCACCCAACCTTCTCCCTCTCTCTCTCATTCTCTTCATTCATCAGCCCCTCAAAGTACTCTTTCGTTCTGCTCAATACACTCTCCTTGCTTCGGAGTACATTTCCCTCATTATCCTTTATCACCCTAATCTGCAGCACATCTTTTCCAGCTCAGTCCATCTGTCTAGTCAATCGGTGCAGGTCCTTTTCTCCCTCCATAGTGTCCACACTTTCAAGCTACTTGCCATATGCCTTATCCTTAGACTTCTCCACCTCTCTCTTCAAAATACCCCTCATCTCCTTGTACTTCTGTCTACTTTCTTCATCTCTCTGGCAATCCCACTTCTTTGCCAACCTTTTCCTCTGTACACTCTCCTTTACTTTCTCATTCCACCACCAGGTCTCCTTGTCCTCCTTCCTCTGTCCCATTGTCAAACAAGCACCTTTCTAGCTGTCTCCCTTACCACATCTGCTGTGGCTGCCCAGATATCTTGTAACTCTTTACTGCCATCTAGTGCCTGACTTAACTCTTCCCTGAACTCCACCTTACAGTTTTCCTTTTTCAGCTTCCACCATTTGCTCCTTGGCACTGCCCTCACTCTCATCTTCTTCTTTTTTCACCAATGTCATCCTACAGACCACCATCCTATGCTGCCTAACTATGCTTTCTCTTGTCACCACTTTGCAGTCTCCAATTTCCTTCAGACTGGCATTCCTGCATAGGATATAATCCACCTGTGTGCATCTTCCTCCACTATTTTACATCACCCTTTGCTCCTTCCTCTTCTTAAAATATGTATTTACCACAACCATGTCCATCCTTTACAGAAAATCCACTACCATCTGACCTTCTACATTCCTCTCCTTTACACCATGCCTACCCATCACCTCATCATCCCTTCTGTTGCCTTCACCAACATGCCCATTGAAATCCACTCCAATCACCACTCTCTCACCCTTTGGTATACTCTCTAACATTTCATCAAACTCACTCCAGAATTTTTGTTGCTCAACCATTGCACACCCAACTTGTGGAGCATTTGCACAAACAGCATTTATCATCACACCATCAATTTCCAGTTTCATAAACATCACTCTGTCTGACACTCTTTTCACCTCCAACACACTCTTGACATACTGTTCCTTCAGGATAACCCCTACTCCATTTCATCTCCCATCCATACTATTGTAGAACAATTTGAACCTACCTCCGATACACCTGGCCTTACTCTCCTTCCATGTGGTCTCTTGCATGCTCAATATGTCAACATTCCTTCTCTCCATCATATCAGCTAGCTATCTCCCTTTACCAGTTATACTGCCAACATTCAAAGTTCCTACCCTCAATTCCACACTCCTAACTTTCCTCCCCTCCTCCTGCCTCTGGGCATGCCTTCTTCCTCTTCTTCTCCTTCTCCTTTGGCCAACAGTAGCCCAATTTCCACCAGAACCCTGTTGGCTAACAGTACTGGAAGCGGTTGTTGTTAAAGCAGGCTTTGATCGATCCCGTATGAAAATTTGCATTGTTGTCCGCATGTGGAAAGAAATGTATTCCATATGCCCTTCCTGACGTAACCCTCCCCGTTTATCTGTGCTGGGGGTTGGCACAAATAAATACACTGGCTTGTGCATTTCCCATTGGCTGGGTTACTATCTGTTTGTATGCACCGTTGTTAATACTCTGTCCAGGCTGCTCTGTGTATTTATGGAGACTTCTTCAGTAGAATGATATAAACAAGTGAGAAGCAATTCAACAGGCAATTAAGTGGTCTATCACTTGTGTGTGAATTCTTATAAAGAGAACATAAATGACAGTTTTAAGTTTTAAGATGAGGAAATGGGGGTTTAAAATATGAGGTTATATTGGTGCACCTTTTATCATTTTAAGAAAATACTAGCATGCATTATGCATAGAATGTGTTACACCTGACTACAACACCTGTTACTGAATCCAGTTTCAGACCTTTCACTCTCATTCTGCACTGCATTACCTCCATTTAAATAGGCTGCCAACATATGAGACCAAGTAGACTTACAGATAGAGCAGTCTTACTAATTATAAAGTATACCAGTCTATGCCATGCACATGTTGACTTACACATTCTTACATATCATGAATCTAGATGGATCATTTGCAATTCCTTAAGTGTCAAGTAGTAAAACTACATATTTATATGTTGCATAACCCCTTTTCCCCACTCATTACAGAGATAACACACTACTAACCTCAACCTTCTTCATATAAGAATAACTGCTGCATCATTTTGGGTGACACTGTGATCCCACTAGTGTCTGAGTCACCTTCTTCTCCTTCACCAACTACAACACCAAATAAATCGCACACTAATGCAGATCACAAAACTCTCTCATTAGTAACCATTCTGCAGAAGATTGGTTATTGACCAACCTCTTACATAATCAAATCCTCCCGACATTCTTAAGTGACCGATATAGTGTTTCCACTGCTCTGTCCCCAACTAGCCATAATCCCACTGCCAAATGAATAGCCTTCATATCCTTCCATATAACAGCTACTGTGCACTTAAAACATGAAATGGCTAACACAGGGTGAACAAACAGAAAAGCAGCACTTTCTGTACTTATTAAACATTCTTTAACTCTTGTAAGAAAATAATTTCCCTTAAATAACAATGATAACACTAATGAAAAAACAGTCAAAGCACTCTCAGCTCTTCGGTCCTTAGCCCCACTAAAACTAGAATTAAAAAACAGTCATAATGTTTATTACAATTATAAAGGCAACAATAACAAAGATGAAAACACTGAATACTTGGAAAAACCTGCAAAAAATTAATAAGGAAAAAAGACCTGTACCAAATCAAAAAGGAGGATTTCTGGAAAACAAACCCAATCTGCTGTGAACTCAAGTCATTCACACATAACTTCAGTCGAACCTCTTACACTTTTAACAGTTCTGATGATGTCTTGACTTCCAGGAGAGAGAACATTGCACACTTCACCAGCATAGCTATTAAAATACAATTGACTCTACCTAATTTTCTGTACCACATACTCAGAACATTCATCATATTATAACCCTTTTTTACTGCTTCTCTATTCCACTCCCCGTAACAAAAAATGGCAAAACTCCATGTGCCCCTACATTTCTCTATGGCTGTAATGCATTCATTGTTCTGCTCCTTTAACATATTACTAGGATATGTAGCCAATGAAAATCACTGATTATCATGTCTTTAGTTACACTTCCTATCCCCATGTCTCCTAAAAAATATCATCTCGTTTCTACATTATTCCCTTTCTCTAAAGGGCCGCAGCACTTACTATGTCCTCATTATTTTTGTATGTGCAGTATTTGTAATAATATAGAATTAGGCAACTTATGTGCAGTTTTCTTTGATACTGTGTAAGCAGTGGATTAGTAGCTTAAAACTTACTTCTAAATGTAGCCCATTCTGTACTTAGGAGATTTAGCCTTAAGTCAACCTAACAGTCTTTTTGTTTAAGAATAATGCAAGGGTGCATTATAATTCTTTCCTCTCCCACTGATGCCTTTTCCTGCTGGTTTACACAGTACTGCATACTCATCTGTCTTTTCATTAATATACCAAGATGGATTAGCTAGGCAGGTAGGATTCAGTTTTGTAGAGTAAACAGAGATGAGAGGTGCGGGTTTGAATTTTGATTCCTCCGGTTTGTATTCAGTAATCCTGATGTGTGCACAGTAATAAGAGTGACACAGCAATGACTGAATGTGCAAAAATGTGATATTGTACTTCATGCCAAGCCTAACATGTAATGCTCACTATTAAGAATACTTGGGGGTTGGCACAATGGTTGAGGTGTTTACATCACAGAATCAAGGTACATTGTTTGATTCTCACTTTTGAAAGGGAACTTGGCTAGACTTAACATGGCCACCAAGGGCAGCTGGTCTAGTACTCATCTATGAACTAAACTAGATGTATAACTGCAAGAAGCTGTCAGTCATACCTAACTGACGACTATCAGTAGATGTGGCATACCTAAACTTCACAATGTCCTATTTAGGCACAGGCTTGAAAATTGGAGAGGTTTGAGTGTAGGATCAAGACTGAGAAACAATGTAAATATGTGATTAAGTAGTAGGGTATGGGCAGTTGTTGGGATTGAGTTAATGTCGGGAATTAAAGAAATGAATGCCAGCAATGTCTGTCCTAAGTCTAGTTATGTGTTTGTCTTAGAAATATAAAACAGCAGGTGAAAAGGAGGAAATTTACATCTAGTTATTGCACAATCAGTACAGGTGCTCCCCAGGGGTGTGTGCTCTCCCCACTGCTATTCTCCTCTGCACTAATGACTGCACCCTAAGGACCCCTCTGTCAAACTTATTACATATGCAGATGATACAACTGTCATCAGGCTCATCAGAAATGGTGATGAGTCTGCATACAGATGGGAGGTTGAGCAGCTGGCCCTTTGGTATAGTCAGAATAATCTGGAGCTGAAAACTCTTAAAACTGTGGAGATGACAGTGGACTTTAGGAGTGGTACTACAATATTATCCCCCCTCTTTATATTTAATACTGCTGTGTCAGTTGTGGAATCCTTCAAGTCTTTGGGATCTATAATCTCCTGGGACTTGAAGTGGAAGACCAATGTAGGGGCCATCATAAAAAAGGCACAACAGCGAATGTACTTTCTGTGACAACTGAGGAAGTTCAACCTCCCACAGGAACTGTTGATTCAGTTCTATACAGCAGTCATTGAGTCTGTTCTCAGCTCATCCATAACAGTGTGGTTTGGATCTCTGTCTAATCATGACAACCATGGGTTACATTGAATAGTCAGCTCTGCTGAAAATATCATTGGTGCTAGTTTGCCCTCCTTACAGGACCTGTACTATTCCAGAGTCTTGAAAAGGGAAGGGAAAATCATCACCGACCCTTCACATCTAGGCCACCATCTTTTTCAACTATTACCATCAGCCAGGCATTATAGATTAATACGCACCAAAACAAGCAGATATAAGAACAGTTTTTTCCACAGGCCATCAAGTTCATAAATGGTTAACTCAGCTTATTAGGCTGGGGTATTCTTTTTCCCAAGCCTACGAGGATTCTGCAGTATTGTTTACATATTATTAATACCTGTTTCTTTCAGAATTTATTTCAGTAGTTCTTGCACTGAGTTGCACTTTCTATGTATATGTATATTTACTTTTTTGTCTTGTTCTTAATAGTTCAGTGTATGTCATTTGTCTTGTTTTTAATAGTTGTATGTATGTTGTTTATGTAATTCATTCTTGGAGATTCACTGAAACTGGAATCAGATTCCTTGTATGTGTGCATACTTGGCCAATAAATGTGATTCTGATTCTGATCAACATCTTTTCTGATGAAATAAGGAAACAGCAGTGATGGATGTTGAGGAAACTACTACGAAAATATTTATAAAAGCTGTACAAGTGGGTGGAAAAGTGGTAGTTAAGATTCAATGTAAACAAATGTAAAATATCATACTAAGGTCACAACAAGATGATATGTGAAGAATCACCTATGGAGAATAGACCTGATAAAAATGCATATAGAGAAAGGTACTTGAGTCTGCTTGAATAAAACAAAAGGAAAACCACCATAAAGATTTGTGAGATGGATAAGAAGGGATATGACCACAGGTTAGACAGATAATTGTTTTCAACTGAGACCAGAAAAATGAGGGGACTCGACAGGTGCATAACATCATGCCATGGAACTGTGAAGTGATCATTCTAATCAGGAATAACAGAGTTAACATAAGGAAGATCAAAGCAGTATATGCACACAGAAATAGACTCTATAATCTGGAATTATCATAAATATTTTTTTTTATCTACATCAGATAATTAAGAAATAACAGTCAATGATGCTTTGAATTAATTCATGATATCTATTCCAAAATCAAAGATATTGTTCATATACTTGAAGATAAATTTAGTGTCAGTTTCACATCTTAAGCAGCCATTGAAGTTCCACAAATGAATGAGTCCATCCCACCCAAGATTACTATGGAACACAATCAAGCTATACTCTCCAAAGCTAAAAATGCCATGTCTATTGACCCTAGCAATGTACATGGTTGCTTAATTAACAGCATCAAAACTGCCCTCTCTGAACCTCTTTTAAAACTATTCAACTTAATCACCACCATGAGGTATGCTTCTGAAGTCTATAAAATGGCTGTCTTTATGCCCTTCCATAAAGTTGCCCCACTTGCTATCCTGGGAAATATAGATCCATCAACCTCCAAGGTTATTTTGCAAAGCCATCCATGTAGTACATCTCACTTCATAAACTCCAGTATAACAAGTCTTATTAGTCTAGACACACAACATTGTTTTCTAAAAGTAGATCACATTTACTTAATTTACAAAATTCAGGTAAAGCACTAAAGCTGCCAGCTGTAGTCAGGCTGTTCATACAGTGTTCATGGATCTGTCCAAGGCCTTTGACACTGTTCACCATGCTGGAACTGTAAACAATCTTAAACGCCTAAATGAAAACAAGATGGCGCATCAGAAAGCAAAAAACGTGACTAGTGTCAATCCTCTTGTCTCAGTCCAGTTACCTTTTCTTTTGGGCATCCACTTTCTGGATCTCCAACCCACTAACCCAGACATATGTGGCTAACTACATTTCAAGATTTCTGCAAACTGGGTGTCATTCACTTAACATTAACTACTGTGTTACTACAGCAAGGGATGATTCATGCAAATCAACAGTGTGATAGAAATAAGCTTAAACCAGTTACAAAGAAATATAGCCTTGCTCCCACTGATAAACACATTTTGACAGCAACTTATATTATAGACACTTCAATCTAGACTAATATAACACATTCGCGGACAACGTCTTATACTTTGACCACCATGAGGAAGCAGTAGTCGGGAAATCTTACCAGCCTAATTAATAATTAACGATACCTCAGCCATGTCAAACAAAGTTATCATTGCTCTATAGTCTGCTCTTATCAGACTAGTTATAGACTATAATGCCCCTTTTAGTGTGCATTTATCTAAACATATCACAGAATTTGAAGGATCGCAGAAGTTCTTAACTAAAAAGATCAAAAGAGTAATGACCCTCAGTGATCAAAGGAAGCTTGAAGCTCCTTTCCCATAGGCTGTCTCCTACAGACTCATCCGACATTGTGAATTATGTCTAGTAATCAGTGCTAAAGACCCAATCCTCCTAGATCCCATATACTTCCACAAAACAAACACTCTAAAGTCTTGTGCTGGATGGACAGATTGATTCCTCAGTGCTTCCCCCTTATCTGGAATGTTCACTATTATATACACAAAAACGGTGATACCCTTACTCCCTTTAAGGACATCCTTGAGAACTGCATGGGCACCTGAAAACTCATCCTTGGCCTGACTTGTTTTGCCATCCTGAAGGCAGGACATGACCTATGAGAGCAAGGTGCTTATGATCCATTGACTGACTCTACCTTGTAAACTCTATGGCTCTGTGAATCTATGGAAAACAAAATATAGGAAGTTTTAGCATACACTGAAAGAGCCTTCAATGTATGTATTGAAGGAAATATATGGCCTTTCAGGAATGTGTTTCCCTGATAGGAACATTAGTCTAAACATTCTGTGCACTAGAATCCCTGGTGATGCCTAACCTGGTGTACAATTTGCCTGAATTGAATTAAAAATGGACAACTTCTGCATTTTACAACTATAGCAAAAGAAGTCCTTGCTCGGGTTCTGTGCAACCAAAATAAGTATGTCATCTCTGCAATGTATAATGTAGTGTGTTTTTAAGCAGTTTAATAAGGTTCAAGTACATAAGGATTTCACATGATTCTGTCTTGCTGTTTCACTTGCTATCATGATAATAGTGTGCTTACTGACTCCTGGAGGTCTGTTATCTATCTATCAAGCTGGAAGCATCTGCAAAGCAAATCTGAAACTACTAGCAGAATCTTCAGCAGTTATCAGTGGTATTCTTTGAAACCTATAGTAGTTGCTACTTAGAAGTATAAAAATGTAATTTCTGCCTATTCTGAGTGCTATACTTCATATATGGATTGGAATTAAACTAATTCCTACAATTTCAGGATCCCATCTGGTCCCCATTATTACATGTGTATATATCCAAAAGAGAGGTACCTTATTTGCATCCGACTGTATAACCATATGGAGATTGCTTAAACAATGCTATGAATATTCTTTAAAGGCTAAAAATGCATCTATATTCATATCACTCCCCCACTAAAAAAAATCCTCAAGGCAGTATCTGGAGAAAGTACTAATTGCCATAAAAAGTATTCTACTCACAAAATATACAATTCTCTTGCCTCCAGTGCATGAAGGATCCAGTGTAAACAGGTGCTAATACTGCTGACCTTGCTATGCCACACTCCTTATGGTATAACTGATCACTTAACAGAAAATATGTCTGCTCCAGGGTCTAGAAGTCAATAAATTAACATATTAATATTACTGGAAAAACAATCCGAATACTGTAAACGTGACTAATAAAATGCTTTGTAGCTGCCATGGTGAGTACATGTTTGCAGAGACTACATATCAGTAATCACCATAAACATACCCAGAAATGGATACAAACTACTGTTTGCAGGAATCATACAGTATGTTTTCTTGAAACCACAGCAAAAATTCATAAGTAGGAAGTGGAAGGATGTTTTGTGGAGGAGTTTATGGAATAAATAATTTCGGTGACTGTATTATTAAATTCTGAAAGAAAATGTAGGCAACAGTAAGGTGTTGTACAGGGTTCACGCTCCCTTCAAAATTCAAAGGCCTTATAAAACTAAGTTCAGCTTAGGATAGCTAAATTATTTACATTTGTAAGGTACTTGCTGTGCAAACACAGGAAACCTAGCATAGCATTCAGGAATAACTATATCATAGGTGGATATTTGATATGTAATCTTAATACTCAGTTACCGCAAAACAGGTGAGAGATGACTGGAGATTTTTTCCAATCTAGATAATATTTTTATGATGTGATGTTTCTGTGTTATTTAGGTAAACAATTGTATAAAGTGATACAAGTATTATGTATTTCCTGCATTTTGCAATGCCAAGTACATTACTAAAACTGTTACAGTCATTTGCATTAGGCCATCAAAACATGTCAGGCATTAGGTATAAAATGGTGAATGACACTCTACCCAAAAATGTAATTATAGGTATGTCAATATACAAGTTAAGTTCTCTTGGTAATGACAGTTATGATTTTGTTTAGATTTGTCAATGTTGAAACGTTTTGAATAAATATAAGAACTACTGGCTGTTTTCATTTTTTTTAAGTTTTATTACATTGAATTGCTTTGATTTAAAATTGTAGACTTAAATGAATTATTTTGATTTAAAACTAGAGTCTCATAGTAAGTTATCCAGGTAGACAGTGCTTTTATGACAGTTAGGAAATAGTTGTTAATCTAGGCTTTCACCTAATGCTCTGCTGACATCTAGTGGCTTTTATTGGTATTGCATGCAGTTTTAAATAATTTTTTTTGTCTCATTCCCTGCAGAAAATTATTTTGAACTTCATGGCTGTAGACAGCTTTACTTGTATTCAGATATGCTTGTTCACTAATTATCTGAAGAGTGGAATCAGGTATATTTGTTGGGATATTGTTAGGATATCGCACTTGGCAATATATCCTTTCGGGCTGTCAATTTCTATACCATATGAATAACTGAAGTTATGAATTATGCATTGATTTTAGTATACGTGATCAATTTTGACCAGAAATATTATTTGATTGTATTAATATAAATATCTAATAAATGGCTCCAGTTATGATTGAAAAGGGTCTTTGGACAAGCTTACCTACCCTGTTAACAAATACAAAATAAGTAAGTAAATAAATAATCCTATTACATGTGATATAAATGTATGGATTGTAACTTTTGAAAAATGTATTTTATAGAAATATATATATATATATATATATATACACACACATACACACGCACACACACACACACGCACGCACATACATATACAAAATAGGATTTTTGCACAGCTGTAGTTCTTTTACATAACTAATCTATCAGGAGATTAAAAAATTAATATGGTTATATGTTAATTCATTGGTTCGTTAAGATTTTATGCATTTATTTATTAAACAGGATAGAACACTGATCTCATGGTCCATTTTCAGGTTCAGGCTAGGAACACCTAAAAAATAGAATTATGTAATAAAATGTATAACAGATTACAATAATAGAGATACCAATGTGATCAAAAAAATTTAAGCACAAATTACAGAGTACACCACATTAACTTTTTTAGTAAAATAAAATGAGCAAATCAGAAAAAAACATTCAGGAAAGAGGCTAGTCTTAGAAATGTCTTCGCCCCTAAAGTGAATATAATAAGACATATTGAAGTAGAAATAGTGATTTATGTATGTAGAGCAGATGGTTCTAGAGAAGAGGATGGTCATTATCAGAACTGATGTGTCACAGTAGTATACAGAAGTTCTTTGTGAGAGGAAAGCTGGGTCCTTTTAAGCGATGCACTTTAGTCTGAAGCATTTGCAAGCTGCATATTTGATTAGGAATCACTTCAGATCATGTCTAAATGATTTAGTGCAAGAGATGTCTTTTTTCTTAACACCTTTATTGAAATTTCACCAGTGACAAAGACAAACTTACATTTATATAAAAATAGTCAAGCCATATTAACAAGTTCATGTTTACAAATATAAGATATATAACAATATATGTGATGTATAATCTAAAATGTAATTTATTCCTCCTCTTTTTAAAAGCTCCTATTCCTGTTCTTTTATCTCTGTTACTATATTCACTACTTCAGGTACATTTGGTATAGATTTTGATTTCCATTTTCTAGTAATTTTTTTTGGTAGCCACCAGAATTAATCTTAACATGGCCTTAATATGTATAGTTAATTTAGATTCTGTATCTCAGCTTAGAAAAATAATTTCCTTAGTTATTCATTTGCTCACCAAATATTCCTGACAAAGTGCCCTGTAGGGAATTTTTAAAGTCTGCCAACAAATTACACTCCCAAAACATGTTGCCAGTTGCCTCTTTCTTCCCCATCATACCTACAACATTTGCCATCTACCTGAGGAAAAATTCTTTGAAGTCTGTTTGGGGTATAACAGTATCTATGCAAATACTTCTAGGCAAAAATTCTAAATCTTCTAGAATTTGGTGCATATTTAGGAACCAAACATATTCCCTCCCTTTGTTTCTTTGTGAATTGCATATCTAATCTCTCTTTCTTGTCCTTTCTAACCTATTCTGATTGATTCCTATAGTTATTGTGCCATATCTTATATGGCCAACTAGTTAGTTGTATACACAGGTCAGGCATATTTTTATCAACCAGAGGAGAAGGTGTGGACAGTAATTAATAAATAGTTGAAGGATTTTGTTTGGTAGTGGAAGAGGCAGGAGTCAAGTGGGATAACATGATCCTCCCAAAAGAACAATGGAGGTTTAGAATTATCTGATTTGAAGGCATATTTTACAGCTACACAATTAAGGTGCTTATACAAAACACAAGAAGAAAGTTAAAATTCAAAGTGGAAAGAGATGAAGCAGAAAATAATTCAGGGGAAAAGGAAAGAATGGTATTTTGGACACAGATCCTTAAGGAGGCTAACATCAGCCATACAGAATATTATATTTATAAAGTAGCAGAAAGTATACTAAGAACTAAGCAAACATGGGAATGGAGAAAGGAGATTTTACCAGTAGGAATAACTGCAGTTAGGGGTACCGAGAACAAACAAGAGGGGGTAGAATTTACTGGAGGAAGCTAGTGAAGGAACCAAGATACTGGAATCAAATAATTAGAGAAGGAAAGGTAATAGAATGGGAAGAGGCCAAGATGATGTTTGGACTGCAGGCTAGTGACTGCATTCCTATCAGGGATTAATATCAAAGTACAGACAAAGATAGAGGGTGGGGGAATCCTAAACAAAAGACATGCACTGGTTAAGTTTTTAGTTAAATCTAGTACAGAAGCTATTGTTAAAAACTGGAAGAGATCACTTTTAGTTAGTTAGGAAAAGATTTCCAGATCTGTGAACATGGTATGGAGAAGCTGTGGTCTGTGCAGTGCGGTTTGGTTCTTAGTGGATGCACAGTTGCTGTGTTGGGAATGAAGGATTTAAGATGGTAGTGTGAAAATTCAAGGAAAATTAATTTGATGAGTAAGGTGCCGAATATGACTTTTATTTTTGAAAGATTGGTGCTTTAGTGAGCACATGGCAGTGGTATTCTGGCTTGAGAGCCATTCTAGGGAATTTGCAAATGCTGTTGGCAGGAAAGATTTCTTTTTGAAGCTGTCACTACAAGGAAGGAGTCAATATAAAGGTTGTTAAGGAAATACTCCGTTCTCAATTGCATTCCTTCCTTCAGGGAAGAGAAAGTGGGATATCTCATTATCTCAAAAAAAGATGGAAATTGATTTTGGTTCTGGTTACAGGTGGCGCCTCACAATTCAACCACCTCACAACTCGACCGTTTCACAACTCAACCGCCATTTCACGATTTGATCTGGAAAGGAGGCTGAGAAGTTGCTCAGTATTTCCTATTGTTGTATTGTTTATGTAGTGCGGTTGTTCCTTTTATGTGTTGTGAAATGGGGCCCAAGAAGAGTGAGAAGGAGAGAGATACTGGCAGAAAAATAAGTGGCTGAGCATTGAAAAGAAGAAAGCAATCACAGGTACAATGGAGAGAGGAGATAAAACAGGATGAATATTAGAACAGTGTGGGGTGCCCAGGTCTACCATCTCAACCTTTTGGAAAAATAGAGACAGCATCATGGGTGCTAAGGTGTGAAAAGGAGCAAGAAAGGTTTTGGACAAACACAGAAAAACAATTCATGAAGATATGGAGAAGATGCTTCTTATTTAGATCCAGGAAAGGCAGATGAAGGGAGATCCGATAACTCAGACCATGATCAGTGGGAAAGCTAAGCTAGTCTTTGAAGACCTACAAAAAACAACTCCAAGAAGTATCTCTTCAATCCCCATCTGTCCTAAATCTCTGTAATCATTCCACCTTCTCATGTACCTTCTCATATTCTCCTAGTCATTTCCTCTGTTATACTTTATCATCTACAGAATTATTACTACAGCCTCCTAATATCTTTCCTTCTCTAAATCTTAGTTTTTATTTGTGTACTTAGCATTTTACTTTTCACTCATATTTCTATGGCAACATTAGTTGTATTAAATTGCAATTTAGTTTATTAAGTGTGTCTTAATTGTTTGATCAGCATTTTATATTTTCCAATATTGCTATGTCAGCTATAGTTGTACTATTCTGCACTTACTTTATTAAGTCAGTATCAGTTGTTTGTGATATTCTGATTGTACTACTGTTTAAGAATTTTTTCCTCCTTCTGTTATGTAGATTCTCTAAATATGTGCCTGTGATGTTCTACATATTGTATTTTGTGTTTCTTGTGGAGCTTTTCTCCCTGGGCTTCCACTGAAAATGAACTCTGCCTAGCCTAGTAGACTTTCCCCAGTAAACAAATGCAAATAAATAAATAAGTAGCTCACAGCAAACAAAGGAATTAAAACAAGTAGGGGATGGATCCACAGATTTGAAAAAAGAAATGGCATCCACAGTGTGCTGAGACAAAGACAGGCAGCTACTCCTGACAAAGACGGTGCACAGAAATTTGTCAAGGAATTTGGAAGAATTGATAGAGATATTTTTAATTGCAATGAAATGAGGCTTTTCTGGAAGAGATTGCTAAGTAGGACTTGCATAACCCAAGAAGAAGCTAGGATTTCAGGTCACAAGCCCATGAAAGATAGGCTCACACTCCTCCTGGCACCAAATGCCAGTGGAGACTTCAAGCTGAAGCCTCTACTGGTGTATCACTCAGAAAACCCAAGATGATTTGGAAAAGAAAATTATAAAATCAAAACTACCTGTAATGTGGAAAATAAACACCAAAGCTTGGGTAGGCCAGTCAGTTTTCAAGGACTGGATTTTCGAGGAGTTTGCTCCAAGTCTCAAGAATTACCTGACAGAGAACAATTTGCCAATGAAAGGTCTTCTGCTTCTGAACATCCCTTTTGCCCACCCATGACATTTAGAGGAAATTCTTCAAATAGACTGTGATTTCATCAAGGTTCAGTTCCTGCCTCCCAATACAGCTTCTCTCATTCAAACTATAGATCAACAAGTCAATGGCTGCTTCAAGAAGCTGTACACAAAAGCACTCTTCTCAAGGCTCTTCAACATGACACATTCTTCAGATAAAACACTGAAGGAATTCTGGAAAACTGAGTTCATCATTCTTCATGGCATATCATTCATCAAAAGTGCCTGGGATTAAGTGTCACAGAAAGCCCTTTGTGAAACCCGAAGGAAACCGGTTCCTTCTTTTCCCAGGCAAAATTGTGGCTGAAGCAGCAGAAGATGCTGAAGCAGCTGAAGATGCTGCAAGACATCTTTTCCGCAGCAGAGCACCTGGACATAGGTGAGGTGGATGAGGCGGATGTGGAGGAACTGCTACAAGACCATGACAATGAGCTCACAGTGGAGGAACTTAACATCACTTTGCAATGAGCAGGTCAAAGAAAAAGAAAGGGAAATTTCTTCTAAAGATGAGGATGACAGGGAAAAAGAACCTATACCAACAGCCTGCATTAAAGAACTTTTATCCAACTGGGAGAAGGTACAGGCTACAGTCTTGGAGTGGCACCCCAACACAGGCAACGTCAACAGGATGACTGGCTTGTTTAACAACACAATCATGCACCACTTCAAGACCATCCTGGAAAACAGGGAGAGACAAGTCACCCTGGACAAATTTTTTCACCTATACCTGCCAAAAAACAGAGGGAACAGGCAGGACAGGTTGAAGAAGACTCCCCTTCCAACAACTAAAGCCTACGTGGAATCTGTAAATAGTGTAAATATGCTGACTCATGTTCAGTTTTTGGCATGGACACTGGTGGGGCTGAGCAGAGAGGATTGGCACAGGTGTAGGATGCCGACTCACCTGAATGAATTAGCCAGGTAGGGGAGACACTGAGTGAAGTCCTGGAGAGGGATTAAAAATACACACCAGTATAGCTTGTATTGTTTTATAGTTTATATCACATTAAAGTGAACTAAATAAGACATTAATCATAATCAGAGACAACAGATATTCATTACATAACTGGTATCTCACAATGATGTAATGAGTATGCATTTTAGCTGGGCAGGAAACATTTTAGCCTGCATTCTTAGATGGAGCTATCATCAAATAAATTTTTATGTGACATGTGAGCCCTAGTTTTAGGAATGTACAGTAGTCCTCCATTCCTCCTCCACATCTTCTTCTTATTTAAAGGTTCATAGGTTCATAGGTAGATACTAGGCTATCTGCCCTAAGGCATTTATAAGCCTAGCCAGAGTGTAACAAATGTAAATTACCCCATTTTCTACATGTAGGATGATAGAAATATGGAAGGAGTTCTCCAGGGAGTGAATTGATCAATAAGGAAAACAGAAGTGGAGAAAGGCCTGAGCCTTGTGGTACTTCTGTAGTCAGTGGAGTGATGGTGATTTGGAGTTCTCTAATTTGATATAAGAGTTTACCTGTTAGGAAGTTTTTGAGCTATGTAAAAGAGCTTGATTGTTTACTCCCCATTTGATTCGTGATTCAACGAGGAAGGGATAACAAGTGCTTTAGTAAAATCAGTAAAGACTGTCCCAGTACAACTACTTTGATCTATGTTTAATAGACCATCATCTGTTAGGGTGAACATTGGCTTCTTCTAGGTACTTTATAATGGCTTGTGTGGCTCTGACACTCCAAAAGATGTGGTTATTTGGGAAACAAGATCTCTTAGGATTGAAGATGGTTGTAGAGCTGAGAGTAAATTACTTTTCTGAACAGTTTTCCCTGGAGGGGTATGACTGGTATGGGGCAGATACTGATATTAGTATATAATGATCATATTTCTTTACTATCAGGCATTAAAATGTTTTCTCTGTAAGGTACTACACTTTTTTTTTCAGGAGAAGATGAGGCATAGCAGTGGACCTGAAACGCTACTCTGGGTAGTGCTTAATGAATATATATATATATATATATATATATATATATATATATATATATATATATATATGTATATATATATCTTCCCAGCAGGATGAAAGTGATGGCCTTCCTTACCTCTCCAATACTTGCCACAGATGCATCACAATGACACATGATTAGTGCACCTTATTATGATATGCTTTTGTTTCACTGTGTTTGTAGTTATAACATCTGGACAAAAAATGTGTTTGTGTGTATGTGTCAGTGCATATGTATGCTATACATTTGTGAAAATATTTTAATATTCAATACTGTTGGGTCTTTGGAGTCTGCATGTCCTCCCCGCGGTTGGGTGGCCTTCAAAAGACATGCGTGAATGGGTGTACCTTTGCTGAAGGTTGTGCATCAAGCTGGCAACTTGGCACCATAAAAATCGACTGCCAATCATTAGCGGACCGGAGTTCCGCTGTGGTGGCCCCTAACCGGGAAAAGCCGAAAAGACAAACAAACTGTTGTGTCATTTTAGTTAAGAAATGAAATGATTGTAACTTAACATTAACAGTACAGTCACCTGTTATGAGGAATGGGGCTCACTCTTACCTTGTGAGTAGCTGAGAAGAGCTTTATAAAAAGTTGTAAAAGGGTAAAAAGAAAGAAGAGGCTCTGAAAGCAGTGTGTTTGAATACATTTGTATGCAGAAAAATATATAAAGATAAAACAGTGAAGTACTCTAGACAGTGAAGAAGTCTTTATTAAATGACAGAATTATGTAAGCATTTTCATTAATTCTTAAGAAACATAAGAACATATTCCATTTTTTAAAACATCTTGGTTAATATTACATTACTGCATATTTTAATTTCTTATAGTCCCATAGAAATATATTTTCATTGTTTTCTTGACTGCAAATACAAAACTCAAAATGATGAAGTGCAAGTGTGAACAAGCTGTTGGTACACAATACTGCATGTCAGACTGTACTGTCCCATCTGTTCATTTAATTATTGATTCAAGTCAGTTAGTCCAACTAGCGTAATGGGCTCTTCACAAAGACAACTCATTTCAGCCTTATCAACACAAAGCAATTACTCAGAAAATGAATATTAAAAGTAGCCCTTTACTGTGATCATATTCTTACTAATCCTTGTAAGCTGCTATGAGGACCAAGCAGCATTTCATGTTTTGAAGAAGTAAAAATAATGTATGTGCTATGTATCTGCAGAAATAGACTTTCACTTGCCAAGGTACTGATGACATATAACAAGAACAGTTAATGCTGGGCCCTCCAGTTTTCTGTACATTGCTGTTGCAACTGGATGCAATGCCTTTAGATACAGGTTGTGCAAAGAAGAAAATACTTCTTACAACAGTGGCTACATGGTGATCAAAGCATAGTTCATTGTTGACGTAGGTTCCTATATTCTTAACTGTGGGATCAGTTTTCAGAGGTATATTGTTAATGTGATAGTTACAAGCGGGTTCATGCTTGCCAAAGGATACGATTATGCACTTACTAACATTTATAGGTTCATACTAGGCTATCTGCCCTAGGGCATTTATAAGCCTCGCCAGAATGTGTTTGGCTTTCGCCACCCATTTTAAATTTATTTTGCTATGCCCTTTTTCGAGGTTAGTATACTGTGCCTCTGTCTAACAGTGACACAGAAGTGATACCCACGGTAAACCTACGATCTCCCATCCACTCATCAAGATTCCTCTTGAAGAGAGTCAATGAGGGACACTGCCTAACCTGGACTGGGATTTTATTCCAGAGTGAAGGGAGCCTCTGGGTTATGAATCTGTCCCTCCAGCATGTCCTATTTATTTCAGTGCTGAGATTCAAGTCTCTCGAGTGCATAGCTCGATGGGATTTGGATTTTCTGAGGTGCAGCATGTCCATTAATTCCAGGTTGGACATGGCTTTATACGTCAGGCACAGATCACCTCTGAACAGGCGGTATGCCACTGAATAGAGCTGGAGTTTCTTTAACCGGGCAGCATATGGCATCTGTTTGAGCCCTTTGATTCTCTTGGTGAGGTACTTTTGGGGTCTTTCCAGTTGCTGCAGGTGTCTGGTAAGGTACATCCCAAAAGGGGCATTGTACTCAATTATGGGCCTGATGAGGGATGAGTAAAGAGGCACGATGACGTCCCCTGATCTAGATGTGAATCCCTTCATGATTAGATGGGCTATATAAAATGTTTTTCTAACCACTTTGGCCATGTGGTTGTCAAATGAGAGATTGCTATCAACTTGCGTCCCCAGGTCCCTAATTACTTCTTCTGTACTTAATGCATTACCACCTATGCGGTAATTTGTGGGCACTTTGTTTTTGCCAAAGGAGATGACTATACACTTTTTGGCATTTAGCTTGAGGCCATGGCTCTGGCACCAGTTGTCTGTTTCTATGAGGCCCTTTTGGAGGATGCTTGTTTCGGCTGGAGAGTCGATTATGGCGCCCAGTTTGCAGTCATCTGTGAACTTGGTCAGCCACAGTCCTTCCGTGTTGGCCTGTAACTCTGAGAAATATATACCGAACAAGAGAGGTCCCAGGACTGAGCCTTGTGGGACACCACTTGTAACTGGTTTGGAGTCTGACATGGCTCCAGCAATTCTAACCATGTGGGTTCTGTCCTTGAGCCAATTTGTAATCCATCTAGTGACATAGGGGTTTATATTTAAGCTGGTGAGCTTATCTATAATGCCCGTGTGGGGTATTGTACCGAAGGCTTTTGCGAGGTCCAGGTAGGCTGTGTGGACCACTTTCCCCTCGTCAATGGCCTTGGTGACTGTTTCAAAGAAAGCAACCAGGTTTAAGAGGCAGGATCTGCCCTTAACAAAGCCGAACTGGGTAGGATCCAGTGTTTGTAGGTCCCCAATATCTTTATTTATGAGGTCCATGATGATCCTTTCCATAGCTTTGCAGACCAAGCTAGTCAGGCTTATGGGGCGATAGTTTCCAGGATCCGTTGAGGCACCACCTTTATGGAGAGGGACCACTGTTGCTGTACACCACTCTTTGGGCACATATCCTGTAGTAAGGCTGAGATTGAACAGTAGTTTTATGTTTGGGTTTAGCTCTTTTTGGAGTTCATGTAGGACGCAGCCCGGGACACCGTCTGGTCCCATTGATGCTGTGTTTTTTGCTTTGGAGAGGGTGGCTCTTACCTGAGCATCTGAGATGTCAGGGGAGCAGCAGTCTGCTGGGATAGATATTTGCCCTTTTGGTGGGGAGGGGGGGGAGTTTGCACTGAACCTGTCAGCTAGGATGTTGGCAATGTCTGTGGGTTCGGTGTATTTTTTGTCATTTTGGACTAATTCTGAGCATATCTGGGAATTACCACCCAGGTTCATAACATAACTAAAGAAAGCCTTGTGATTATCCTTAGTGTCCTGTGCAATTTTTCTCTCGAAGCTGGCCTTAGACAATTTTATGTGTGCCCATAGTTTTTTGCTAATACTGATCAGTGATGCCTTCTCTTTTTGGGATTTTGCTCTATCATTTAGTAGCTTCCTCCTTCTATTATATAGTTTGTTTATGGCTGGGGTCCACCAGACAGGACGTCTGCTTTTGGAGGATTGGGTCTTGGTTTTATTTGGGATCGCATGATCCATGCATTCCTGAAGGTGTTCATAGAATGCGTTTATAAAGGATTCTGTGGTCTGGGCCATATTTTCCACAGGACCGGGGGCTTTGAAGGATTCCACCTCAGTTTTGAGGAGTGTGAAATTTGCTTTAGAGAAGTTTTTCACTGTGGTTTTCTGGGCAGGGGGTGGGATCGGGATGTGAATATCCAGTGAGATTAGTTTATGGTCTGATCTTACCAGTGAGGGATACACTTCTGGTCTGGAGCATAGAGTCCCCATGTTGGTGATGATCAGGTCCAGTATGTTTTCCCCTCTTGTGGGAGTGGTAACAAGTTGTTCCATAGCATTTGAGTTTATAAATTCTAGGAACCTTTGGGCTAGGGTGTTGGAGCTAGAGTAATGCTCCCAGTCTATGTTTGGGTAGTTGAAGTCACCCAATATGATGATGTTTGGAGAGATCTTCATATTTTCCAGTGTTCTCAGGAAGGCCGAGTGGGGTTCCTGGGTTTGGGAGGGTGGTCTGTAGCAGGCTATAAACTGGAAGGCAGTTTTACCAACTGTTAGTTGCACATGGATAGTCTCTGATGCTTCGTGCTGTGCCACCAACCTGGAGGTGTGGGTATCTTTGATGAATATCGATACTCCCCCTCCTTTCATGTTTCAGTCCAAGTTTTGGGGCCAAATAGCATGGTATGAGGTATAACCTGGTAGTGCTGGGGTGCTCTTGGGAGCCCTGAACCAGGTTTCGGTTACTGCACAGATATCGATGTTCTCCATGCTAAGGAGAGTTTTGAGTTAGTTTTAGTCCATGGTTTTGACACCAGCAATTAATTTGATACAGGACCATTTGGAGGATCTTGATGTTTTTTGGAGAGTTTATGATAGCACCAAGTTCACGGTCATCTGCAGACTTGGTCAGGCACAAACCTTTGACATTAACTTTGACCTCTGAGAAGTAAATGCCAAACAGAAGTGGCCTAAAGACTGAGCCCTAACATACCCAATAGTAACATATTTTATGGAGGAGCTATAGCCACCTAACCTTACTTCCTGTGATCTATTTGTGAGCCAATTTGCTATCCAATGAGCAACATAGGGATTAACATTAAACTGGGAGGGTTTATCTACAGTATTTGATTGTGGGATGTATTGAATAGGTTCATAGGTTCATAGGTAGATACTAGGCTATCTGCCCTAGGGCATTTATAAGCCTAGCCAGAGTGTATTTGGCTTCCGCCTCCCTATTAGATTAGCCTACTGTGCCTCTGTAAAGTAGGTCACTGAAGGTACCCTTTTAAGATTAGTTTACTGTGCTTCTGTCTAGCAGGGACACAGAAGAGATCCCAGGGGTGAATTTGCAATTTCCCATCCACGTGTCCAGATTTCGCTTGAAGAGGGTCAGCGAGGAGCTATGTCTAACATGAATTGGGATTCTATTCCAGAGTGAGGGGAGCCTCTGGGAAATGAATCTGTTCCTCCAGCATGTCCTATTTATTTTTGTGCTGAGGTTTAGTTCCCTGGAGCGTGTGGCTCTAAGGGACTTGGATTTTTTTAGGCAGAGCATGTCCATTAATTCTGGGTTTGACATGGCTTTGTACGTCAGGCATAGATCGCCTCTGAGTAGGCGGTAAGCAACTGAGTAGTGCTGGAGTTTCTTTAGTCGAGCTACATAGGACATCTGTTTGTAGCCCATGATCCTCTTGGTGAGGTACTTTTGGGGTCTCTCCAGTTGCTGCAGGTGTCGGGTAAGGTACATCCCAAAAGGGGCATAGTATTCAATTATGGGCCTGACGAGTGACGAGTAGAGGGGCACAATGACCTCTCTTGATCTAGATGCGAACCCTTTCGTGATAAGGTGGGCTATATAGAAGGTCTTTCTAACCACTTTGGCAATGTGATTATCAAAGGAGAGATTACTATCTATGTTGGTCCCCAAATTTCTAATTACTTCTTCTGTACTTAATGGATTACCACCTATGTGGTAATTTGTGGGCACCTTGTTTTTCCCAAAGGGGATGACTATGCACTTTTTAGCATTTAGCTTGAGGCTGTGGCTCTGGCACCAAGCATCCATCTCTCTGAGACCCTTTTGCATGATGCTTGTGTCAGCTGAAGATTCGATTATGGCCCTCAGTTTGCAGTCATCTGCGAACTTTGTCAGCCATAATCCTGCCGTGTTAGCCTGAACCTCAGAGAAGTATATAACGAACAACAGAGGTCCCAGAACTGAGCCCTGTGGGATGCCACTTGTAACTGGTTTAGATTCGGACATGGCACCTGTGATTCTGACCATGTGGGTTCTATCTCTGAGCCAGTTTGCAACCCATCTTGTGATATAGGGGTTGATATTTAAGCAGGTAAGCTTATTTATGATGCCCGAGTGGGGTATTGTGTTGAAGGCTTTTGCAAGGTCCAGGTAGGCTGTGTGGACTACCTTGCCCTCATCTATGGCTTTGGTAACTTTTTCAAAGAAATCAACTAGGTTTGAGAGGCAAGATCTGCCCTTAACAAAGCCAAATTTGGTAGGGTGCAGTGTCTAGAGGCTCCCAATGTCTTTGTGTATGAGTTCCATAATAATACGCTCCATAGCTTTACAGACCAGACTAATCAGGCTTATGGGGCGATAGTTTCTGGGGTCCGTTGTGGCATCACCTTTGTGGAGGGGGACCACTGTAGCTGTACGCCATTCTTTGGGTACATATCCTGTAGTAAGGCTAAGTTTGAACAGTGACTTAATGTGAGGGTTCAGTTCTTCTTGGATCTCATGTAAGACACAGCCTGGGACATCATCCGGTCCCATAGATGTTGTGTTTTTTGCTTTGGAGAGGGCAGCTTTCACCTGTGCATCTGTGATGTCAGTGAGGTTACATTCAGTTGGGATAGGCATTTGTTCCTTTGGAGGGGAAGGGGGGGAGAAGTTTGTGCTGAATCTGTCTGCCAGGACGTTGGCTATGTCTGTAGGTTTGGTATATTTTGTACCATTTTGCAACAATTCAGAGCATATCTGGGAGTTTCCGCCCATGTTCCTGACATAACTAAAGAAGGCCTTGTGATTATCTTTGGTGTCTAGGGCAATTTTTCTTTTGAAACTGGCCTTTGATGATTTTATGAGGGATCGAAGTTTCTTGCTAATACTGATCAGAGATGCCTTCCCTTTTTGAGATTTTGCTCTGTCATGTAGTAGCTTCCTCCTTCTGTTGTATAGTTTATTTATGGCCGGGGTCCACCAGACCGGTCTCCTGTTTTTGGAGGAGTGAGTCTTGGTTTTATTTGGGATAGCATGATCCATGCATTCCTGCAGGTGCTCATAGAATGCATTTATAAAGGATTCTGCAGATTGGGCTGTATTATCCTCTGGCCCAGGGGCTTTGAAGGATTCCACCTCAGTCTTGAGAAGTGCAAAGTTGGCTTTTGAGAAATTCTTTACAGTGATTTCTTTGGCTGAGGGTAGGGACAGGATATGGATGTCCAAGGAAATTTGTTTATGGTCTGATCTTACCAATGAGGGGTTTACCTCTGGTGTGGAACATAGAGTCCCCATGTTGGTGATGACCAGGTCCAATATGTTGTTCCCTCTTGTGGGAGTGGTGACCAGTTGTTCCATTGTATTAGAGTTTATAAATTCAAGGAAAAGTTGGGCGAGGGTGTTTGGGCTTGAGTAGTTTTCCCAGTCAATGTTTGGGTAGTTGAAGTCACCCAATAACATAGTGTTTGGAGAGACCTTCATATTCTCCTGAGTTCTCAGGAATGCCAAGTGGGGTTCCTGTAATAGGGAGGGTGTTCTGTAGCAGGCTACAAACTGAAAGGCAGTTTTGCCCGCTGTTAGTTGCACATGGATGGTTTCTGATGCTTCGTGCAGTGCCACTAACCTGGAGGTGTAGGTATCTTTGATGAATATAGATACTCCCCCTCCTTTTGTGCTTTGGTCCGTGTTTTGGGGCCAAAACGCATGGTATGAGTTATAACCTGGTAGTGCTGGGGTGCTCTCAGGAGCCTTGAACCAGGTTTTGTTACTGCACAGAGATTGATTTTCTTCATACTGAGAAGTGCCTCGGGTGTGTGCATCTTGAGGTTTAGACTTCTGGCATTGAGTAGCATTACCTTTAATTTTTTTATCATTGGGTTGTCTATGGAGGTGGGTTTGTCCTTTGAGCCTTGCCTAAAAAAGGCACTATGGGGGTGGCAAGAGCCTTGGCCAGTATACAAAAGCCTAAGGGTGACAGGTGCAAGCCATCCCTAGTGAAGCAATGTGGCTTGTCGAGCATGTCATCCCAGGCTGACAGACACTGGATCCCCTTTGAATGACACCAATACTTTAGCCAGTTTTTGAAACTGATCATTTTGTCTTTATACTGCAGCATCATTCTTAGTAAGGGCAAGATGCTACTCAAGGACAGGGTCATACCAGCCTGAGCTACATGGTCAGAGAGCACCTCTATGTCTCTTTTCATGTAGTCCAGGGAGGTACGTCTCAGGTCATTCACACCAGCATGGACAATGACGGAGTCGTACTTGTACTTGCTTTGGAGTGACTTGAGTGCTTGTATTATGTGGCGGATCCTGGCACCTGACAGGCAGCTTACAGTGACCTTCTCCTTGTTCAGTCTGGTGAGCGGGACGTCAGTGTGCCGGACAATAGAGTCCCCTATAACAAGTGTATTTGGTATGTTGTTTGGCCTTAAGGGCTGTGACTGCGAGGCACACTGATTTGGTGAGATATGTGATTCGTGGGTATTGTTGAGGGGTGGCTGTTGCTTGGATATCTGCTTAGGAGGTCTTTGCTGTTTAGGCAGATTTTTATTTAGAGCCTCCGAGTATGTTTTTGTTTGTTTATGTGTTGGGTATGCAGATGCAATAGGTCTGTGTGAGACTGGATTTGTGGTGTGGGTGGTTACCTTTTCCTCCTGACTGACTGTGCCAGTTTTGGGTTGAGAGAGCTCTGCCTCCAGTTTGGCTGTGTAACTGCATCTCTCACATGTATTAGAGTTTGTTGGAAGGAGGAGAGGGTTGTATGTGTACATAAGGCAATTGTAACATTGCCTCAAAATTCCCAGATTCACCAGCTGGACTGGAGAGTAACCTTGAAACTGACCCTTGGACATACCAGATTAGTATAGGGAACTGTTTTTTTTACTGATCAGATTAGGGAAGGGAACTGATTTTTCACCCTATCAGGAAGGACCACTCAGAAGCCTAATACTTATGAGAAGTTAAGGAGGGTGTAGTGCTTTATTTAGTTAGTGTTTCCTTATAAGAGCTGAGCAAGTGCAGGGCTTTAGAAAGAGAATAGAGTGATTACTTTGAGAGTTTGAACAGTTCTAAGGGAAAAACTGAATAGCAGACTTTGTGGAGCCTGGAATAGTTTAAACCTGTTTAGGCAGCGCTGTCCCACGCTGCTCAGTGCGCAAATCCGCGCAAAAAGAGAGTTGTAGGGTTTTAAGAGAGAGAGAGAGATCAAGGAATTTAGAATTGACCCAAAATGGCCAATAAAACTACAGCTTTTAGGTAGTAACCACTCCTCCAGGGACAGGCATGCTGTTCAGTGCTAACCACTCCCACTGGTGAACACAGAGACTTCCCTTTAGCCCAAGCAAGCACTGGCCTTCTAGAAACTTCCAAACAGTTCAGTACAGCAAATGTGTAACTGAACTTCCTTAACTTTCAGAAAGTGGGAAAAAAAGCAAGATTTTTTTTTTCTTTTTGTTGTAGTTTAAAGGTAGCAGAGATACACAAGCAGCAAAATAATCACAACCGTACAATAAATGACCCCACACTTGAGTGCTAGGCCAAAATCAGGTAAAATGCAGTTTTTAGAGAAAAAAAAGATTTTAAATTAAGTGCAACACAGGAAATGCAGTAAACAGGCTCTAGATGTGCTCTAAGTACTGTTACTGTTACAGATATAAACTTCAACAAGCCGGAAAATGCCAAAAAGTAGGGGGCAAAGCAATAAAACGTAACAAAAAATCAGAAGAAAATACTTAAAATCACAAAAGTGGCTCCTTTTCTTCTCTCAGCATTTTCTCCCTCTTAGTAATCTCCAGATATGCTATGTGCACTGTTTTGCCCAATCCATTGCTTCAATAATTTTTTTGAAGACATCAACAAGGTTAAGTAGGGAGTACTTTCCCTTAATTACTCCAAAATGGGTTGGATCAGGTTCCTGTAGATTACCCATACCCTTATATATTAAATCCATAATAATTCTTTCCATAGCCTTACAGATGAGACTGGCCAGTCTTGTGAGTTTATAATTATCCAGGTCAATTGAATCCTCATCTTTGTGAAAAGGGAATGACTGTTTCTGCTCTCCACTTACCCAGCATAAAGCCTGTTTTGAGGTTGATACTGAAAGCATCTGTAGGGCATCAAACAAGTCCTGTTTCAGGCTGACCAGTAGGCAGCCTAGTATGTTATCCATCCTCACTAACACAGTGTTCGTGGCCTGAGATAGCACATAGTGAACTTGTTCCTGGGTGATTTGAGTGCAGGTATTTGATTTGAGAATAGTAGATGGGAGCGGTGGGTGAAAATTGAGCTAAATTTTTCTGCTAGTAAATTGGCTATGTCCTCTTATTCTAAGTATGTGATAGTATTTGTTATAAGCTCTGCACAGAGCTTGGTGTTGTTGCTGACATTTTTGACACAATTAAATAAAGCTTTATTGTTATCCCTCACCAGGGTTGCTGCTTTTACCTCATTGTTTAGTTTAGCAAGATCAGTTTTGGCATCTTGAAAATTAGATTATTTTTGTGTGCAATAAGTTTTTATTTTATTTATTTATTCTACAGCCTGTTTATATTTAGGTTTCACCAAAGAGGATTATTTTTGAATCTGATGTTGCATTTATTTCTGCGGGATACAGATGCATTGATGTGGCTATTTACATGGGCATAATATTTGGCAGTTAAAGATTCCACATAAGTAATGAGGTCATCAAGATAGAAGGGCTCTAGAATTTAGCATGGTCATCACTCTGATTTAGTAGATTAGCCATTGCATGCTCTCTGAATACTAAGGTACTGGAAGATACTTCAGGCTTCAGTCTTATGGTGAATATGATTGACTTGTGGTCTGATTTGAAAAGGGGAGAGGTTACACTTGTTGGGAAGCAAAACTGCCCCATATTGATAAGTACCAAATCCATGATTTTATCAACCTTGGTTAGGGTGTGGACTAACTGGTCAATGGAGTTTGTATTGATTAATTCCGGAATTCTCTGGGCATACATGTATGAGGGTGTACAAATCTCCCAGTTTATAGAGAGAGAGTTGATGACTCCTAGGAGAATGTTTTTGGGGGATATAGAGGGGGTCCTATAGCTAGCTATGTCATGGTAAGGAGCTTTGTTTATAGTAAGTTGGACATGAAGTAGTTCCAAGTCATTATCTTGTCTAATTAGTCTTAAGATTTTTTTTTAAGAATGCAGAGACATCACCACCTTTATTGCCTCTGTCTAATGTGGAGTTGCTGAATGTGTGATAAGCACTGAAAACCTGCAATGATAGATTGTTTTCACGGTTCTCAAACCAGGTTTCTGTAGTGATGCATATATTAATGTTTTCTAGGAATGCATCTAGAGAATGCATTTATATAGATATGGCTGTATATAAATATATTTATATATACAGTGGCATAGATCAGTGTAACTTTAAAGGCTATGATAGGTAAGCAAGAAGAGTACGCCAGAAAAGTACTAGAAATCACCTAGAGGTGTTTCAGGCCCATTACCCTGCTAAGAATCAGATTCGTGGCATCTAGGCTTAGATAGAAGTTAGCAGAGGATTCTCAAGGTTATGCGCTTGTGAAGAATGAACATATCCCTGACAAACTTGAATAGAACAAATAGTTTGCAGAGAATAATCTAAGAACTAAAGTACTAAAGTTTAGAGAAAAGGACTGATGGCCTTGTTTTATTGCAAACCCTACATGTGATGAATTTAAAAAATGTGGAAAAAAAGCTGGCAATTAAAGGTTTTGTTTTACGACAAACCTTGTGTGTAAAAAATCCAAGAACAAACACTGCTTCAAATGATTGATACTTGTATATCTCGTTTATTATACTTTTTTGTGACAGTATCCAAGAGCACTAGTGGAAATGAACTGTATTTTCTCCCAGTTTGCTGCAAAGAAGCATGTTTGTTGTTGTCATGTAAATAAAATATATCTCAAAGACAGAAACAGATGCTACAGACTCCTCTCTGCTACTGTATAATTGTACATCTATATACATTTTCATTAATTAATTTTTCAAAATGTTCTTTTTTTTCTTACTGCATTTTGCCTTGATTGCCTGTAGATTATCAATCCCATTTCAATCAATCATCATGGAGGCAGCAATAAGGGATGGTTTGGCACTGGGCATTACTGCTGTGTTGTTCCTCAGTTCCATAAGGGGTTGATGGCATTAGAACATCCTTGCCAACCAACATTAGGCTGTTCCCTTGTACTCTACCATATAAATAAGAACACATGCATGTGCCTGGCCCCTCCCCCTCAGGATAGACATACCAATCTTCCCTGCCTATGCAATCAGGTGCCCAAGCCACTAACTGAACTTTAGTCGTCTGGGCTGTAGTCAGGAATTTATCCCACTGTAATTACAAGATGCTGCCACTTGATGGCAATAATATAGCTTAACGCACTCAAGCCTAAAATGCCTTTTTTATATTTCAGTTCCCACCCATAGTTCCTTATAACGTTCAGAACTTTTTTGGGCATGGCATCTTTAACAAAGTGACTTACCAGCTAATAATAGGCAGTATTAGAAAAAGCAAGACATTATTAACCAAATTACACTAACATTGTTAGCCTAGAATGTCTTGCTGTGGAAAAATTAATCTTTGTTAGCCACTTTTTCATATTTTCAAAATTTCTGTTCATATCTTTATAACTGAAAGACTTGCATTTTATTTAAGTATATGGTATGAAACACCGATGCAGGAGACAGGACAATTCACTGATAATGCTGGTTTATATCACACTATAGTACAAAAATTGTCGGTTTATTAGGTGATCATTTTTAAAAAAAGGCAATATTTCTCTATCTACTTAATGCTTCAAAAAAAAAGTGAATTACAAACTGTTGGAGGATGTTTGGTGAAACCTGCACTGTAGGTTGCACATCTTGAGAGATGTATTTGTGTTGCTAATTATAGAACTAATCATATGTTTTCATAGTTCTATAAATATTTCAGTAAACATGTTTTTAAAGAGGAATTTCTTGTGAAAGGCTATGCTTGATTAACAAAAATGTTTTAACAGTATATGTCTAGGTTGTATAGATTTCAAGATATGAAAATGTGTATGTGAAAGTATAGAAAATAATTGTAATTTAGGATTTTGTGTGCATTCTAATATATCACAGTATTTATGAAAATACTATGAATGCACTGACTATTGTCACTGCAAAATACTTTTTACTGATAACATAATAGTTTTTTTTTTATTTATAAAACATTTACATTAGTTTATCTTAAGCTTTGTATGTTCATTTTTCAGAAAAATGCTCTGGAAAGCAAGATATGTGTAGACTGCTAGAGGTGTGACACTCCACACCACATAGGTATTAATGAGGTAAAGTTTTGCTTTCCCTAGTTTTATATGAAGATTCAACTAAAAGAAAAAAATGGTAGAACCTTCAATTAGTCAATGCCTAATTAAAAAAAAAAATTGAAAGGGAAAAGCCCCCAGAACACCACTTATGAGAGATTTTATCCTAAACACTCTAATTAAATATAATAATTTCATCATTACATAACTGCAAACAAAACAGAAAGGACCACACAAACAATATTTTACCAGTGCTTACATGGAAATTGTACTGGAGCCGTTTTCCATACAAAATGGCAATCAGTGAATTCAATATTATGAAGATAATCCTCATGCAGCTAAAACTTAAATATGTAATCAAAACTAGGATTGGTTAAACTACCAAGCCTAAAAATCCAGAATGTTTTCTTTTACTAATCTCATTTTCTGTCACCTCTTCCTTTTTTCTAACATAAGTGTAGCAAATATGTATGAAACTAAATTTACATGTTGCTTTCTTTTCCATCAGTTGTTTTTATGGCAGTGAATCACACTGCCACGTATTATCTCTGAAATATTATTCTTACTTTAAACTATCTGAATTCCACACATAAAATCTGCCAGACAGAACTGGATATGAGGACTACCTGAGTCCACATGGGTGTAGCAACATGAATAAAGACGGAGAGGCCATTCTATATTTCTAACTGGAAAATGGCTTGATGGTGGCCAACACATGGTTTAGCAAGACAGACAGTCACATGCAAGAGTGAGCAACATGCAACTTAAGTCGACTTACTCTTAGTAATTAAAAGGCACGGGGAAGAATCAGTTATTTCAAAGTTGGCTCACAGCATAAGCCACTGGTTGATGTAATCTGCTGCAAGAAGTGGCCAGATAAGGCTCTAGGTTTAACAGAGACCTGGCCAGACACCTGAAAGTTGACTGGAGAGAAAGCACAAGACTTTAAGGAATTGCTCAGGCTTCTAGCACCTCAGAAAGAAGAGGAAATAGGTGGCATTGAATAAGAATGACAGTGCCTAAAAACAACATATGTGGGGTCTACAGAAAATATATGCGACTGAGCCAGATATGGAAATAAGGTGCATAAGGAAAGCTGGTAGTGGAATGCTGAGGTCCAAGAAGGAAAGAGTACAGGAAAAAGATGGAAGAGACTCAGAAAGAATACTGGTTGGCTAACAGAGAGGCTAAGGGAGGAGTCACAGCAGCAAAGAACAAGACAATAGAGGCACTCTACCAGCTTCTAGAAAGTGTCTCAGTAGATGGCACACAGGTTGCAAAGTAAAGACAGAAAGATCAAGAATATAGTCAGACAATCTTCTTAAGGGGGTACCAACAACAATCTGCTCACCAGTCCATAGGACATCACAGGCAGATGGAAGGAGTACTTCCAGTAGCATCTGAATGAAGAAAATTCCACAGAAGCTGTACTGCCCCAGATGCAGCCTACAGTGAAAGAATAGGAGGATCCCACCTTAGAAGAAGTAAGAAAAGCACTAAGGAAAAGTCAGCCAAGGAAAGCAGCAGGCTCAGATGAGGTCTTAGCTGATATAATCAAGATGTTGAGTGAGACAGGGGAGAAATGATTTGTGGGAGTACACATAGCAGTATGGAAAGAAAGGAGAATCCCAGATGACTCAATATTAAGCATACTAGTTCCAGTGCTCAAGAGCAAAAGGGACATAGGTTCATAGGTGTTTACTAGGCTGATGGCCCTGGAGCCTTTACAAGCCTAGCCATAAGATTACCCTGGCATCATATCACCCATCTTTAATTCCCAGAGCCTCTGTCAAGTAGAGCCACTAGAGTTATCCCGGGGTGAATTTTCTATTTCCCATCCACTCATCAAATTTCTCTTGAAGAGGGTCAGCGAGGTGCTCTGCTTGACATGTATGGGAAGTCTATTCCATAGCATGGGTAGTCTCTGGGTTATGAACTTGTCCCTCCAGTACAGTCTGTTGACTGTGGTAATGAGACTGAAGTCTCTGGAGTGTGTGGTGCGGAGGGATTTCTTTAGATGTAGCATTTCTAACAGAGCTAGGTCAGACATGGCTTTGTAAGTCAAGCAGAGAACACCTCTAAGTAGGTGATATGAGACAGGGAATAGTTGGAGTTTTTTGAGTCTGTCCATATAGGACAAGTGTTTAAGGCCTAGAATCCTCATTGTGAGGTACTTTTGCAGCCTCTCCTGTTGTTGCAGGTGTCTAGTGAGGTACATGCCAAATGAGGCATTGTACTCGATGATTGGCCTAATGAGGGAAGAGTAGAGGGAGACAATGACCTCTTACTTCCTGGATGCAAAATCCTTAGTAATGAGATGTGCCACATAGAAGGACTTTCTGAGCACAGTGACAATGTGGTGATCAGAAGAGTGGTTGCTGTCAGCCTGTGTTCCCAGATCTCTTATGATGCCTGCTGTGTTCAGTGGACTACCATCAATGTGGTAATTCATGGGAACTGAGTTTTTGCCAAAGGGGATGATGACACATTTTTTGGCATTGAGCTTAAAGCCATGGTTCTGACACCAGTCATCGGTCTCAGTGAGACCATTCTGTAGGATGTCAGCATCACTTGGGAAGTTAATAATAGCGCCCAATTTGCAATCATCTGTAAACTTTGTCAGCCAGAGTCCCTTCTTGTTGGCCTGGACTTTAGAGAAGTAGATACCAAACAGGACAGGAACCAGCCTGTGGGGCTCCACTCGTGACTAGTCAGCAGTCTGACTTGGAGTCAGCTACTTTCACACTGTGGGTTCTATCTGTGAGCCAGTTTGCAACCCACTTAGTGATATAGGGGTTGATGCCTAGCTTAATGAGCTTTTCTTTGATTCCTGAGTGAGGAATGGTATCAAAGGCCTTGGCCAGATCAAGGTGGGCTGTATGAACCACATTGCCTTCATCCACAGCTTTGGTGACTGACTCAAAAAAGTCGACCAAGTTGAGCAGGCATGAACTACCCTTCACAAAACCAAACTTTGTGGGATCCAGAGTTTGGAGATTCCCTATATCCTTGTTTATTAGGCCAATGATGATCTTTCCAATAGCTTTGCATATCAGACTTGTCAGGCTAATGGGATGATTGTTCCCAGGGTCTGTAGTCGCTCCTCCTTTGTGGAGAGGGATGACTCTAGCAGTGCACCATTCAGTAGGTACAAAGCCTGAGGTGAGGATGTGATTGAACAGGGCACACAGGTGAGGTGCCAGTTCACTCTGTAGTTCATGTAGAACACAGCCAGGGATAGTGTCAGGTCCCATAGAAGCTGTATTCTTGGTCTTGAACAGTGCTGTCTTAACCTGTGCAGCAGTAATACTGGGTACATAATTTTTGTACTATAGTGTGATATAAACCAGCATTTTCAGTGAATTGTCCTGTCTCCTGCATCTGGTATTGTGATTGGTCCTTTGGGGGGGGGGGTAAAGTTGGCACTGAATCTGTTGGCCAGTATATTGGCAATATCTGTTGGCTACCCGGTATAGGAGGTACCATTGTACAGTAGCTCAGAGCAAATCTGGGTATTGCTGTAAAAATTCTGTACATAACTATAGAAGGCCTTGTGGTTGTCTTTACTATCTTCTGCAATTCTGTTTTCATAGCTAGCTTTAGAGGATTTGTTGAGGGATCTCAACTTTTTGTTCAGGCTGATATGGGAGGTTTTCCAGTCTTGGGACTTCACCTTATTCTGCATCAGTTTCCTCCTTCTGTTGTAGAGTTTGTTTACAGCAGGGGACCATCAGATTGGCTTCTTTTTTTTGGAGGAGAGCATCTTGGTTCTATTGGGGATGGTGAGATCCATGCATTTGTGTATGTGTTTGTTCAGTGCACTGGTGTATGATTCAGCGGTCATGCAACTGTTCTCTATTTGCATGGGTAACATGAAGTTAGCCACCTCTGTTTTAGGAGCCCAAAGTTAGCTTTGGAGAAGTTATTCATGGTGGTTACCTTTGCAGGGTGGGGTGCGGTGGGAGGGATGTGGATTTCCATGGTGATTAGTTTGTGGTCGGATCGAACCAGGGAGGAGCTGACTATTGGTGTAGAGCAACGGTCACCCATGTTAGTAATGACCAGGTCAAGGATGTTACTACCTCTAGTGGGGGTAAGAATGAGCTAGTCCAAGGCATTGTAATTAATGAACTCCAGGAAACGTTGGGCAAGTGTATTGGTACATGAGTAGTTTTCCCAGTTAATGGAAGGGTAGTTGAAGTCGCCTAGTATGAGAGTGTTAGGTTGGACCATAATATTCTCCAGGGTGCTTAGGAACGTGGAGTGTGAGTCTTGAGACATGGTTAGAGACCTATAGCAGGCTACAACCTGGATCACTGTCTTACCCAATGGTAACTGCACCTGAAGTATCTCTGATGCGTTATGTTGGGCTACCAGTCTGGAGGTGTGTGCATCCTTTATGAATATGGAAACACCACCGCCTTCGGAGCTTTGGTCCAAGTTCTGGGCTGAAAGGTGTGGAAAGAGTTATAGCCTGGTAGTGTAGGGGTGATATCTGCTGCCTTGAACCAGGTCTGTGTTACAGCACAAATGTCGATGTTCTCCATTTTAAGGAGTGCTTTGAGTGAGTGCATTTTGAGATTTAGACTTCTAGCGTTGAGCAGCATGACCCTTAGATTGCATTTGTTTGTAGCTGTTATGGTGGTAATTTGGTCTTTGGAATGCCACCTAAAGAAGGCACTATAGGGGTGGCAAGAGTCTTGGCCAGTATCCGGAAGCCCAGGGGTGACAGATGCAGGCCATCTCTGGCAAAGCATAGAGGTCTGTCAATCATGTCATTCCAGGCAGACAGATACTGGATCCCCTTAGAATGATACCAGAAACTTAGCCAAATGTTGAACTCAAACATCTTCTGCTTGTACTGTGGTATCATTCTGGGTGATGGTAGGATACTCCTCGGGACTTTGGTCATACCCGCCTGAGCTACATAATCCAAGAGCTCCTCCATGTCTCTTTTCATGTAGTCCAGGGAAGTACATCTCAGGTCATTCCCACCCACATGTACAATGACTGAGTCATATTTGTACCTGTTATTGAGGGACCTGAGTGCGTTATGTGGTGGATCCGGGCACCTGACAGGCAGCTGACTGTTACTTTCTTCTTATTCAACCTAGTGAGTGGGACATCAGTGTGCCTCACTATCGAGTCACCTATGACTAGTGTGTTGGGCATGCTGTTTTGCCTTAGGGGCTTTGGTTGAGTGGCACACTGTTTAGGACAGTTATGTGTCTCATGGTTAGTGTTGTGTTGTGGTGGCTGAGTGCTTTTCTGCCTTGGAGGTCTCTGCTGTTTGGGTAGATTTTAATTGAGAACCTCCATGAAAGTGGGTGTGGTTTGTGTTTTTATGTGAAGGAAGTGTTGGTGTGTGTTCTGGAGGTCTATGTGTTCCATGTGATGTGGTGCAAGTGTTGACCTTCTCCTCTTGACCAGCTATTCTGGTCTTGGCTGGAGAGTGCGTGGCTTCCTATTTGGTTATATAAGTGCATCTCTCGCAAGTCTGAGTGTAGGGAGGTAAGAGGAGAGGGTTGTTGGTGTACATGAGGCAATTGCTACATTGCCTCAGGATGCCCAGGTTCACCAGATTAATAGGAAAAAGCACAGGGAATTGACCTTTAGACATGCCTGGAGGGGTGGGCATTAATAATAATTACTGTATCTGTTTCCTTGTAGAACGTTTAGTGCTGGTAGCACTTCTGTGTGCTACAATAATTGCTACAAGAAGTCTGGTGAAGTGCTAGACTAATAAGCTAGTAAAAGTGCAGGAAAGGAGAGAACTAATAGATCTAAGGGACTTTGGCACTGCTCAGATTCTTACAAACAGCTCTGGATACAGCAATTCTATATCTGGACTACACTAGTTACAGGAAAGACAGGAAACAAGCACAAATGTGTGCTTTTAAATTAGAAAGTTGAGAGAGATGGAAAAGCTGCCCAAATGGCCAATAAACTACAATTTCTGGGCCAGAAACCACTCCTCTCATGGTAAATCTGCTACCTAGTGCTTACCACTCCCACTGACAAGCTAGAAGGCTTCCCTTCAATACAGAAAGGCTTGGGGAGCTCAGAAGCTTACAATCAGTCCTGAATACAGCAAATCTGTATCTGGACAAGACTAGTTACAGGAAAGGGGGGAAACAAGCGCAAATGTAGCCTTTTAAATCAAAAAGTTGAAAGAGATGGAAAAAACTGCCCAAACCGCCAATAAACTACAATTTCTGGGCCAGAAACCACCACTCCTGTGGTAGATAGGCTACCTAGTGCTTACCACTTTCACAACTTAGGGCAGTATAGAGGCATCAAACTCCTGTCACACTGCATGAACGTCCTGTAAAGGGTGACTGATAAATAAATACAAAGAGTAGCAGAAAGCGAGATGAGAAGCTTGGATTCAGATCAGGATGTAGCAGAACTGACCCACTGTCTGCACTGAGAAATATAGTTGAGGAAAAGCTAGTGATGAGTAAACAGTCTAACTGAGCATTCCAAGACTATGAGAAAGCATATGAAAAGGTCCCATGAAATCTGATTTTGGTAGTCCTGTGGTGTTACAAAGAATTAATGCATTATATGTACAAGGACCCACTGACTCAAGTACAATGTTCATCTCACAGAGGGGTTCCCAGTGGGAGTGGGTGTGCATCAGATTCAATTCATAGTAGTGATGGCCTACATTCCCAAAGAGGTCCGAAGGAACAGATCAACAAAGGTGCTCTATGCAGATGATGTGGCATTACAGACAGACTCTGAACAAGAACTTCACAAAGGCTAGGGGAATGGAATGCAAAACTGAAGGTACACGAGATCAAACTGAGTACAGATAATACAGTTGTAATGGCAGCAAATAGGGAAGATCTGAAGAAGCCGAGAACTGAGATAGAAGGTAAGATAGTGGAACAAGTTAACAGCTTAAAGTATGTCGGAAGGGTAACAGAAGAGAAGGGAAGTCTGAATGAGGAGATCAAAGCTACAATCATAGGGGCTGCAGCCAACTGGTATAAAGTGTCAGGGGTAGTGTATGACAAAAGAATGTCAAATAAACTGAAAACTAAGGTGTCCAAAACAGTGGCAAGACCAGTGCTATGGAACCGAAACTTGGGCAGTAAAGACAGAGCAGTTGAGGAAGTTAGAGGTGATGGAATTTAAGTGTCTGAGATGAGTGGTAGGATGCACATCGTGGAACAGACAAGGAAATGAGGACAATAATGCAGAAACCAAAGAAGTACCATTTGCGGATAAGGTCAAAGAGAACAGATTCTATATTGTATCTTCTACTTTCCCCAAATAAACCTTAATGTCTTTCTATTTTAACTACATCCTCATACCCTAGCCTTTTAAACCCCTCTGTTCCTTACATTCCAAAGAAGATACCCAAACAAACTAACTCTCTTCTTTCATAGAAAATAGTTCTTCCCTACCTAGCCTTTACCAGCTGTCAGACTGCACCACCACCAAATACCCTTCTACCCTGTAACTTCTTGTTTCCTTCTTGAGCCCTACTTCCCCACTGCCTGCCAGTTGTAACGTACAGATCTCTTTACTTAATCATGCTACAATGCAGCTTAGAGTCCATTCTTCTCTTGCTACCAGGCCATCTATCATCGTACCATGATGCTGTAATACCCTTCAGCATAGCTCAGTCTCTGTCCCAACCACCTATTCATACTTCCTCTTTACACTCTCTACAATGGCACCAAACCTATTTATACCCTTCACCTTTACTGCAAGTATAGACTGATTAAATCCGTTTCAACTCAAACCAAAACAAAATTAAGTGAGAAAATACACTAAAAAAGTATCAGTAATTCCTCAGTATACTAAAATCCTTCTTGGGGTAGACATTCACTCTAATCCTGACCCCATTTATCAAAATGAATATCAAGACAGTTCACTTCCACATACAAGTCTAACCCCCTAATGGTCAAACCACAACCTCAGTAATTTAACTTATGATGTCATAAATGTTAGAAGCATAAGAAATAATCCTTGACTGGATCACACAACATAAGCCTGACATTCTCACTGTAACTGAAACTTGTCTTAAACCCAGCATAAACAACTCCAAAATTACAGCTCCTAGCTATAATATCATCCATAATGACCATATAAAGAGTAAAGGTTGCAGTGTTGCTTTAATATTTTCCAATAGCTACCACATTTCCCCTTACAACAAACCAAGAGTAAAATTCAGTTCAACAGAATTTCTTATTACTTTCCTGAAAATAAACAATTATGAAACAATATGTATTATTGCCCTTTGCACCCCTTCTGGTGACAATACAGCTATAATGGAAGATATCCTACACTGTATATCCATAAAAATTCCACAAGAAAAATAGATGATGTGAATGACAATTTGCTGGACATAAACTTTAATTCTTCTATACCTAGCAAGAAAGTACATGGTTTTACACAAGTAATTAATAGCTCCACACATCAATGTTAAATTCTCTAAGCTCTTAAGTAGATTATGAGCATTGCTTATCAAATTCTGTGCTGTAGTTACTTTTCAAACTTAAAACAAAAAGCCAGCTTTGGCCAGCTGTATGAGTTGAAGCTCGATCTTTTGTTAATTAACTCACCCCCCACCGGTATATTACATTAAACAAGCAGTCAGTCATCTTAATCTTGGGGCTGCTGGAAGCTTGAAAACAAAATATTTGCAGTACATTTCACATCCAAGAAAGCATATTTAAACCACATTTACAACATCACACTTATATGTTTTAAATCACTTTGTGTGTTGTGATTGTTCTTTATTAAAGTTAAAGCTATTAATTTAAGGCATTTTATAGTCTGCAGTGCTTTTTGGCTTCTGTGATAGGCCTAGGTGTTCTCACTAGACCCTAATTTTATTTTATTGTCTTTTTACTAGATCTCTTCTGAATCTGAGGCTACAGCTATAAATTGATTTGTCTTTTACAGTATCCACTGTTAAGTCTCTGAACTGTTAAGCAGATTACCAACAATGCTCATCTAATTCTGTGATGCAATCAGTTTTTAAAGTTAAAACAAAAAGCCAGCTTTGTCCATTTGTGTAAGTTGTAACTGGAGCTTGAGGTAATTAACCCAGTCCCCCCCCCCGGGTATTATACATTACACCAGCAGTCAGCTGTGTTAGTGTTGAGACTGCTGGATGTCTGGAAGCTTAAAAACAAAACATAACATCACTGTCTTATTCCATTATAAGAGTCATTATTGAAAACAATGCCCCTTTTGGCATGTACCTCACAAAGTGCATGCAGCTGATGGACAGACCACAGAGGATCCTCACCTGGAGAATCCAGGGCCTCAAACATCTATCCTACACAGATAAGCAAAAAGCCCTGTCCTTCTACTCAGTTTCCTACAGACTCCTCAGAGGTGACCTCTGTTTGGCATACAAAGCAATCTCAGACCCCGCCCTGATGGGACTGCTGCATATCCGCAAGTCAAGCTCCAGTCGAGTAACCTGCACGCGTGACGTCAGCTTGGTCTGTGACATCAATAGGACCTGTTGGTGGGAGATTTGTGTCCCAGAGACTCCCCCTTTTGTGGAATAGACTCCCTCTCCACATCAAGTAGAGTACCTCACTAACCCTTTTTAAGTGCAGCCTGAATAACTGGATGTGGAACAGAAAATACACCCCTGGGATTCTACCTGTGTCCTTGCTGGACAGTGGCATAGGGTGCTGACTTGTTGGAACATAGGCTAAATTCTTGGCTAGACTTGTAAGGACATCAGGGCCAATAGCCTAGTAACTACCTACAATCCTATGATTTTATGATCCATTTGGACTACAGTTTGGATCCCAGGAAATACATGTAAGTTACATTTACAATATTGCACTTTTCTTACCTTTTAAATTAATTTTGTGTGTTGTGTTTGCTTTTTATCTGAAGTTCAAGCTGTTAATTTAAGGCATGTTTTTATAATCTTCAGTGCTGTTTGAGTTCTGTGCTGGGGCTATGTGCTCTGACTGGGACCTCATTTCATTCTATTGCATTTTTACTAGCTCTGTTCTGAATCTGAATTCTCTCTGGAGAATGTAAACATCTGTGCTATCAATGAGACTTGGTTAAAAGCATCAGAAAGTACTCAGGCAGTGGAAGTTTACAGTGCCTTCCTCACATTTAGAACAAAAGCCACATAAACAGGGACTAAAGGTGGATGTGTCTCAATCTACATTAGCAACAAAAACAACTTCAGGTTAGTTAAACAGGGTGATAACCTGGAGTTCATCTACATCTAAGTCTGCATAGACAAGGTTCCTTACCACGTCCTGACCAGGTACAGGTCACCTTCTCTAACGCATGATCCTCACAACTCTTACGTAGACCTACTACATGCACTTACTATAAAACCAAATATCCTATTCACTGGAGACTTTAAATACCCCTCTGTAGACTGGGAAACATGCACTGCCTCTAACTGACAGCCACAGCATTTTCTGGGCTTTACCAATACAAACACCTTGGACCAGATAGTTCGCACTCCAACCAGAAGATCAAACATATTTGACCTAGTACTCACCAACATGGGAAGAGTGTTCCATTCCCTAGCCATGTTGTGCATTCATTGGTAAAGTCAAAAGACAAAGCTGTCTCCTTCAAATAAAGGTCAACCCGAAAAACCCAACAAAACCTCTAACTGTAAGGAACTATTCTAAAATAAACTACATCCTTTTAGGTGACAGTTTGTCAAAGTTCATGGCTCCCCATAGCCAAGAATACAGCCATCTATGAAGAATTATTTACAGAAACCCAGTACAAACTTGCAAATGGCTGCATTGAGGCTGCCATACCTACTAGAAGAAAGCCCAGATCAAACACCAAAAACAAACCACACTGGTGGAATCCATACCTTAACAGGGTATGTAACAAAAGAAAAAATGTCTTGGCCAAAATCAGAAAGAGCAGCTCTCATACAGACAAGAGCTCTGATTCTACAAGAAACTAAGAGCTCTAGTAAAGTACAACAAGGCCAATGACTAGGTCAGGATAGCCTCCCAGGCAAAAGACAATCACAAGACCTTCTTTAGCTGTGTCATGATCCTTAAAGGTAACAATCAGCATTGTGTAGAATTGTTGGTAAATAGCACAACCTTCACTAACCAGGGTTACATTGCAAATCTACTGGCTGGTAAATTTAGCTCTAACGTCACCCTCCCACTCTCTCTTGTGAAATCCTTTCTAGCATATCCCCTCAGCCATCAACAGGGAAAAGACCCTGGTGGCACTCACTAATCCCAAAACACTGTTGCAGTGGACCCCAACAATATCCCTATTTGCCTCCTAAATACCCTAAAATGTGACCTAGCAGGAACAGATGAGGCTCTCTTCAACTACAGCCTCAGAACAGGTTATGTGCCAAGGGAATGGCGAGCTGCATTGGTCATCCCTCTTTGTAAGGATGGACTATCAAGGAACCCCAGTAACTACAGACTTGTCAGTCTAACAAGTCCGATATACAAAGCCATGGAACAAATTATTATGGAAATGATCAACAAGGACATTGGAAGCACAAAGACAGTGGACCCATCCCTGTTTGGTTTTGTTAAGGAAAGGTCTTGCTTATTCAACCTGCTAAACTTCTATGAGAGGGTCGCCATGGTTATGGATGAGGGGAAAATGGTGCATACTGCCTACCTTGACCTGGCCAAGGTGTTTGATACAATACCTCACTCTGGTATTGTTGTGAAAAATCTCATAAGTAGGCATAAATCCCTACGTAACCTGATGAATTGCTGGGGGGCTCACATATAGGACCCAAGAAGTCAGGATGGGGGAGACCACCTCTACCAGGAGACCAGTCACCAGTGGAGTATCCCAGGGCTCTCTGTTGAGCCTGCTCCTGTTTGACATCAACTTCTCAGAATTTAAAGCTAATGTCAAAAGCCTCTGGCTTATCAAGATTGCAGATGACTGTAAATTGGGATTAATCTCAGGATCCCCCATGATAGTAATGTTTCACAAGAGTCTAACACAAATGACTGTTACAAAAGCTATGGGAAATCATCCACCAAAGCTAATTACTCAATTGGGAAAACACCCCGAAGAGCTTACCTGATAGTTAGGGATCTGGTACCATATGTAAACAGTAATCTGGCCTTTGACCAACATGTAGCCAAGAAAGTAAGAAAATCACTTCCTTGTCACCCAACTCAATGAAGGGTATGGCATCCAGGTCCAAGGAAGTTATAGTACAACTTTACTCAGCCCTTATCAGACCCAACAATGAGTACAATACCCCCTTCTTGACCAGCTGCAAAAAAGCAGCACCAGAAACACTAGATCCAAGTACCTGAGTTCGTCTGTGACATAAACAGAATATGCTGGAAAGACCAATATGTGCCTCAAAGGATCCTCATGCTATGGAATAAGCTCCCCATTTATGTGAGGCAGTTCATCCCTGATTCTTTTTGAAAGAAACCTTGATCATTGGATGGGAAATTGCAAATTCACTCCCAGTCTGGGCCCCATGGTCTCAGATGGACAGTGGTTGATAGTAAGTAATTTAATTCCTAACTAACATATCACCCCCCCCCCACACACACACACACACACACACACACACACACACACACACACACACACACACACACACACACACACACACACACACACACACACACACATAACCATTAGCTACTGCTTTACTAGCCTATGCCACCATATAGGCTTCCAAGGAACTCTGGGACAAAATGTGATTGAGTAATATGACTAGGGTTTTAAAGACCATGGTAGTCATTATAGTGTAAACCCATGAACCTATAAACTGGTTTCATTTAAAAGAACTCAAAAAAAAATTATTTTCACTCTGTGAACATTTTCCAGATGAAAATATATACAGCAAGGAAATAATTTTAATATTCTTCATACACCAACCATGTGTTATTCTGTTAAATACCTGACCATATATTATTGAGTTAGTTGGTTTATAAACTGCCACAGTAACATTACAGTTTCTTCAGATAGTTCATTAGTTGCATTTTTATAGTTGTAAACTACTGGAATCTATTTCATTATGATAAAAGAAAATATGTCAGGCACTAAGCATCAAAGAATAAATAAAGCTTACAATACTATATTTTCAGTTTTCAGGATATAAAGTTAGTTTTGAGGTGCATACAAAATTAAGACATCATATTGTGGTGGTGATGTTGAAACAATTTTGAGAAAACAGAACTAAGGGATTTTTTTCTCCAAAAGGCTTGTTGCATTTCAGCTTAAGTTTTTCTTTTTTTAATTAAATTCATGTTGGCAAAACAGGAAATTGCAATAGCAATGTTTAGCTATAGACGACATAGTTAAGTTTCATTTAAGAATTAAGAAAAAACTCAAAGTAACCTTAATGTTTTACTGCTCAATGCTCAGAGCATAAGCAAGAAACTCTCCACCGTAGAAGCTCTGCTCACTCCAGAGAAAGTAGACATCTGTGCTGTCACTGAGACTTAGGTTCATAGGTTCATACTAGGCTATCTGCCCTAGGGCATATATAAGCCTAGCCAGAATGTGTTTGGCTTTCGATACCCATTTTAAATTTATTTTGCTATGCCCTTTTTCGAGGTTAGTATACTGTGCCTCTGTCTAACAGTGACACAGAACTGATACCCGGAGTAAACCTGCGATCTCCCATCCACTCATCAAGATTCCTCTTGAAGAGAGTCAATGAGGGACTCTGCCTAACCTGGACTGGGATTTTATTCCAGAGTGAAGGGAGCCTCTGGGTTATGAAGCTGTCCCTCCAGCATGTCCTATTTATTTCAGTGCTGAGGTTCAAGTCTCTCGAGCGCGTATCTCATTGGGATTTGGATTTTCTGAGGTGCAGCATGTCCATTAATTCCGGGTTGAACATGGCTTTATACATCAGGCACAGATCGCCTCTGAACAGGCGGTATGCCACTGAGTAAAGCTGGAGTTTCTTTAACCGGGCAGCATATGGCATCTGTTTGAGCCCTTTGATTCTCTTGGTGAGGTACTTTTGGGGTCTTTCCAGTTGCTGCAGGTGTCTGGTAAGGTACATCCCAAAAGGGGCATTGTACTCAATTATGGGCCTGATGAGGGATGAGTAAAGAGGCACGATGACCTCCCCTGATCTAGATGTGAATCCCTTCATGATTAGGTGGGCTATATAAAATGTTTTTCTAACCACTTTGGCCATGTGGTTATCAAATGAGAGATTGCTATCAACTTGGGTCCCCAGGTCCCTAATTACTTCTTCTGTACTTAATGGATTACCACCTATGTGGTAATTTGTGGGCACTTTGTTTTTGCCAAAGGGATGACTATACACTTTTGGCATTTAGCTTGAGGCCATTGCTCTGGCACCAGTTGTCTGTTTCTATGAGGCCCTTTTGGAGGATGCTTGTGTCGGCTGGAGAGTCGATTATGGCGCCCAGTTTGCAGTCATCTATGAACTTGGTCAGCCACAGTCCTTCCATGTTGGCCTATACCTCCGAGAAATAGATACCAAACAAGAGAGGTCCCAGGACTGAGCCTTGTGGGACACCACTTGTAACTGGTTTGGAGTCTGACATGGCTCCAGCAATTCTAACCATGTGGGTTCTGTCCTTGAGCCAGTTTGCAATCCATCTAGTGACATAGGAGTTTATATTTAAGCTGGTGAGCTTATCTATAATGCCCGAGTGGGGTATTGTATCGATGGCTTTTGTGAGGTCCAGGTAGGCTGTGTGGACCACCTTCCCCTCGTCAATGGCCTTGGTGACTTTGTCAAAGAAATCAACCAGGTTTAAGAGGCAGGATCTGCCCTTAACAAAGCCGAACTGGGTAGGATCCAGTGTCTGTAGATCCTCAATATCTTTATTTATGAGGTCCATGATGATCCTTTCCATAGCTTTGCAGACCAAGCTAGTCAGGCTTATGGAATGATAGTTTCCAGGATCCGTTGAGGCACCACCTTTATGGAGAGGGACCACTGTTGCTGTACGCCACTCTTTGGGCACACATCCTGTAGTAAGGCTGAGAATGAACAGTAGTTTTATGTTTGGGTTTAGCTCTTCTTGGAGTTCATATAGGACGCAGCCCGGGACACCGTCTGGTCCCATTGATGCTGTGTTTTTTGCTTTGGAGAGGGCGGCTCTTACCTGAGCATCTGAGATGTCAGGGGGGGCAGCACTCTGCTGGGATAGATATTTGCCCTTTTGGTGGGGAGGGGGGGAGAAGTTTGTGCTGAACCTGTCAGCTAGGATGTTGGCAATGTCTGTGGGTTCAATGTATTTTTTGTCATTTTGGACTAATTCTGAGCATATCTGGGAATTACCACCCAGGTTCCTAACATAACTAAAGAAAGCCTTGTGATTATCCTTATTGTCCTGTGCAATTTTTCTGTCGAAGCTGGCCTTAGACAAATTTATGATCAGTGATGCCTTCCCTTTTTGGGATTTTGCTCTATCATTTAGTAGCTTCCTCCTTCTATTGTATAGTTTGTTTATGGCTGGGGTCCACCAGACAGGATGTCTGCCTTTGGAGGATTGGGTCTTGGTTTTATTTGGGATCGCATGATCCATGCATTCTAGTATAAAATTGCAGAAAATACTCTGCCAGTGGAAGGCTACAGTGCCGTCCACAAATTTAGACCAACAGCAGCACAGACAATGGCTAAAGGTGGAGGAGTCTTGACCTACGTTAGCAACAAATACAACTCCAGGTTGGTTAAACAAGACGATGCCCTGGTTTTCATCCATGTCCATCTATCCATAGTTAATGTTCCTTACCATGTTTTGGCCAGCTACATTCCACTCTCTATAACCCACAAAGCTCATAACTTTTTCCTAGACCTAATAGAGGCATTCACCATCCAACCAAATAAACTCTTAATGGAGACTTTAACTACCTCTCTATAGACTGGGAAAATTACACTACTTCTAAATCACAGGCACAACTTTTTCTGAACTTTATCAACCCCAACACCCTGGATCAGACAGGGCACTCTCTAAGCAGAGGATCAAACTAATTGCAGCTACTACTCACCAACATTGGAGAGTGCTGCAACAAAAATATGTGTTGTTGAGGGGGCGGGCAAACAAACAAAAGAAATTTGCATGTGTGTGTGTGTGTGTGTGTGTGTGTGTGTGTGTGTGTGTGTGTGTACTTTTGTCAAAAAACCTAAAACATCAGTGTTCCAAATGATGACTACAAAATGTCAACAACATACATGTTGGCAAGATACTAGGCATGCATCAAAAACAAGATCAGCACATGAAAAATTTAAGCTAAAAAAAATTAACAAAAGACATTGTTTTTTACAGGGCCCAAGCCTTTCTGCATTCACATACACCCTCTAGTAATAATATATATTAACTCCAAGATCACACAATATTGGTGAAAGAGCATATTCCCCAAACTCGAGAATTGTGCAGTCCCGCACACATGGCAACCATCTGTTTAGTCAAACAAATGTCCTCGACTAAACAGATATTGACCAAACACAGTTTAGACCCAAGGCAGTGGGCCCAATATGTATGTTACATGCACGCGCACACACACACACACACACACACACACACACACACACACACACACACACACACACACACTCTGCTTATGGTGCTCATATATGACAAGTGTAAGTAAGCATCAGCTGAAGAAACTCATGTAGCCATAGTACAAATGACAAATGCCTTATGATTATGATATATCACCGCAGTTGTAAGCAATACTAAGAACAGCAGTTTAATAAATGCATGCATTTATGTAGGAAGCATATTACATAGTGAATGTAGATACAAAATAATGTATTGGGATATGCAAAGAGGAGCAACTCTATCAGCAGTAAACTAGGAATGGTGCCGTGTAAAGACAACAAACAGGCACCACATCTTTAAACCATACCTAGTTAAAGTTATGCAGGTGTATGTATTTTAAATCATTGCACATTGTCGTAAAAATAAATATACTTTCCATTTCACCACAAGGCCTCAGGTCTGTCACATTTTCAGTTTTGCATATCGAATAATTTTATGTTTTTCTGCTTAAATATTAAGAAAAAACAAATAAATAATAAAAATGAAAATATGGGCAAGTGCACCTGCTGAACTATTTGTGATGGGTTTGTTATGGGCAGGTAATAAATACATCTACAAAGACCTTGCAGAAACACATCAAAAGGTAGGTCCAGAGGTTACCTCGTGTACAATAATTGAATTGTCATAATAAGGCATGTGATAAGTACAGTGACCTCATTTATTGTACTATGTGTGTAATCATGCAGTCTGTGCTTAAATAATTAGGGGAAAAAACAAATAAGAAAAATATCATGCAAGTAGATGTATGTCTAAGTTTGTAAAGAGAATGAAGGCAAAGCTTCCTATTAATTATAGTATTATTAATGTCATATACTCTGCACACAGCTGGTAATAAAGAAGGAAAAGAAAAACGGAAAGAACTTTTGTCTGTGAAGAGCTGGTTGTAAATTTGAGAGTGCATTTGGAAGTTAAATATTCCTAAATCATCTTTTTAAAAACAAAATGAAAATGAGGAGGTATACTCCCCATAAAGTACTATTCTAATAAATTCATTTAGTGGCATGTGTGTGTGTGTGTGTGTGTGTGTGTGTGTGTGTGTGTGTGTGTGTGTGTGTGTGTGTGTGTGTGTAAAAAATAAGAAAATTATTAATCTACAATGAGATATTTTGGGGTATTTGCATCATATAATTAAAAAAGAATCACCTGCAAGACCTTTGCTTAACAAACTGTAGCCAGGATAAGATTCTTCTCTCTAAACAGCATGTAACTTGTTATCTGGCCAGTACAACTATAGTAAGATTACATTTGTTTCAACGTGTAACAATTTTAAGTAACAGCAGCTTTGTTGTACTCTAGTTTAACGGGTTTAATTTCACCACTGTGACCAGGCAGGAAAGCATACATATAAAGACCCTCAACTTTTCTTTGAGGGTGAAGTCTTGCCTCCCTCTTGTCTTAATGGATCTCTGTTGTGTTTTCCAACAAGTTTCATTTTTGTCTTCAGATTAGTGTCAGTCACCATGGCAACAGTAACACAGAAAAAGATCAGATCATTTAGAAGTCAACCAGTTTAATTACTGACAACATTCAACAACTATTTAAACAATTACAGATGATGAACAATCCAGAATTCATAGACATAAATAGGAATACATGAAAATGCCAAAAGAAAAAAAAAAGATCCCTCATCTATTCAAGTTTGGTTTCTACACCTCATACAGGTCCTCATGTCTCATTGCTTAATTTCCAGTCACATGGCCTCTGGGAATATGGAATAGTGTTCATCTCCTCACATATTTCATGCCAGTATTCAGTCACTTCCTTAGTGAAAAAGTATCTCTCAATGTCTGTTCACCATTTAGGTATGCTCTGTCTATTAGCTTTTGCCCTCAGATCCCTCTGTTCTTTGCAGTTCAGCTCCCTCTATCATTTTGCTGAGAAGTGGATTGAGATTAGACCTGATTGACTTATTGAGAAACATTTTTGGAAGTACAATCTGAGTAACTAAGGTTCTCTTGGAACATACTATTCCTAGGCTAGTGCATGAGCTAACTTCATGCTGACAGGTTGTTGGGGTGGTGTTTTAATGAAGTTTTACTGACTTCAGTTTCTGATACTTTACATTGCTTTTTGAACCGTGGTCCATTACAGTGTCGCATTCTTTATTTAAACTGATTGCTTTTATCTTGGCTGTTAATAGCATCATGACTTGTGATCCTCATAATCCAGAATCTGTTTTTATCTAATTTCTCTGTATAATGCATTTATTACATTTTCTGACTTTATTCAATGACTTAAATGTAGTTAAATTGTTTACCTTTTATTTTTCATTAGTAGCTGTACTTCTTTACTGTGATGTACTCACCTGGATCATGTCTGAGAAAGATATGTTTCTATCAGAGCACTACCCCCAAATAAATAAATATTTTTAGTTTTGTCATATAACCCTGAGCTTGTATTCTGTGTTACTTATTCATACAGTATTTAGTTGACAAGCACTCAAATAAAGATAAAATGGTTGACTACAATATGTATTCTTATTGCACCCCTCTTTGCCTCCTTTCTTAGACAGAATACATATTAAAACCCCCATCTTTTCTCTGAGAATGAGGTACTACCTCCTGCTAGTCTTACTGGCTCTCTGTTGTGTTCACAAATCAGTCTCATTTCTGTCTTCAAACACAGCAGTGGGAACTTTACATTGTATGTCAGATGTATCACCACCACTGTACTAATCAAGTTAAAATGAGTTCTATGTCTTAATTTAATCCCCATTTGCAGGGCTTGCAGCATTGCCTGTCAGTTCCCAAATATAGGCCTCTATATGTATGAACATAAGTAATAATATGAGTAATTTTTACTCCATCCATTCTAGTACTCTTTATCTAACTGGTACTGTATATGTCTGCATTTCCCAGCTATTACTAGTATTAAAACACAACTGATAGTCCTCAGCTCACCTGACCAACTATTTCATGTCCTGTCTTATGCTGCCCTTGTCATCTTTCATGAGCAACCATCTCTGTTGCCAGCAAATATGCTTACTTTGTTAGCCATCCTCAACATGACACCTGACATACACTTTTACACAAATGGTGTCAGTTGCTATAATAAATGGCATGTCTGATTCAAAGTACTGATCCTACCTGAAGCCACCATAACACTGAGGCGTGTCACCATGCCACTATTTTTTAACTCCCACTTACAGTTTTGCATTTGCACTATCTTTATTTTATATCTTGGCTTTAATTCCTTCTCCTTCTCCTTTTATGACATCAAAGTATACTTTTATCTATCTTTCTTGCAATCAGTTTAAGAAACAGGATCAGCTTTTTTCCTGGTATGATCCCCTTGTATGAATCCTTTGTGATTATCATATCCCAGTGCTAGATCTCTCAAGAATTGTGCCATTTTCTTTCTTAAGATTTCATTTAATTTTTGTTTGTTTGCTTGGTTTATTTAAAATTGTTAACCAGGAAAGTATATTGTGGCATATCCCATTTCCAGTAGAGACCTAGGGAGAAAACTCCATGGTTCAGACACACAGTTTATTAACATCAATATGAAAATGAATTGCAAACAAATTTCTTGCAATATTTAGTTTCAAAACATGACAAACAGTTGTGGGGCACAACCCCGGATGTGGAAGGAATTCCATTTGAAATCTGTAAAAGGGGTAATTAAGTATTTCCACATAATTTTTGATGCTTAGCAAATAAGGTATTAGTCTCAGGGTTACTTCATCCCTCCTGAAAGGAGGCAAAAATACTTTTTTTGACACTTGGCAAGGAGCCAGTGCAAGTTGCCTCTTACATGCCAATTTCCATCTTAAATTATGATTGGGTACTGACGAGTTTCTCTGCCTAGTCGCTTGCTCCTGTCCTGAGGTACTAGCCCCGTACACGCTAACCGCGTGGCTACCAAGAGTTAGAGTTTGATACAGGAAAACTCTTATCACAGTGCGACTGCACAAACAGGTCCTACCCACCAATCCCACAATTAAGACTTCACTAAGAAAAGGTACTTGCCCCATACACGCTAACCACGTGGCTACCAAGAGTTAGAGTTTGATACAGGAAAACTCTTATCACAGTGCGACTGCACAGACAGGTCCTACCCACCAATCCCACAATTAAGATTTCACTAAGAAAAGGTTAATAACTTTAACTTGCTGTATAAGTCTTGAATTAACTTACTACCTCAGGACAGAACACCCGGGCAGGCAACCAAACAGTATCTAACTCAGGCTGCTGCCTACCCTAATCAGATAATACCTAGACTATAAATAATATATATAATAATAATAATAATAATAATAATAATTATTATTATTATTATTATAATACCTAGACTACAACCCTAGTTCCTGCCAGGTAAGATAGAATCTATCAGGCCTAGCAACTAGCATTTAGTGGCCTCCTACACTTACCTGCAGTATATTACCATTGAGACCCAGAAAGCTCCTGGATGGTGTAACCCCGCTCCGCTTCGCCCTCGCTGCGCTCAGGCTCGCTCCGCTCCCCACCCTGCCCCCTTATTCCACCCGCCCCCACTATCCCTACATTTAACAGCTCAACAACCACACCTCATCAACCTTAGAACCTATCAAACTTGCCCACCCATTAACTAAATCTCCTCCCATAATCCCAGTATTCAGTTAACACTTATCATCCAAATTCTTGGTCCCACCTATCTTAGTATACTATCCTGCCTCCTAATATGTCAAAAACAAAACATCTTTTTATTCCTCTTACACTACCACTTATAATCATCCCTTACCTACTATCTAGCTGTGAAAACCTAGAACTCATAGGATTTCACTACCCAAAGGGACAAACTTGCATTGCCACAAATCTGCTCCCTAACAAACCTTCTCTCTATCACCCCTTAAGGACGCCAAGTACTTATAGTATCTATCTCACCCAACTATACCCAAAGGGCCTAACAACAAAACATGGGCAAAAGATACTATATAAACTTCAAAAACTCTTAGATCAACTAATGTCTAATCGAAACATGGCTCAAACCAGTCACCAAAGATGAAAAAATTCTTCCACCTGGATATAATATTTTAAGGGTTGATCGCGCAAACAAAAGGGGTGGTGGTATAGCTGTTTTGTACAAAAGTTCACTTAATATCATAATGCACCCTATCCAATCACCTAAAACTGCTAATGCAGAGTCAATAGCCCTAAAAATATGCTTAAACAACCAAAAAAGCATTAACCTTTTTGTAATTTACATCCCACCTGGGAACAACGTTGAAACTATGGAGCAAACATTAAACTGGTTAGCCACTAACTATCCTCAAGAAACCTTTGCACTAGGCGATGTCAACATACTGGACCCAGTGCTCCGCACAGACTAACCCCATACCCATTAACCTGTATGGATTCTCCCAAAATATAATCTCCACAACAAGAGTAGGACATGCCCACCAAAAAGAGAGTATACTTGACTGGATTCTTACCAATAATTCCACCCATAAATATACCACTGGGACCCTTTCCAACGATCTTAGTGACCATCTCGTCACTTTCATAATAAAACACAAATTTACTAACACAAACCTTCCCATACACAAACTTGTTAGAAATAGGAAGAAATTTGTATCAACGCAATTTGTAGCTGAACTCAAATCCTGTAAATGGTCTAAGCTAAAATCTTTACCCCTTGATGAGAGTGTGACACTCTTTACTGACACATTCCTAAAGATTCTGGACACTCATGCACCTAACCGACTTACCAGAACTAAGGTGCGGATAGCTCCCTGGCTAACCAGGGAAACTAAATCCAAACTTAAACTTAGAGATAAAGCTTGGGACAAATGGCGAGCCACCAAGACACCCCTAGATCGTATTAAATTCCAGCAGCTTAGAAACGAAACGAAAAAAGCCAGTAAACTGGACAAAAAGAACTTTTTCTGTCACCTCCAAGAGAAACACCAGAACAACCCAAAGAAGTTTTGGGCTGGCTTAAATAATCTCCTCCATCCCGGTAAATCAGGTACCCCTACCCCTGAGACACTTATTCACAAAAACCCAGAAGACATAGCTAATACTTTTAACTCCTTCTTTACTGAAACTATCCAGTCACTAGCCAATCAACTACCCCCTCCTTCCTCTCCCCTAGCTAAAATTTCTTAGGATACATTCCCCCTCTTTAAATTACAGCCTATACCCACCTCTTACATCAGAATCTTATTGAAGAAACTTAAACCAACCACCCTCTCGGCAGACCGACTCCCAGCGGAATACCTACAAATAGCAGCAGATGCAATAGCCTATCCTATCTCTATCCTGATTAATCGAACTATTACCGAGGCCACTATCCCCTCGATCTGGAAAATATCCTACGTCATACCACTCCATAAGGGTGGCTCTTCTACTGAACCATCCAACTACAGACCCATAGCAATTTTGTCTCCAATAGCCAAAATCATGGAAAGATGTGTTCATAAACAATTTCTCCATTACCTCACCCTAAATAACCTATTGACCAAATCCCAACATGGTTTCAGACCCCACCATAGTACTACCACCGCCCTCCTTTCTTTTACTGACTCAATTAATAAAAATCGTAATAACAGAAAAATATCTTCCGCTCTCTTTCTTGACTTGTCAAAAGCCTTTGATATGGTCAATCACCAACTACTTCTCCACACGCTTGAAACCTTCCACTTTGATACTCCAGCTCTCAAAAGGTTCCTTGCTTATCTCTCTGGAAGGCAACAGACAGTCCAATGGCAAAATAAGCTCTCTCAACTATTACCTAATACCATAGGAGTTCCCCAAGGCTCCATACTAGGTCCCCTTCTCTTTTCCGTCTTCATAAACGAACTCTATTCGGTCATCCCCAAAGCCATATGTATCCAATATGCAGATGACTCCACCCTTATCTGTTCAGATGTCACTCTCCCTGCTTTAGAAGTAACAACCCAACACTGCTTTGCTACAGTAGAAAAATGGCTCTCTGAGAGGAATCTCATCCTAAACCCAAAAAAACTAAGTTACTACTATTCTTTCCCACCTCAGCTCGTCCACTAGTGCAACACAATACACAAGCTAACAATACTACCTTCTCCGTTCAATCTAAAAATGGCACCATAATTGAACCCGATACCAACACTAAACTACTAGGGGTGACTATTGATAATAAACTTAAATTTAACTTGCATATCAGCCAGACCATAAAAGCTGTAAATAAGAAACTCGGATCCTTGTATAGAATTAAGAACTTCCTAACTCCTAATGCTAAACTAACTATCGCCGCACCCATCTCCTCTCCACACTTCTCTATGCCTCACCTGTATTCTCTTTCCTCAACATATGTGATATTAATAAACTATCTGTGACTTACAATCACATTGCCAGATTTATAACAGGGGCTCCTTATAGAACTCACCACTGCCTCAATCTAAAGCAACTTGACTGGTTAGAACTATCCAATCTTCTCAAACTAAACCAACTCTCTGTAGCATTTAAAATCATTAAGGAACCTGACAAAACCCCTTCACTGAATAATTTACTGACCCCCTACTCTAACCTAAGTAGTCTTCGCTCCTCCAACAGATCACTTGTCCAAACCATCAAATCCAATAATATGGGCGGCGATGCTCTCTTCGCCAATACAATAGGAAAGGTTTGGAACTCCCTCCCTAACAACTTAAGACTCACTAACTCCCTCTCTCAATTTAAAAAACATCTTATACAATTCTTTAAGGCACATTGGCTATGCTCATGGGCAAATCCAGGCTAGTTGCTAATTCAACTATGGCATTTTCTACCCTACTAGAACTAACTGGGGTTCACCTCTTTTTTTTTCTTAAATAAACTGACAACTACCCTATTTAGTTCATTCTACTGTAATCAGTTTCTCCATGATCTCTTGGAACCCTGCAATGGTAGAACTTGTTCTTGAACATAGTAACATCATTGTCTCTTGAGTTATATTTGTAATTCTGAGTTGGATACTTTATTGTACTGTTGATAAAATAGTCATGCCAAGAAAAGCATAAAAAAATGTTAATTTGTTATGCCTTTCATTTATTTACCTGTAAACCTACGTGTTTTTCTGTTTTTTCTCTGTGGAGCTTTTCTCCCCGGGCCTCCGCTGAAAATGGACATGTATCCAGTCGGACTATCCCGGTCAACAAATGTAAAATAAAATAAATAAATAAAATAAATAAACTGTTCATGGCCATTTTGGCCAACTGGCTGTCCAAGTTCCAATCTTCTCTGATACATCCAGACCAAGAAAGTTTAATTCCTGGCACATCTTCCTTTTACTTATAAAAGCTCAACTACAAAAGTCATGGTTGGGAATATGGCTATGGTAATAGCTGCACACCCATCTTTGCTAACCTAGTGATGTATAGATGGGAATCCATGTTTTTATTTAACACCCCCTTTAAGGACAATTGGTTTTTATATTTAAGATTTTTAGACAATGTTTTTATTCTTTGGAAAAAAGAAGGGTCACATGTGAAGTTATTGGATTATTTGAATAAGGCATGTGACTATTTTAAATTTACTGGTTCTACAAATAACAAAAATATTAACTACCTAGATGTCATGTTACATAAGGATTCCAACACAAAAAGCTTCCAGTCTTGTTTATACAGAAAGCCCACCTTTTCTAATGATTATTTAAAATTCACTAGTAACCATCCCACCTATGTGAAAATTAATATTGTCAAGGGACAGATGGTTAGGGTTATAAGAATGTGTTCTAATTTTGAGTTTGTAAAAAAAAAAAAAAAACACTTCTTTTAGAAATGTTCACAGTTAGGGGCTACCCATATTCCTTTGTTTCTCAGATTCGTGAAGATGTTATAAAGCAGTGGGGTGATAGATATAAACCCCTATTAGGAGCGGATGAGGATACACCATCAACTAAGCTACAAAAAGTTAATAACTTTTTGCAGGCCATGGTACTAACTTATTGTGAAACTTCAGGTAATATCCAGAAAATTATTAAGAACAATTGGACCATGTTTAAGGGGAACAAGGAATTGTTAACAACAATTGGTGAAAAGCCCTTATTTACGTATAGGATGAATAATAATATAAAATCTCTATTAGAAAACCAACATTCTATTAACAACAATAAATTAAAAGGGACATCCAAATGTGGGTCCTGCAAATATTGTAGATTTAATATTGAAGTTCCCAAAATTAACCTGGGCCCTTATGATATGGCGATCACCTTTATGGGGGGGGGGTCTTGTAATATGGCAGGGGTGGTGTATTTAGCTTCTTGCTCTGAGTGTGGACAATTTTATGTGGGGAAAACTGAGAGAAAATTGAATAGAAGAATATATGAACATTGTTACAGTATCAAGAGAAAGGATGAGAAAAATGCATTATTTAAACACATTAAATTGTTCCCTTCACATTCTTTTAAATTTGGAATTTTGGAAGTGGTAGGACATGATTTCAGAGATGGTGATTGGAACAACAAGTTGTTGAGGGCTGAAGTTAGATGGCAATTAAAACTCAATGCTAGTCAATTCCCTGGGTTAAATGAACATATCAGTATTAAACATGAGTTAAAATTTAGGGCCTTGAAACTTTGAATTTTGGTTACTTGGGCCTTTAACAGTTAGAATTGTTTATACATATATGATTTTATTGTTTTAGTCTTTCTAATTTTGATTTCTTGCACACTGTTTTATACATTAGTTTTGTCATTTATTTAGGATTTTTTATGATGAAGCACTGTCACTTTAATGATATTATTATCAATTAAGGGTTAATTATCTTTAATGTATATAAGATTGTGTTGTTGTGATTTTGAATTGTTCTGATGAAGTGATTTTACGAAAGCGCTTGACCTGATACTTGTTTCCTTGAATAAACTGTGGTTCTGTGTACCAGCTGTGTTTCTGGGCTGTAGATATTGGCATCGGACTGGTTATTTGGATTATTGGTTGTGTTTACCACTCTTACACCCTTTTGGAGTTTATTCATTTAAAGCATAATTCAGTTAAAAAAAACAAACCAATAGAAACCCTAAGAAACAACCCAAAGGCCAATCAAACCTATTGTATAATATTCATATATTAGAATATATCTCTAACAAGGCCAAACATTATATCCACTACTCGCTCCAAGGAAAATGTCTATAAGCACTTAAGAGAAACAAACCCTCATTCTAAACTATATATGTACTACATAGTAGGCTTCCATAAACCACTGCACCTATCTGCTGTCAATCACATAAAACCACTGAAAACACTTACAAAAATGGCAAAACAATCAGCCAAAAGACATAACTGACATACATACTTCAAGACATAGATGTCTGTCCATAAAATCACCATATATTGTCTGTTTCCAATAAAGTATCTATGAATCTTAATAAGTAAAAGCTAATTTAAAATATATGCATGTTCAAAAATAAAGTTTCACAGAAACCAATTCATACATAGCCATTAAGGAGCCAATAAGAACACTTAAAAAATGACAGCCAATCAATAACCATCAACACTGTACATACTACAAACCATAGTAACAAAAAACTGTTTTCTTCAATCTATATTTCCTAACAGGTCGCTACAGTGGAACTCCGGTCTGCTAATGATTGGCAGTAGATTTTTATGGAGCCGAGTTGCCAGCCAGATGCCCAACTTTCAGTGAAGGCATGCCAATTCACGCATGTCTTTCGGAGGCCACTCGACTGCGGGGAGGACATGCAGACTCCACACAGAAGGCACTCCAGTTGAGAATCGAACAGGAGAACCTTTTGCTGTGAGGCAACAATGCTACCACTGTACCACCATGGCTAATTGCAGTAAATTTGTTTAAATCACCTAATTCCACATAATACATACAATTACTCCATGAAATCAAGCCAGGCCATGACACCCATCTCCTTGGTGTGGAACCAATAGAAATCCATATAATAATACATAATAACCTATCAAATCAGTTATGCCAGTACATGAAAGCCAACAAAATCAATTAAAAAACAAATAAAGACTGCAAGAAAGAACTCCATGGCCAATCAACACACACAGAAAATTTCTCATACATTAAACTAAAGAAGTATAATCACTTAATCTAACGCCCCTTACCTATACTCAAAATACCCAAAAGGTCCAAATAATCAGTCAAATAGTTCCTAAAGATTATTTAAAGAATGTATGAGCTTTAAGATATGGTTTCAATGAAACAGTTTCATTTAACCCATGTCCCTTATATGTTTGCATTAATGTGATCCAGCATAGCTCTGCACGTTCCATATGATTAGTTAAATCACCCATTCTCATACTTTCATTTAATACCTTTATAACTAAGAAAACAAATAAATGAGTTTCACCAAATGCTGCCACATGCCTGGCCAAAGCATTCCTACCATTTTGTTTCCTAATGTTATAGGTATGCTCTTAAATCCTGTCCCTAAGTGAGGGGTTAGTTTTACCTATGTAAAATGACATACTTAGTTTACATGGCTGTTTGCAAAGTATGTATTGACTACAACAGTCTCCATACAAGTTTAATTTATATTCTCTACAAGTATCTGGATGTATAAATATGTTATTATTGGCCACGTGTTTGCAGAAATTGCAAGATCTACAGGAAAATGTACCAATTCTTTGATTTGCAGTAACATTCTTTCTATTACAATCTTTATAACATAACATCCATTTCAACAATTACTTGTTTTTAAAACAGAACCTCGGTTTTGTGCTAACTATATCACATATCTTATCAACAGTTAAAATAGACCAGTGCTTCCTAAATATATCACATATTGAATTCATGTCTGATGACATCAAGGATGTCAACTTTATGTAATAAATACAGTTTGGCTCTACCATTCCTATCAAAATTACATATGGCTAGGTGTTTATTCACTTCATGTGATGAATATTCTCTAACAATTCAGAATTAAACTCAAGATCATTACAAATTGAGCCTAGATAAATACATCCCTTGAGCTTTCATAATGTTACAAAAAACGCAACTGGGATGCATGCTCTTCCTGTGTAGAATGTTATTCCTTCTACAAGATTTTCTGAATAGCCTAGAGGAAAGCTTCACATCCAAGGTCTTGCATATCTATACACGTATATATGTGTATATACATATATATATAAATGTATATATATATATATATATATATATATATATATATCTACTGTTAAATCTCAAAAGACTGAAAGACCGACTTTTAGTATCTCAAGACTTAAACACTGAACACCCACTACACCAAAATATTAAAAAAAACAAATGTCACTTTACCAAAAAGTCATAATACAGAATTTTCAGTAAGCGACATTCAGCTTTTTAATATAACCTCCACCACATCACAAACACCACCTCCCCTTTAAACCTTAACTAAGACACACACATCTACAAAACCTATGCATAAGCAGGGGGGGCCACCCCCCTGCACACCCATACTGCCGCTACTTATATATACCATCTCCAAGGACATACTATCACATACAGCAATGAAAAAACCCTACACTTACTTCGCACACCATCACGCATACACGCGAAAAACAAACATACTACACATCCAAAAAACATACTGCCTTCAACACTAACACATAGACACACACACACACACACACACACACACACACACACACACACACACACACACACACACACACACACACATGCACATACACACACAAACACACACACACACACACCCTCACCCATCTAACCCATCCAATTCCCAAAACTTCCCACAAAACTAAAAAAACAAAAAAACCCTATCAAAACCCTTAAACACTTACAACCTACCTGAATCTCCATGCACAGCTACACATCACCTGCCATATCTAACTCCCAGAATACAATGCACCACAAACACAAACCACAACACACCACACCAACAGATTCAGTAATATAAAACTCGGTAAAGTACAGTTTTGATTAACTGCACTTTCAATATTTTAGACTCCAGATACAGAAAGTTGATCTTTCAGTATTTTGAGATTTAAAAGAGATCCCATATACACACACATATATATATATATATATATATATATATATATATATATATATATATATATATATATATATATATATATATATATATATATATATATAGATACACACACACACACACACACACACACACACACACACGAGGAACTAGAAAATCTATTTCTTGTCTACAAGTTGTTGTGTCTTTTGGCTTTTCCCAGTTAGGGGTCGCCACAGTGGAACTCCGGTCCGCTAATGATTGCCAGTAGATTTTTACATGCCGTGTTGCCAGCCCTGATGCACAACCTTCAACGAAGTTACGCCCATTCACGCATGTCTCCACACAGAAGACGCTCTAGGTAAGAATCAAACAGGACAACGTCTTACTGTGAAGCGACAATGCTATCACAGCACCACCACCGCAGTCATATTAAATGCAAAAATGTGGTAGATGAGTTAGGATATTGCAGAAACAAAGTCAGCTGATTTGGGGTGCCTAGACACAACATAAAGAAGTCATCCACAAAATGCTTAAAGTATGCAGTATGTTCTGCATAAGGGTTCTCTTTCTACATCATCAAAGTCTCCCATTGTGTCATGGCAGTACTGGCATAGCTGTTATCACAAGGTTTGCCCATAGCTATACCTGTTTTCTGCCAGTAATATTTATCATAAAAATAAAAACATTGTTCTCTAAAACCAATTCTATAAGCAAACAAATCAGATTGATCCATTCATCCAAGTATCCATTGTGTTCAACAAGGTATGCTTTAACAAAAGCTATACCCACATCATTAGGAATGACCATAAAGAGAAATGTCACATCTAGTGTCACCATTATAGCATTCTCAATTATAGATGTTATGCTCACAGTTTCCTATAGAGATTGTAAAAGAAGTGTCACAAAGCACTTTCTGAGCTTTATTCCACAGGTCATAACATTTCTCAATACTTATAGAGATTGACTCCGTCAACCACACCTTCACAGAGATAATAGGTCTCATGGGTGGCGAAGTACAGTTCTTATGGATTTAAGTAGACCATAAATCCTAGGTACTAAAGGATGCTTTATCAAAAAATATTCAAACAATTCTTTTGTTATACATCTACACATAAGACAGTCCAGTGTTATGGGATGACTAAACTTAGATGCAAAGGTTAGTACCACAGTATGGGAGTGGTATATGAAGCACAGTGCCAACTATGTCCCATTTTTTAGATAGGGAAAATGATTCAACCTTTTAGACTTAGAATTTATCGCCATTTATATAATATTAATAAAAAAGACAGAATGCATTGTATAGGCATCTCAGCAGTAATAGTAATCATTGTTTTAAGTTATATGCCATTGAACAAGTCGACACCAGGCCTCATGGGGGTTCAGTTAATAATCTTGAATTAATGGAATTAAATGGAAATTTGGAACTAATTATTCTGTGAACCCAGGACTTATTTATGTTGACTCTATATCTAGCATGTTGAGATTAAAATGAGCTTTATTTATGTAGTTTATATGCCTTGTAGCACATTTTGTTAATATATATTATATATATATATATATATATATATATATATATATATATGTATGTATATAGATGGTTCCCATTCAGAAGCCTGAAACATCATAAGCCTGAAAATCAAAATCCTGAAACCAAAAGCCTGAAAATTCAGAATCCTGAAAACTCAAAATCCTGAAAGCCCAAAATCCTGAAAGACCAAAATCCTGAAACTCAAAATCCTGAAAACACAAATAATGCTAATATGTCACTATAAAGACACTAATATCTACCAACTGACCCTGACCCTAACCCTAACCCTAAGGTCCGTCACTATCGCACACTCACCTGACCAGCCTCTAACCCTAACTCACTTAAACCGCCCCTAACCCCAATATATGTCACTATTGCATACATGCCTAACTGCGCCCCTAACCCTAACTCACTTAAACCGCCTAACCTAAAATAAAACCAACCGCACACTTACCTGACCCCAACGCATGACCTAACACCACAGGGCTAACAATAGCAAAGCCACAATGACATCAGTATGTCTATTTTGTGTTTTCAGGATTTTGAGTTTCAGGATTTTGGTCTTTCAGGATTTTGGGCTTTCAGGATTTTGAGTTTTCAGGATTCTGAATTTTCAGGCTTTTGGTTTCAGGATTTTGATTTTCAGGCTTATGATGTCTCAGACTTCTGAATGGGAACCATATAGATATATATCTGTATCTATATATGTATATATATATATATATATATATATATATATATATATATATATATATATATATATATAGATAGATAGATAGATATTGTAATTTTGAATTTTATTTGTATATAAATGGCTAGTATTATTGCTTTATAATGAAAAGTAAAACTTTTTACAACTGTTTGTATTAGTAGGGGCTGTAGGTATGATTTTAGTAATTTAATTAGTCTAGTAAATAATTAACCTAATAAGGTTTTGTTATTGATCAAGTGACTTGTTGAAGCTATATACATCATGTCTATGTATATGTTTCTTAGTTGTGATGAAGTCCATTTACACGGATGAAAGTGATTAAAATTGTATATAATATAGTGTAGTTCTAGCAGTGGATATTTTCCTGCATTCTTTTTTTTTTAGCTTTTATTTTAAATTAAAAATAATTTAAAATTAAATTATTTTATTTGACTTTACATATTCCAACAATAATTCAACAATTTGAAATATATATATATATATATACAAATGTATATACAAATGTCAATAACAAGAATTATTTATAGAAAGCCATCAGTAATTTTGTAATAGATCATTAAATGTCTGCCATGCTATGTACTGATGAGTTACATTTCTGATTCTCATTTTATGGTAGATAATTTATTTTTACAAACAGATTTGGCTAGATAGATAAATTCACTAGTAAAAGAGAGGGTAGTTTTGCATTTCCAGTTTTTAGTTATAACTTTCCTATCAATAGCTAGGACAGACCAAAGAAGAGGTATTTGCTATATTGGAATAATGTTTGGAATTGGGGCATTGAACAAAATCAAGGAATCTGTAATAGTACAATTATCTGACCACAATGCTTGGCAAAAGCTTTAAAAATCAGTCCAGATAGATGACACTAGGTTGCATTATATGATCAAAAGAACCCAATCTGCATTAAGGCCTTCATTACATCTCCAGCATTTTATTTATTTTTCTGATTTATATATAACAGCAATTTTGTGGGGTGTTAGAAAAACTCTGTGTAAAAATTTCCATGTATAAATCTTCCAGTATAGAAAGGATGTTGATTTTCCTGCAGATTTTAAGGATAGTTTCTTATGTTTCTTAGAAAATTCTTCTTTATTTATTTTTGTCGAGTAATTCCAATATGACAATTCAGGGGGATGAATTCAATTCTAATAATGTTGTATATGATTGACAACTAGGTTCTTTGGAATACTTTTAGTTTGTATGTCTAATGTTATTTTCATTTTGTCTTGAATATATTCCTTACATTTGTATATCTAACCAACCACTATTTTCCAGACTGCATCTAGCAATCAGATAATAGGTTCATAGGTGTGTACTAGGCTAATGGCCCTGGAGTCTTTACAAGCCTAGCCTATAGATGTGCCCTGGCATCGTGCCCTTGACATAAGTTCCCAGTGCCTCTATCAAGTCGAACCACTATTTTATTCCCATTCAGAAATTGATGCCAATAAATTAAATCACTAATCTTTATAAGTCAAACATTTTCTTTGTATTAAAAGATATTAAGCATCCACTTGTGAAAGCTATAGGAAGTAATATTATTAGTAGATCTTTGATTACATAATTTTAATTCATAAATCTATTGAATATTATTAGACCTTGATTTGTGAAAGTGTAGAGAATAAACAATTGTTTTTAATTTAATATATAGTCTTTTAAAACCCCAAAAAAGATATAGATGTCCACATTTGTATAAGTTTCTGTTATAGATTTTGTTATTGTCTATTAGTATATTTTCATGTATTGAGTTCCAAAAGGGAGTATAAGAGGACTTAAGCCACTGGACTATTACTTTAATAATTATAGATTTAGAATATAAGTCAATATTGGGGAAACTAATGCCTCCCTCCTCCCAACTTTTGATGCACTAGCCTAAGGAGATTCTTGCTTTTTTGGGATACCATAAGAACCAACCACATTTTTTGTAAGAGTTTAACTTAGTAGCTATCCCTTTGATTATAAGCAAGGTTTTTGTTTTATTGTGACTACATTTCATTCTTGAAAATTTTTCAAAATAGTCCATGGACCTAACTATATGATCCAATGAGAGTTCAATATTACCACTAGTGAGCAGAATATCATCAGCAAAAAGTTGAATTGTAGAAGAAAATTTTTAATTTATTGTAAAATCTTTAATGTTTATGTTAGAGCCTATATAGTTAGCAAATAGCTCTATAATAATTACAAATAGCAAAGGGGATAAAAGGCATCCCTGATTGGTACCTTTTAAGATATCAAAGAGGTTAAATATAAAGAAGCCTATTTTTGACAAAATAAATTGAGTTATCTTAAAGATTTTTAATTAACTTTATGAAATCAGTGGACAAGTTATATTCATTTAGTACTCTGAACAAGTATGGCCATTTCACGGAGACAAAAGTTGTATCCATATCTAAGCTTATAATGGATAACCCTTTTTTATTTTTGTCATATCAATCAAAGAAAAGAGTCTTATTATATTATCTTGAACTTTCCTATTAACTATAAACCTAGTCTGATCTTCATTTACTAGATAAATGAACATTTGATTTAATATTTTTGCTAATACATACATAAAAATCGTGTTATCCACATTTAAAAGTGATATAGGTTAATAAGAAGAACATACAGCAGGGTTCTTATCTGATTTTAAAATGGAGTAATACAAGAATATTTCCATGACAGGGGAGTATTAGATGTACTCTTAACTTCTTCAAAAGCATTTAATACCATTTTTTTAAATAGTATCAGGTTAAAGTTTATATTACTCAGGAATTATCCCAGCCATATCTGGTGCTTTATTAGTTTTAAGATTTTTAATTTGGTCTTTTAATTCTTTAAACAAAAAAGACTTATCAATTTTGCTTTTCTATTCTTTTGATAGTTTATTATGTATGTTTTCTTTTAAAAAAATATCCAATAAGTTCATGTTACTTGGGTTTGACTTTGTTTTATTAATTTCTTCATAATATTTCCCAAACCATTTTAATATATATTTCAGATCCATGGCTTTAATAGTCATATTCCCTTCTTTATAATAAGTCTTCTTGATATCTTGATATAGTTTATTTTATTCATCTTTTGTGATCTAATAGCCATTTTATGAAGGCTCTTGGGTTTATTTAATATGAGTGTAATTTATTTATTTTCTAGATTAATGGAAATCTTATGATGTAAGATTTCAAGGTATTTCTGATTTACATTTTTCAGCAGTGTGCTTGCAGCATTATCATTGGGTTTAAGGTTTAATTTGAATGTATCAATTTCAGCTTGTAGAGCATTTAACTCTTTATCCCATTCCTTTCTTTTACACATATACCAGTTCTTTACTTTACCATATAAGTAAGCTTTTAACATCCCATAGTATGACTTCAGTGACCACACCATTATTGTTAAATTCCATAAATTGATTTAGCTCTTTTAATAACCATTCATTAAAGTATTTTAATGTAATTATATATGCTGGGAATCTCTGACAAGAAATTAAATTGTTTGGACTTAAAGTTAATTTACATGTCTTAGCACTGTGGTCAAATAAGGAACATGAAACTATTAGTACCTTCACTATTTTGGAGTATAATGCATTAGATACCAATACTTTATCAATATTGGTTTGAGTCCCAAATCTAAAAGAATAGTGAGCATACTTTAAAGAACCATTTAGTTTAAATCTGATGCATCTTTCATATACATTGTATTAATATAATGATTTAAATGTTTTACTACTGAAGATAGCCTGATTTAACATTTGTAATGTCTTTGCCTGAGAGAATGCAGTTAAAATCATCAGCTGTCAACATTTCTCCTTTAGAGTACAGTGTTATAACATCAAAGTATTACTTAACTGTTTTAGAACCAATCCCAGGGATCCAATAGTTATCTATAAGGGTAGAGTACATTTTAACAATTTCTATTATGACCAATCCCAGCATACCATTCTTGTCAGAATAGGAATCCACTATGTAGGTAGACCTCTTCTTTTTGAACCAAACTGAGAGTCAATTAAAACTGAATTATCTTAACAGCAATCTATTTAAATCTTTAGTCAATAAATGAGTTTCTTGTAGAAAAATAATGTCTGCTTGATGTAGAGTTAAATATTTATCTAAACTGTCCCTCTTTAAAGGTTATTTAACCCATTTATATTTAATGAAAGGCATTTATATGCTGGCATCTACTAGAACAATAGATATAGAAATTACTATGAGCATTTACTAACAAAAGAACAAATTGTTATGGACAGACACAGTAAGGCTGATGTGAAGAATTCAGAATTAAAAACATTTTTAACCTCCAGCATGGAATAAAGTATTCCAGGCTTGATGAAAAGTTCATACAAGCTGCTTATTAGCAACACCATAACACAACCAATCACATTGTTGCTACTACTTCTATGTAAATAAACAGAACATTTTAAATAAATATTTTACACTTTTAAGAAGTTAAATTACTGTAAAACAAACCAAAAATCTACACAAGGTTAATATATAGTAAGACCTATCAAATAGGTAACTTTAAATATTTATTCATTTATAATAATTAGCATTAATTATACATAAAATTTACTTATATATTAACTGTCATATTGAAGATATGCTCAGACCATTCTTAATCCATATCATGCCGCAGTGGTGCAGTGGTTAGCATTGTCACCTCACAGCAAGAGGTTCTCCTGTTCAATTCTCTGCTGGAGCGTCTTCTGTATGGAGTCTACTGCATGTCCTGCCCATGGTCGAGTGACATTTAAAGACATGCAGGTAGGTCCGTGCATGAATGGATGTGCCTTCTTTGAAGGTTGGACGTTGGGCTGGCAACTCAGCACCATAAAAAAATCCACTGCCAATCATTAGCGGACCGGAGTTCTGCTGTAATGACCCCTAACCAGGAAAAGCCGAAAGACATTAGTTTATTCAGGTCCATATCAACAGTAGCATTAGCAAAATAATTTTTCTGGATGAAAAAAAATGACATCTAAGGGATCAAATGTTTTTTCCCCTCTAGTAAGAATAATCTTAGTTTTTCAGGGTAGTTTAGGTGAGTTTTTATTCCGGCTTTCTTCAGTGATTTTAGCAGATGAATACAAGCTTTTCTTTTCGAAACCACCAGAAAGGCATAGTCATTGTCAAATCTAATGAAAGAATCACAAAGTTTTATGGGTAAAACAGACCAAGCTGTTTTCAAAACTAAATCTTTGTCTTGACTAAAAATAAATTAACTATTATAGATCTTGGATTTGAAAGTTATTTTAGCTTGCTGTGACTATAGTCAAAGATCTATGAGCCCTTTATATTCCAAATGACAGAGCTTCAGGAAGGTTTAATGTTTTAGGGATCCAAGTAGATAAGAAGTTTACCATGTTATATCCTTCCAGTTTCTTAGTAACTCCATAAATCCAGATGTTGGTCCTCCTCGCTACAGGACATCAGTTGTAAGTCTGCTGTCTATGTCAGTGATAGAAGCCTCCATAACAGATATCTATAATTTCTGTTGTTTCATTACTTCATTGATTAATTCAATCTGCTTTGTACATTTTTCTTTTCTGTTGTCAACTTTGGAGTTTGGTTTATCTAATTTTATGGATAGGCCTTGTATACTACAAAGAACAGACTGGTACTCTTTCTTCACTGAATTTAATTGTGAAACTACTTTAGAGTGGTACATCTTCCTTTGGTAATCTTTAGCTTGAAGTTTTGATGGGAAATATTTGAAATGTAGTTTATTTTTCTACCAAAATGTCCCAAGAAGTTTCCAACACAATATTCTAGCTTATTTGAATGGTGTTTGATGAAAATAATTTAATCCTGTCAAAAATATACAGAAGAAGCAGAGCAAAATTCCTGTACTAACTGCTTGTTATTTTAGCCACGCCCCTCTTCCTGCATTCTTTTGATATCAGTTATTGGTCTTAGTTGTCTTTTAGGATTTCAGGTTAATTTGTTATTATTAGAAGGACCGGCCTTTGGTCAATTGGTGCCCTAGGCAAAAGGGCTCAACAGCACCCCCCACACTACTTGGTGCCCCCATTCTGGCATATCTGCACCATCCAGATTACTGAAAAAGTACCCCTGCTAGACCGGCGCCCGTGGCAGCTGCCTAGCTGGCTTATGACTAAGGCCGGCTATGATTATTAGTTAAAAGAAATGCATTACACATAAGTGGAAGTTGCCATCCCCTCTACAACAGAACATCTTAGGTAAATCACGAATGTGTTAGTGCAGTTAGAGCTTGAAATGGAGCTTGGCAGACCCAGACAGTTCCTCAGAGCAGTCAGTGACTGACATGTACAGCAAATAAATGTAGGTATCACATTCATGACCAGGTGAACTGTGGTTGGGGGGGGTGTGAAGAATCTGCATATATGTTAGATCCACTGGAAATTAAATTTCTGGTCTTGTGGTTATGTGTTGGGATACAGGGGTCAGCAATCTAGGACAGTCTTTGGTTATTTCATGTTATGACAGCAGTTTGTTCATTTTATATAGTTTAGTGTTTGATGATTTTTTGTGATGTTTTATGATCTCTTGTTATGTTGAACATGCAATAAAGTTGTTTTCTTTTAAAATCACTCAGTGTTTTCACAACCTGACTATAGAACATGCAAGTTACAGAAAGTAATTATTGGATAAATGTAAATGTCTGTCCCTCACAATATGTATTAAAACGTACTCTGCATTAGATACTCAGAAAGTAACAATCAGTAACAGAAAAGATACTCAGGACAAAACTAAAAAGTGAAAGAGAAATACTACTACTACTAATAATAGTAATAATAATAATAATAATAATAATAATTTAAATAAATAAGGGAACCATAGTGAGAAAACAAGTAAATCAAAGACCTTCAATATAATACTTTTAAAGTGTATGTGCAACATTCAGTTCTTGAAGAGGCAATTGGTTATGACCTTCAGAAATGGGGGTTTATTGTTTACTTGACAAATGTGTAGCAGGAGCTTATTCCATAATTTAAATACTCATCCCGTATTCATAGCTTCATAGTTGTTTACTAGACTAATGACAGCATGGCCTTTTTAAGCCTAGGAAAACATTCCAAAGGTTTACTATCAAAGTCTCACACCTGCAATGTGTGAGTGTTCATGTTTCTGACCTGAAATGTCGGAAATCAAGCAAATGAGCAGGAACATGACCAAAAGAGGTATTTAAGTAAAGTCAACATCTCAGGAATGTCGACTTTACCAAAAATACCATACTTCCGATCATGAACTAAGAATGTTTTGCAGGGAGGAAAGCCCATGTATATATACATACATATATATATATATATATATATATATATATATATATATATATATATATATATATATATATATATATATATATATATATATATATATATATATGTATATATGTATATCTATATACAAACTATGAGCTCGCACTACAGTAAAGGAAAGGGTACATTTCCCAATCCCCATTATATTGCAATCTGCATTTAAAATGTTGAATCCACAACAGTGAATGCTAGTGTGCATTTTTTTTTAATTATTTGAACTGTTGAAAGTTTGAAAGTAGCCGTTCCAGTTTTCCTATTCGCACATTGTCGGAATGGCATTTTGATAGTAAACAATCCCAAATCTCTGACAAATTCCGGTACCCTTGATAAGTGTAAGCAGGGCCTGGGACATAAACCATTTTCAGGCTGCTTGTTGATAGTTTGCAATAAGTTTAATACTCTAAAGGAAGTAATCAACATGACACAGAATGGAAATGCCATCTCTAAATAGTTTCAACATAAAAAAGTAAGCAGAATTAACATATATATGCCACATTCACCGTAATAAATAGCAGTATGTAACACTGACAACAGTAAATTCAACATATGATACATAGTGATAGTTGTCAGTAATTTCAGACATGGAGCATAAACATGCTACATAACAATGGCTCTCAAGTCATGTATGCAGGTGAACTGAGGAACTGACATTGTCCCGGTCCCATTCAATAACTACACATCACACCGAATGACATTTGATGACCTTTATTAAACTTCATACATAGCTCTGATAACCAATATTTATTAATTACAACTGGACATAGTATAGCTGATTTTATTCACAGCATTAACATCCATGTAATGTTAATTAGAACATCAAGATCACTCTCATCCTGACTCAGGAAGCAGCATCCATACCGACCCTCAATTACTTTACTTATGAAGCAGCGTCCAACAACTCACTTCATATACCATTTATTGCATTACAACCCCAACCAAATAAGTCAGGACAGCATGCCTTACTCATCCTCACCCAGTAAGCAGCGTTCATACCTCAACTCACGTACTTTACTTAGGAACCAGCCTCCAAGAACTCACTTCCTATACCATGTATTGAATTACACCTCCAACCAAATAAGTAGCCTCCTTACCTCTGCTCACTTATATTTACCACTTAAACATCCAACCACCAGAGGGGGAACAGAAGGGTGCAAGCCTATCCCTCTTCTCCACTCACCAGTCTAACCAGGCTGTTCCCCCTCTCTCCTACCAGAATTTCCACAGCCTAACCACCCATCCAAAAGGAAAGGGTGGTTCAGCCAAACATCATTTGGTGTACCCATCTTCTCTAAACTCAACATGATCCTAATCAGCAACCCCAAAGGCCCTGTCATATGAGCACCAGAAGCTGCCACTTGACTAACAGTTAACCAGTGATCCCTTTCCCCAAAACTAATTAACCATATCTTTGCATTATTAACTTCTCACTCATTCAATCAATATTAACCTTGTAATGAGCCCTGATACATTACTGGCCCTAGACAACAGCAAAACATTAAACCCAATGCAACATGAGCCCATGCAAGGGCAATTGCCTATCATCCTCCTAACAGCCCTATATCATAAAGTCCAAAGCAATCCCATCATCCCTCCAACTATCCAGTACCAGCCTAGCACATAAAGACCATCCTAGCCTTTAATGACCCTCAAAACACTTTTGAAATGACTAAATACAGTCATAAAATAAATGCCACAGAAATTGTAACACGCTGAACTCCATGTCCCAACACCAATACCCACAGCAAAACCCATCATGACAGTAGGCAAGACCATCCATTTTCCTTCTCAATCTAGCGCTACCCTGCCTACCAGTGCCCACATAACCAAATTAATTCACTCAACTTGTCATTCATGCAACTAAATAATTGTAACTACATCCTCCTGACCAATTGAACAGCCTTACTATGCTCCCACACCTGTCAAATAACTAAAGCTTTCATCAAAATGCCTCCCATCGACCTCTGTAAGTCACACTTATGTAATCTAGCCTTGCCTTACCATATGTTTGACTTATAAAGAAGTGCCCCAAACTACAGCAGCAAACCTGCACCTTAATACAGTGTGATACACTTCCACAAAACAGACAACACAACCCCTCCCATAGCCACCTTATACAACTGAAATGAACCCTAACTCTCAACACCCTCTAAACCTAGTCATTGTTAAATTGAACTCCAAATCTCATCATCCCTGACTCATCCTATCATCCACCAAACCCTAAACAACCCACAAATTATGACCATATACTCAACACCTCCTGCCAAATGTGTAAACAGATGCAAATCCCCATGACCAACCCTATCTGTCTGCCCCAAAAGCCATCTCCATGAATTAACCCAAAGGCAACACACTGCTAAACTGCCCAACTTATTAACCCCTACCAAATAACCCTCTTAAAGTGGCTAAATTTACACCCTTCCCAAGTACCGAACCCAAGACTATGCCGACTACAGGATAGTGCATTGGCACCTAAGCCAACTCAGCTCTAAATCTATCATGATTTATTAAGATGCCACAATTTATAAGAATGGACCAAAAGTATGAAGCAGAATCTGAATATTCTGCAGCATCTGTGCAGATAAAAAAGTATGACTCATCCCTGTGACCCCCCTCAAGAAGAAAGCAGCAGCTGGACTATATACTGTGTACCCAACCAACCACATTGCCATCTCGAAAGCCTGATACCACCAAGTTCCACCACTCCATGACCACAGAGCAAGGACCCATCCTGCACAATCTGGGGCTTCACCACAGTGTGTCCCACACACCATAAAAGTGCATGCTAACACATATGTGTTCAGCATCTCCCCCAACTCCTACCACTTTACCCAAGACTTCCCAAAACCACAGTTTTATGAAACCTTACCCAAACGTTAAACCACACATACCTCTCTGCACCGTAAACCTAGAGAAAATGTTTGAATCAGTCTTCAACGCTTTGCCACTAATTTGCCAAGAAACAGCCATGGAAGCTGGACCAATTGTGAAGGAAATAACAAGTCCAAACATGGAGAGAAAAAGGCTCAAAACATACCTCCCAACCTCTTAAAAGAAGTCTGCACAAAATCCTACAAAATAAGGGGCAAACGCCCAAAACCTGGACACATTCCAAACACTGCCTCCACAAACCCAAAGGGATGCAAGAGCAACAAAGTCCCACATACTCATCTGAATGATTCTAATGCTGAAACTCAAACAATATCATCATTCAGCACCTTCATTCTTCATATCCCAGTGATCCACCCCTCCTGCCACAGCAAACACCATTCCCGACATGGAACCTAACCTAAAGAAATTCAACACACCTAAGTACATTCACATGTCCACACAGTACCCTCAATATCACCAACAGTCAAAGCCAGGAATGAGGAGGTTAGCATTCCGACCCAACCCTCAATTGTATCACTAACTGTGACCTCACTCCATGATGCTCTACCAGCCACAACCCTTTTGCAGCAACAGCCATCACCTAATAAGACCACCTCCTTCTAACCACCGACTGATACAAAGTCTGGGTTGACACCATCTATGACCTCCTTGCATAGTAATTCACCAGCTGAAACCCCCATGGAAGTACTTTCTGCAAAGACAAACAAGTGTAAATCATGTGAAATACATAACACATTTAACCACAACCTACCCACCCTCAGACTATTCCAAATAAATCCACCATCTAGTGCTGCCACCAAGTCCCTGATGAAGAACTAAGCCTGCCAAACCTTTACTTACAACTGTTAAATGCACAATGCATACACACTTAACCGGCAGTCTTCATGGGGACTCCTAACCTGTAAAACACACACACTCTCTTACAACGTCACAGCAAACCTGTCCGGTGATCCAAGAAAATCCACAGGGCCATAGTCCATCCAGAAGGGACAAAATAACACACAAACTTGACGTTCAGTGTAAATCTGTACAGATGCCTACTGTAATATCAGCAAGATCACTGCTCATTCAGCCGTAGTATATCACATGCATACGTTTCAACCCCCTGAGCAAAATCCAAAGCCATAAATGCCAAATAGAAACACTGTAAATATTGCTCTTACAAACTCAGGTTAATAAAATTACAGATTTAACATTACATTTTCTGAAGGGTATGTAAGTCTGATGCTCAAATGTCTGTCATTTTGTGACATCGCCCCTCCAAGTATGAGTCAAACTATGGACATACTGCAAAATCTGTACCATTGAAAGGTATAACATCTGTAAGAGGCAAGCCATAAACCACCCTTTCTTCCATATATTCCCTAAGAAATCACTCAAAACCTGGGAAAAGAAAATGACTCTCAGCAGCTCAGCTGAGTACCGAACCACCATTACATTCCACCAAAATGAGACTTTATGATTAAAGAACAATACAGCAACAGCCTTAAATGATGTCAAACCACTTCACTATCCTACCTTTTAAAGTACACCTAACAGAGTACCCCCAAGTGGCCCTAGAATAATTCGATATGACATAGGCCCCCCATATAAAACACACTTCATGGTGCAGTGTAAATTACTCATGCTGCACAGATACCATTCGCCAAGATATATCCAATGCACCACGTGCATGTGCAACCAGCAGACGATATCCACAGGCCTCAAACAGTTCACAAACACAATCAAGAAATCTGGACAAAACTACCAATAAAGGGGGGACAAAGGCTCAAAACTAGGGACACTTTTTAAATGCTACACTCACAAACTCAGAAACTGATAAAGCATGTTTCTTACCAGCTTGAATTTTCTGAAGGGCATGAAGTCCAAAACTCCAATACCTGTCACTATCATCCACCTTCAACCCTCAATAATCTGCCAGAAAGCAAAACTTTATTAGAACGAGCACAAATATGAGAGAAAATCTGAACATTCTGTGAAATTTGTACAGCTAAGAGGTATGCTCGAACAGTTCCAAGCACCACAACGCATGTGCGGAAAGCAACCATGCCCCAGAGCCCATGAAACTTGCTAAGGGATCAGAAATAAAACCATCACCAACAAGCTGAGGGGAAAGAAAACTTCTCAAAATATCACATTCCCATGCAATCAAAGACACAAGAAAATGCTTGCTTTACTAAGCACACGATCCCACCACACAAGCACCACAGCCTTCAAACCTGCAAATTCCCCCCATAGCATAGTCTCAGAATACGGTTGCCTCTGTAAGGTATTCAAGATGGCTCTTTAAGGCTTAATTTTTCCACTGCTCCATACTTACTACCACAGTAAGCGCAGTAACCCTGATAAAGAAGGCCTTCCTGCAACTACCTCACCTAACAGGACCATACAGAGAGCAGACAAGTGAATACCTCCAAACCAAGCAATACAAAGCAAAACAACTGCCTTAGCACCGATGCACAAACCCCCAAACTACCCTTGTCCACCCACAACCATGACTACATAAAAGAGCACAAATTATACCTACCAACTGTCAGAATTACCAACTGAAAGCTCATCATGCCTCTTTAAGCTACATCTAATAGCAGCCTAATGCTACAAACAAAACCTGTAGCTGTATTAAAGTCCTTTCAATGTTATTCTGCCCCAACTCCTTACAAACATGAAAGTAATACACTAACAAATTCTATGAATGCCATACCCCCCCCAAAGAATAGATAGCTATAAATGTTTACAAACCCTATATACTCACAAATATCTCCCCACTGCTATATGACTATTGACCCAAGGCCTACCTGATAAGTCCCGTACTTGCAGGTTGTCTAGGACGTGCTACGTGCACTTGCAAGTTCACGCCAAAATGTGATCCCTTACCCAACTACTCTTGCCTAAACCCTTTAAGCCACTCCCCTTTACCTCATTTCCTCCCAATCATCCCTCCTTCCCATTTAACTCTTATCCCCCCCACCATCGTAACTCCAACTGCTATATTTGTCCAACCCCACTGAAGATGTCCCTGGACAAATTGGTTTGTTACCAAACCTCATTTGCTGGTTATCACTGACTTTAAAAAAATATTGTGCTTTGCAAGTTCAACCAGAAATATGATGCAGCAGTGAGACAGAAGGATATACAGAGAAATTCTCAGTCGGTGTTTCTAGTACAACATTGAGAAGAAAGTGAACCACAGAGTTTTATTGGTTTTAGATTCAATGCAGACTGAGAACACACAAAAAGCTGGCACTGTTTCTAGGAAGGAATGTATATACTGTAAAGAAGTGGACATTGCTGTTTCACAACAACATAATGCATGTGAAGCCTGCAAGAGCTGTAAAAAAGCAAAGAGAGCATGGCAGCTATAAACCTGTTGTGCATGTATAACAGGTATGTAGCAGTCACATCAGATAAGCATTTACACTCTGGCCTACGATAATGTTTTATTGCTCAGGCAGTCAATTGCAGAATAAAGTTCAACCTAAAGTGCATTCCCAAGGTCTGACTACTGTTACTGCAAAATGCTTACAATGAAACATCCAACTTTCATTGTGATGCATATTGGTGGTATGAATGGAAGTCAGGCAATGGTCCTTGCAAGGATGAGGGGGTCCAACAAGCAAGACCTAAAGTACTCACACTGCTGAATCCTTGTATCACATTTACCACCTGTTTCCTATCCACTAGATGAGACATTAAAACGAGGCCCTATCTACCTGAGTTGGTGGTAGTTCAGATGGATATAAAAAATTCCAGAGCATTTACTGAAAAGAGTAGGGTTAGGTCCCCAGTGCCTTGGCCATTTGTTCCTAATAATGATAAATCTCACTTTCGGGCTCCTCTGAAAAGAGACCTTTGGCCAAGCAGGATTAACCTGGCCAACAATGTATGAATAAATAAAATAAATAATTAGGCAGTATCAGCAGGGTCTACTATGCTTTAAAATGTGCACATATTTGTAACATGGAAGACAGAGTCCTATGACCTACTGTGCAACAACGTATACAATGAATGTAATCAGACAGCAGTAAGAGAATATTTTAACTGAATCTGAAAATATTTTGCAAATGCTGTTACCCTGCAATCCAGTAGCAGTAAAGTCAAACACAACTTCCTCCCTTATCACAAATTATATGGAGATGCCTAATACAATGTGGACTTTACCTAAATATGCCATGTACCTTGAGTTTCAAACAAAACTCAAAAAGACAGTTGCATTAGCCTTTCTGGTTGCAGAAAAGATTGATGATACCTTTGATTTGAGGCTTCCAGCTGTGACATGGCAATTTTTCTAGTTTGAAGAAATCTGTGAAGTTGGGCTAAACAAAAAAAAAGATGTTTACCATGACATTGTGATTCTCAGTATGTAACACTCTTTCATTCAAACATTCAATCCATTCAAAACCTTTCAAATGAGGATCTGCCTCAGACCCAAAGTAATGTGAAGGAATGGCATAGACTGTGCTACGGAGTGTCACTGTCTCTGTACTTCAGCAACCGGCTGCTATAGTACAGGAACCAAACTACACTCATGAGTAATGTGAGACTGTGTTACATCTACCTGCCTCACCTGAATGTGCATGGAATTTCCAATCAGAGATACAATGATAAATTTACATGAGCATTAGAGATAAGCAACAATTGTTTACCCCAAAGCTATCTGGAGCAACTTGAAGATCTGGATTCAGGACCAGTGCACATGTGTAGGTAAATGATGTGTTTCATGCAAGACAGAGGGCATTTATCATGCTGCTGTACACTTATGGAAGGTACCCCATTTGCAGGGTAGTAATTACACACACACACACACACACACACACACACACACACACACACACACACACACACACACACACACACACCTGCTGCATTCTCATCAAGCTGCACTGATATGTCAGTGAATTCATTTATAAGACATATGTATTCGACCAATGTATGTGTGCATATTCAATGCACTTTGAGGAATATGGTGCTGACTAACTCATTGCCAGCCTTAAACAGGGAACTGTATGTTGTACACATCTGCAATAAAATTAATACAGCAAAATGTGTACCCTTTAATGCCTCCTGCTTAAAGTTTGACACATTTATATTGTGTGCTGTTTCTTGATGCATATCCACTGACTCATGTTTCCCAAGTGAAGCTTAAAATTGGAACCACCAAAGGCTGTTACAGGCAGTTGCTGAAATAGATTAATCAGGAAAATGTGTTAAATACAGTAAACTTGGAAATCATTCAGTGGTGTAGCTACAGTTTGTGCCACCTGGGGCTGTCTTTGTGTTTACTGCCCATCCCCCCTCACAAAATCATGGTCAAATGGGACTCCCATACGCAGCTCTCTCCTGCCTGCAACCATTACAATGTCCAAGTCCAATTACTTGGCTATTTCTCCCCATTTACCATAAACATTGTAATGTGCATATTGTTTTCTGCTTTACTTCTATAATGATTATTTAGATTTAATTTAAAAGTTTTATTTTAAATTTTATAGTACAAACATTGATAGACATTTGCTAAACAAAACAATACAGTCTCACAATGAAAACAGATTTAGCATTAAAACTTCTCTCCCCTTGAAACTCACATTCAATGAAACAGCATTGAAACCCACATTCAAAGAAAAAGCATCTTGCCAGTGGTGGATAAAGTTTACCTTTGGTCTGTTGTCAAATCATAGGCCCCTTGCACACATATGTAGGACCATGTAAATATACATGGGTTCTTTGATAAAACTTTCTTGTTGCATTAACTGTCTAAATAGCAATGCTCAGATCTGCTCTGAGCTATAACAGAATGGCATTAAATATACTGATCCCAAGGATATTGCCAATATCCTGGCAGATCGATTCAGTGCCAACTTCACCCCCCTCTCACCCCCTAAATGACCCATCTCAATACCGGAAAATTGCCAAATTCTGATAATAGCAGCCACGCACGTAAAAACCACACTCTCCAAAGCTAAGAATACAGCATCCATGGGACCAGATGACATCCCAGGCTGTGTACTACATGACCTACAAAATGAACTGGCACATCACCTAAGTGTAATGTTTAATCATGCCCTCACCTCAGGCTTCATGCCCACTGAGTGGCGCACAGCTACAGTTATCACACTCCACAAGGGGGGATCCATCTTGGATCCCGGGAACTACCACCCCATCTGTCTGATGAGCCTGATCTGCAAGGCCATGGAACGTATTATCATGGAACTTATAAACAAAGACATTGGCAATCTTCAAACACTGGACCCCACCCAGTTTGGGTTCAAGAATGGCTGATCTTGTCTCCTGAACCTGACTGGCTTCTTCAAATCAGTCTCCAGAGCCGTGGACAAGGGTAAGGTGGTCCACACAGCCTATCTGGACCTTGCCAAGGCCTTTCACACCATCCCCCACTCTGGAATCATAGATAAACTTACTAAGCTGGGCATTAATCCCTACATCACTCGATGGGTTACCAACTGGATTACTGACAGAATCCACACTGTAAAAGTAGCTGACTCCAAATCCAGGTCCAGACAAGTGACAAGTGGAGTACCTCAGGGTTCAGTCCTGGGACCGCTCTTGTTTGGCATCTACTCCTCTGAAGTACAGGCCAACACTAAGGGACTCTGGCTAACAAGGTTCTCAGATAACTGCAAACTGGGAGCCATTATTGAATCCCCAAATGATGTGGATACTTTATAAAAGGGCCTTGCAGAAACAGATGCTTGGTGCCAGAGCCATGGGCTCAAGCTCAATGCCAAGAAATGTATAGTTATCTCCTTTGGGAAAAAACATGTACCTGTGAATTACCACATAGGTGGCAGTACACTTAACAATGAATGTGTGATAAGAGATTTAGGGACACAGGTGGACAGTGGTCTCACCTTCGATAACCACATTGCCTCAACAGTCAGGAAATCCTTCTATGTGGCACACCTCATCACTAAGAGCTTTTCATCCAGAAAAAAAGAGATCATTGTCCCACTGTACTCATCCCTCATTAGACTCCATTATAGAATACAATGGCCCATTTGGTATGTACCTCTCAAGACATCTGCAGCAACTGGAAAGTCCTCAGAAATACTTCACTAAAAGAATCACAGGCCTAAAGCAGATGCCCTATGCTGACCACTTTAAAAAACTCCAGCTATACTCTGTCGCATATCGTCTATTCAGAGGTGATCTCTGCTTAACATACAAGGCCATGTCAAACCCAGAGCTGTTGGACATGCTACACTTAAAGAAATCCCAATCCCTCAGAGCCACATGCTCCAGGGATATAAACCTTGTCATCACAGTAAACAAAACATGCTGGAGGGATAGGTTCCTGACCCAGAGACTCCCCGGACTCTGAAATAGACTGCCCATACATGTCAATCAGAGCACCGCTTTGTTCCAAAAAGGAACCTTGATGATTGGATGGGAGAAAGGGAATTCACCCCCGGGGATCACATCAGTCACCCTGCTAGACAGGGGTCCAGGGAAGTAAATAATGTGGGAAGAAACAGCCAGGGAATTGTTATGGCTAGGCATTTATAGGCCCTAGGGCTGATAGCCTAATACCAACCTATGAACCTATGAACTAATATTCATTGTATAATAAGTACATTTGTTAGAGCGTGTTTTAAATTTATTGTTTTGAACATTTTATGGTAAGCAATGAAACAAAATGTATGAACCAATAATAATACAACTGCCCAATTCAGAATATTTCCATCATAAAAGTCTACTCAAACTTCTCTCATTACAATCTGCCAATATTAATAAATCCACAGTCGCTGCAGAATAAATGTCATCTAAATAATTCCACATTAAAGAGACCTGTAACTAACGAAGAGATTGCTGTTAGCAAACAGCTATATATTTCATTGTTTCATCTACAAGTAAAGTAATGTTGCCCTTGAGGAACACATTTCTTATGTAACATTAAAAGATGATAAGCTGGTGATATGGCAGTAGGGAATGAAAGGATGATAAACTGACAACAGGTTCATAGTTTCTAAGCATCTCATCCAAAGGAGGACGTACCCAGGACTGCAGCACCTCACACCCCCAAAGTACAACTCAGTATTAAGTCTCTCAGTATGTAATGATATACAGATAACATTTTGAGCTATTTAAAATTCACATCATATAAGAAATTTAGTAGCATTCAGTACAATCAATAAGTTCTAATACAAAAGACTGTGGCACTCTGCAACTGCATTGTGAAAGATGGGCTTTTAAGATTGGTAACAATCAGTGTGTCATTTATCTGAGAGAGTATCGGCCAGTGGGATTGTCAGCATTTGTCAGAAATTACATTTAGTTTTGTGACCTAACCAGTTTTATGAGTCTCTTAGAGTCTAATAATCTCATGGGGTGTCTTTCAAGATAACAGCAATAGCATATGTGTACAATAACTTGATAAATTCCTGCAATATGAATAACTGACCTCTACCTTCTGAAGTGGGTATACTCTGCAGTTAGTGTTTGAAGATCAGCAACTTCTTTTTTTGCTTAACATTTTTACTGCATGACTTATTGGTAAAATGCTAATTACAAGATGGAATAATGCACTCAGTAAAATCTAAAACTACAGAATATTTCATTATTATTTCATTGTGTTAAAATAAAAAATAAGTGTTTTATGGTAGAAGTAATTCACTTACAAGTATACAGAATGCCCTGTTGCGATAATTTAGTCATTGCTTTAATGCAGTGGGCTAACGACATCTATTCATCGGCAAACTAGCATGCTTTTTGCTTAAGTAAAACTTCCTTCACTGACCTCTTACTCTAGCCTGCATATTGAGAATAAGGATTAGCACTGTTTTCTACTGTGGGGAAAATGTTCTAGCCTGCTTTTTGATAAAGTATGTACTGATGTGCCTAATGAATGTAGACATAAAAAACAACTTTCTTAGTTTGTGTACATTTTAGCATATTCCCCAGATTTATGAAGCCCTTTGTAGCTAGCAGGATTAGTTTAAGAGCTATTTTTGGCAATATGGCCGACGTGCAATTCAGGAACGAGCTCCCGGGATATGCACGTGAGCTCTTAAGCTAATCCTGCACAGACAAATAATTACCCTCATTTGCAGGTGAAAACCATGCAAATGAGGGTAATATGTGATCCAGGAAGCTGGCAGCCATCCGTACAGGACGAGTGCAGTGTGCAGAAATGTACTCCATTAGTAAGCGGGTACATTTCTGCAATCTACAAAACTATGATAGCACCAAATAAAGGTTGCATATCATTGAAGAAGCATGCCAGTGTCCAAGTAGAAGGCCATTGGAATTGCAAACTGTTAAAAAACTTTAATTTTCCTGGTTAAGAATAGGGCAGCGACGCGCAAACGGGATTGGGTGGAAAATAATAAAATAAACCTAAAATAAGCATTCTAACTAAAATCAGTATTCTGCCATGCAAGTCAATGGCAGTCAGAAGACAACCTGGCCAGTGAGTAATGGTTGCTAAGGGGGGAGGCTCAGTGTGGGACATGAAACTATGCATTAGCAGGCAATCCTATGCAAATGAGAGAAGCGTTAGTGAACCCCAGAATTTCCTAGGGTGTGAGGCAGGTCCCAAGAGTGTAAGAGTAGAAATAGCTGGGTGCAAGACTAGGATATAGGTAACATCATGGGGGGGGGGGTCAGCCATACTGTAAGTAGTTTGGAGACCTGTGGCTTGGGATTGTTCTTAGCTTAGCACAGCTAAGCTAGGGGTGTGTCTAAACCTGCCTAGCACTCTTTACAAAGTGTATGTGGGTGTGCGCACCATGCACCAGGCTGTACAGGAAGAAAAGGGAGGTTAAACCAGGAAAAAGCAGTTATGTGCACATTTAAGCACTCCGTTTGCACGACGCGCACACTGGCCTAAACAGGGAGCCAATGGGAAGGGAAAACAGCAGTAGGAAGGTAATCAAGGAGAACTAGCTGAGCTGCCAGGTGAAATGTATCAGAATCAGCTAATCACACAGGAAGCAGACCAGCCCAGCCCAAACCAAGCAAACACCTACCCCCCTGGTTTTTCCACACTCTATACCACTGGTATATACAAGCGGGGAAATTTTAAAACCAAACCTACAAAATGAGAAGAGCTGCAGCAGGCAACATAGAACAACATGTGCAAGAGGCTAAGGGTGGTCAGGATGTCAATGCTGCCGAACAACCCACAGTGAGGAGACAGTGAAGAGTGTACAGACCCAGGGTAACCTACCAGGGGCTACATGAGCTGGAGATAGTGGAGCACTATAGGGTGGACAGAGACATCCTACAGCAAATTGTTAAGCTGTGCAGGCCACACCTGACACACAACACTGGCCAAGGGGAAACAATCCCAGTGGATACCAAGGTATGTGTAGGCCTAGGTATACTAGCAACAGGTACCTTCCAAACTACAACTGGGGATAACATGGGCATCTCACAGGCATCAACATTCAGAGTATTCCACCAATTCCTGGATGCCCTGTCAGAACATGCCAGTGAGCACGTATATTTCCTCAACACACGTGAGGTGTTGACTCGCAATATGTGTCTGTTCCACCAAATAGCTAACTACCCTGAGGTAGTGGGTGCCATAGACTGCATGCACTTATGCATCAAAGCACCACCTGGTGAGCAGGGTAGGGCCTACATCAACCACAGGGGCATTCCCTCCATCAACTGCCAGGTCGTATGTGTTGCCCAGGGCATTATACTGAATGTGTGCGCTGGCTGGAAGCTATGATGATTCACACATATGGCAACTGACGCAGCTGTACCACAGATTTGCTGATGTGGACATCCCCTATGGTCACCTAGTGGGGGATGCTGGGTACCCACAGAAATGCACACACACCTGAACACCAGCGCCATAATGATGCACACGCACAGGCCAGTCATATAATAGAGCATGTGTTTGGGATGCTCAGGTCACGTTTCTGGTGTCTGGACACATCCAGTTGAGCCCTGCAGTATTCACCAGCTACATGTGCCCAAATAGTAATGGTATGTGCTATGCTACACAATATGATCCTGCGGAAACAGCTGCAGCAGGAACAGTATGAGGCAGGGTCACACAGCACCCCACCAATTCCAAGGCCTGTACAGGTACAGAGTGACTCAGAGGAGGAACAACCTGAACCTGCCCCAGTAGGCAGAAGGGGGCTTGCCCAGTATGCCCTGGCCTTGGCAAAGAGGCAACTCATAGCATTTGCACTGACACAGTAGGGCTCTGGGGAATGACACCTCTCTCTGACTCGCACAGACAGTAAAAGGGATGCCAAACACGACACTATGTGTGCCCAACCATGTATAGGGAGTGTACTATGTGCATCCGACATAGGCAACCCTCCGGCACCATCCTCAAGTCTGGCACACCCTCAAGGTAAGTCAATCAACCTACCAAATGCCAAATGGAGTAGATTGCATTTTTACCTGTAGCTATGGTATGGATGTGAACATGCAAGGGAATTGGGTGGCCGGGTGTCAAGGCAGCAGAGAGTAGACACCCATAGTGGCAGCATGAGATCTGTAACACATACTGGAATCACCATTGTAGCCAGTACTACACAGGGTGACAATACCCACTGCAGGAAATGGTCTGAGTGAAAGGGGTGTCCATAAGAGCCACACATACCAGTCAGGAAGGATCAAATACCCAACAACAGTCTCAGCCAGAAGGACAGGTGAAGACAAATACAAACATATGCTATACTATGGCCTCCGAATGTGCCCTATGGTTAATCCCTCCCCCAGGCCTACACAGGCAAACCGCAGCAGGCCAGGCAGTCGGATGCAAGTTGTGAAGGCTAGGAAGTCAGACACTAATATGTAGGTAAACAAAACTAGGATCTGTACTACACTGGTAAGCCCTAGCTAGCAGGATAGGTAAGGCTACAGACTGAAATGGAGTACCTGAAATACCAGTACATTCCTAGCAAATGTGCACAAGTATCAGGTGTGCCCCCCCCATCCAACGTACACATAGAGTAACAGTCAAGTGTGCCCCCTCTCCTGTGTAGAACAGTAGAAACAGTCAGGTGTCCCCCCACCTGCTATGCAGAAATGTAGCAACAGTTAATGGCAAATGACCGATGGATACCCTGCAGACACAGCATGCTATCTGTCGGTGTACAAGAAAAGGTCAGCACTGCAGTACAAACAACCTGGACGTGATCCACATATGCAACAACAAATGGCCATACTGGGCATGCTCACACACTTAGAGGAATGAAGACAATGTCAGTCAACAACATACTGAGAGGTCATACTGGGCATGCTCACACACTTAAACACATGAAGGCCATGTCTACAAACACCAGTGGACCAGACATATCTGGAAGTTGCAGTTCTGTGCAGACACATGTCAGTATGTACCACTCCTGCCTTGCACACACACACTGGATAGGATTACAGACAAATATGTAAGGACAACACACTATAATAAACCACAGGTACATGGGCATAGATGTGTGGAAGAGGGTGACCGTGATAAGGAGCCATGCGGGCCTGCCCCAACTGGCACACAGCCAAAGGGCTCCCAACACATGAGGTGCAGATGTAACCCACTATGGATACTTGCCACCAGTACCTGTCAGCATGACAGACTGTGGTGTACGTGCCAGCTGTGTAACAAGACTGTACAAGGAAGCAGCCATCTAGTAGCTGTATACACGCACCTGTAACATATGACCCCATGTGTGCCCGCATGTGGCATGTCAACCCCTACATGAATGGGGTATGGCCCATGCATACATTGCCCTCCCCATAGCAATAGTATGACCAGCCTGCTTGAGGTCATCCAATGTGAATTACACGTTTGGGAGAGCTATAGCTCAGTAATATGCATGGTGCATCCCATAACTGTTTACTGCTGTAGTGACAGAGTAGTTAGGTAGTAGTACTAACCCCAGACCTGTCAATTGTGTGAGTGTGTATTTGTGTGTGTGCCTGTCTGCCTCTGACTGTGTAGAGTGAAATGCTTGTTTGGCTACTCACACTCCGTGCAATACATATATTTAACTTTGCCAAGGCTGCTGATGTCACTCACCTAGAAGGACACCTCTGGGAACGTGGTAGCCCAGTAATCGCCATAGTGCTTCCTGTAACTGCGTACTGCTGTAGTGTGATAAACTGGTTAGGTAGGTGTTTGAACCCCAGCCCTGGCAACTGTGTGTGTGTGTGTGTGTGTGTGTGTGTGTGTGTGTGTGTGTGTGTGTGTGTGTGTGTGTGTGTGTCTGACTGGGTAGAGAGCAATACTTTTTGGGCTACTCACACTCCATACAATACAAATACATTACTTTGCCAAGGCTGCTGATGTCACTCACCTAGAAGTACACTGTACACCTCTGGGAATGTGATAGTCCAGTAATCGCCATAGCATGTCCTGTAACTGTGTACTGCTGTAGTGTGATAAACTAGTTAGGTAGGTGTTCGAGCCCCAGCCCTAGCAACTGTGTGTGTTTGTGTGTGAGTCTGTGTGTGTGTGTGTGTGTGTGTGTGTGTGTGTGTGTGTGTGTGTGTGTGTGTGTGTGTGTGTGTTTGTGTCTGACTAGGTAAAGAGCAATGCTTTTTCGCTACTCACACTCCAAACAATCCAAATACTCTACTTTGCCAAGGCTGCTGATGTTACTCACCTAGAAGTACACCTCTCGGAACATGATAGCTCAGTAATCACCGTAGCGCATGCTGTAACTGTGTACTGCTCCAGTGTGATAAACTAGTTAGGTAGGTGTTCGAACCCCAGCCTTGGCAACTGTGTGCCTGTGTGTGTGTGTCTCTGACTGGGTAGACAGCAATAATTTTTAGGCTACTCACACTCCATACAATACTTTGCCAAGGCTGCTGATGTCACTCACCTAGAAGTACACCTCTTGGAAACTGATAGCCCAGTAATCGCCGTAGTGTGTTCTGTAACTGCGTACTGCTGTAGTGTGATTTAGAATGGTGGTAGTGTTCCATCTCCATCCATGCCAGTTCCGGATGTGATGTGTGTGTCTCAGTGTCTGTGTATGGAGCAATGCATTATAGGCTTAGAAATTGCTTGAAACCACCACGAGGTAAACTAAAAGTCTTTTATTAGTAAAAACAGAAATGAGCGCTTTCACGCAATAAAATTGCGCTTCATCAGGTTACAAATTGCACAAAGGGTTTAACTGCCTTTATAGTAAAAAGTCAATTTCAATTATTCAATCAATTCAAATAAATCAGTACATTATTAAGAAGAAATTCATAAAAACAACGCTAATAATCTTGCTTTCAAGGAAAACTTGAACACACTGTTTTAAAACATTTTCATTATTAATGACCTTTCATGAATTAAGATCTTATAAGCATATTATCGTAAATGTTGCGAACAAACATCTATAATTAATGCAAATGGGCTTCACTAATGATTCTTAAGGAAGTCAAGCCCATATTTAGAAAGTAGGTGATACAAAATATTTCGTTGTCTTTAAGCCGCATTTTCAAGTCAGCGGAAACAAAACAGAGTAGATGTTTCTCATTTTGTGCCAACAATTATAAATTCAGGATGCCATATGTCATTATAGCGTTTAAAACATGAAAATAAAATATTCATAATTACGGTAAATAGTCTTATTCCTGATGTGTGTAATATAAAAACAACAACTATAATAACAATTAATAAGCCCACAGAGACATATAGACTCTATTTCGTCTCTTGCAAACCCTGTGACTAAGGAAAGTCATTGACTTTCAGGAGCGGCCCAAGGTTCACATAAACGTAGTTAATATTCAAAGACAAGCATCTACTATAGAGATGGTATAAGTGTGTATTATATGAAATGTAAATATATCAAATAAATATCAATTTTATACATAAAAATTCAGAATGCTATGTCTTCCACAAGGCTTATAATAATAAAAATAAAAAGTGAAAGTAGATCTTGTCAGTATAATGAATTTATATACAACTATATTTATATATAAAAACTACTAATATGTGCTATATCTGCAGACAGCATAAACGGGACTCAGATTCTAGGTGAATCCTCATTCCATAATCTATCAAGTAATAACATTTTGAAAGTTAAAAACAAACAACGTGTTAACCAAAGTTTTTTTCTTTTGGCAGTGGTTATAGCATCAGAAGTATCAAATATAATACTATAAATATATATTTATAAATGTCTAACATTAACAACCATAAAAACATGGTTATTGCCACAAAATGGTGTCAAGCATTTTTAAGAAAGCCAAGACCTAATATTACGACCAATAAGGCTGAATGAATTAACTAAGAGACTGAGATAACTATACAAAAATACAAAAACATTTTAAATTGCACAAGAATGTATATTATTATTCTGTCAATAGCTATATCAAAATAGAGACAGCAATCACACGGTAATTAGCTCCTTAAATATTTCCTTATATAGTGAAGTGCTTGGATATACTATCAGACATGCTAAAATAATGAACATGATGTAGACATGACATGTCATTATTGTGGGAGTATCAATAGTGTGTGTTCATAGGGTAAGTATTGTGATCAACAAACAAAAAGTGAGAGACATAAAAACTTATCCATAGTAAGCAGCCTATAGACAAACCAGAAAATTTCATAAAAAATCCTACTATATAGACTGAGTATAATAAAATACATTATTTACTCATACAAAAGCATAATGCAACAATATAATAAATCATGTGGGACCCAGCAACGCTGGCCGGATATTAACCATGGTGTTTAAGCCAGGTGGTATATGGGCTTTCAGTCTTAAGATCCATCTTAATTCAAAGGTTTCCAGAGTATTCATATGGTCACCTTCCCTTCTGTTGGAATCTATTATTTGCAAAATCTGGAATGCAAAACTGTGTTTAGGATGGGTATTACAATGCATAGCCAATGCATTGGTAGAACTGTTTCTTCTAATATCATAGATGTGGTTATATATCCGGTCTCTAAATCTTCGTGAAGTCATCCCTACGTAATAACTATTACAAAAATTACATGTAGCTAAATAAATAACATTTCTGGTGTTGCAAGTTGCATAAAAAGTGGGTTTATTACTTAACTCAATGCCTGGGACATTGAAACCACACTTCTTATTGATATATCCACAAAGCGAACATTTTCCACAAGGAAAAGTGCCTGTTTTTATTTGAGACCTAATGTCAATAGGTGCAATATCTAATTTTTCTTTGCATAGCAACCTTTTTAAGTTCATACAGTTAGTGTACCTGAAAGCTGGTTTTTCACCAAGTAATCCTGAGACTGTTATATCTGATAGCAAGATCTTCCAATTTCCTCTCACTATATTAGTTAAGTGCTGCACATCACTGGTATATTTTATATCATATTCTATATTATGAATCATTTTCTTATTACTGTACGATTTAAATGATATGGTCTGGGGTGTAGCATTACCAAGTATGGATTTCGTCACATCATCTATCAACTTTAACGGATATCCCCTATCCAAAAAATACTTCTTCTGGGAATTAATTAATTTGAGTGCATCTGATTTTTCACTACAAATTCTTAATATCCTGCTCATCTGGTTCTTCACAATATTCTGAAAAATATGACGTGGATGTAAGCTGTCATAATGGAGGATCCCATTCCTCCAGCAGGATTTTCTGTGAAGTGTAGTTACTAATTCATGATTAATGCCTTTCTTAATGGTGATGTCTAAAAAATTGATATTTGACTTAGAAAATTCATGGGTGAATTTAAAGAAAGAGGTGGTAGTATTCATATGATTAATAAATGCATTCAAGGTGGCTATGTCCCCATTCCACAGTAATAAGATGTCGTCTACAAAACGTCTATATAAGACGACACTTTCAAATCTGGGATCATTAAAAATATGCTCCTTTTCCCACTCATAGACGACAAGGTTGGCATATGCATTAGCACAGGGGGTGCCCATGGCCACCCCCCATGTTTGTGCATAAACCAAGTTGTCATATAGAAAAATGTTATTGTTTAAAACCAGGTCCAACATGCAGCAAATATTCATGGTCTCAACATTATCCATTTTTAGTTCTGTCATATGTGCTCTTATTGCATTTATACCATAATCATTGGGAATATTGGTAAAAAGACTCTCAATATCTAGCGTCACTAACAAAGTGTCTACTTTTATCTTATTCTTCACATGTCCAATTTGAAGTCATCTAACAATCTATAAGAGTCATGTAGTATGGTGGGTACTTTCTTCACTAGCACTCCCAATTTCGTTTGTATGTATAGAGATGCATTTTGTGTTACCCAATGGTCACCTGATACAATGGGACGCAGTGGGGGTGGATATTTATCCTTGTGTAACTTGGGCAAACCTTTGATTATAGGTATCAGAGGAAAATCTATCATAAGAAAATCATAGAGAGGTTTGTCAATAGATCTGGTCATTAGCATATCATACAAACTGTCATAAACATATTGTATTATTGATTTTATGTCCGATTTCTCTACTTTCTTATAGGCACTATCATTGTTCAACATATCTAGCATTAACTGTTGGTAGAAGGTTGCATCCATGGCAACTATCCCCCCTCCCTTATCTGCTGGTTTGAAAACAAGACTAGTATCATTGCAGAGACCTTGTAACTCAGATTTCTCTGTTACGTTTAAGTTAACAAAGATACTCTTTTTTTCATGACAGTCATAGTAGTGATAAAAGTCCTGCTCACATGTTTTCAGAAAGCATTCAACGGATTGTATTAATGGGGGCATGAAAGTACTTTTTTTCCTACAAACAGAAGCGCCTGGTTGGTTATCAAAATGGTTAGGCAAATTATCTTTGAATAGTATCTTGAGGGAAAGCTTTCTACAAAACTTGCGTAAACCTATCAAGGTGTCAGATACAATACTGTGCTTAGAGGGGATGAACGACAAGCCCTTATTCAATATACACTGTTCATTCAATGTAAACGTCCTTGTTGACAAGTTAAAAAACAAGCTGTTTAGACTTTCATTCTTCTTCTTTGCTCCGGTGTTCCTCCCGATAATTTTCTTTTTCTTTTTCCCCTTCCCCGGCTGTTGGAGCGAGTGCGCACTGTCTCTTTGTAAGGGAGGGGAAAATTTAAAGGTATAGGCGCCATAAATTTATTGTTCAGACCAGTGGCTTTAGGTTTAGCACCCAAAGTGCTTTGATGGATCAATCCCTGCTGATTGCAGGGCAAAGAAGAGACAGGTGTATCAGATATAGTAGATGCTTCGTTGGTGGTAATTTCTGACGGCAATCTACTATCAGTCATTTCACTTTGCACAATCACCGTGTCATTACTATTGGAGCTTGGAGCTGCTAATGATTGTCTAGAATGTGACTTATCATTCAAACTGGATCTCGGCCATACAAAAATACGGCCGAGACAAAAATCCTCACAGTCACGTCTTAACTTTCTAATTTTTATCTGCTCCAACTTATTACTGTATAAAGATAGCTGTCTATTCATGACTTGTATTTTAGAATTACAAAACTCAGTCTGGTAGTTACTAGTAAGTGATTTATACTGTTCCTCTACCTTAGCAAGAAGCTCCGCTTCAATCGGTGTAAAGTAATCCAGTAGCAGTTGAATGTATCTGTTTCAAAAATCAATGTTCAACTTCTGCCATTGTCGAAGTAATTCGGGATGGCTATCCCCGTAAGTCGGCATGCATAGAACCCGCATGCCGCGGGGGATGACCTTGAAATGCAGACACGCTTGTAAATGTCTTCTCTGCCAGACGAGCCTATGCAGGCGGTACAGATCATTTTCTAGATTTCTCAGGCTTCCAAAAAACTCATACATATTCTCGCTGGTATTAGATGGACTAGTATGAGTTTCACCATTGATGTCCATATGCAACAATGGATTATCTTTCTGATAAAACAAGCAGTTCCAGTTCTCATTAGCCATTGTACTTACTGGGTTATAATCTAATTCAATATTCTGCATATCCATCGTGTGAGGACCAGTCAAATGCAAAAGCAGAAATACTAACAGCAGCAAACAAAAACCGATCATCCAAAGGTTTCTTGCATCAAAGGTAGAAGAACAAGGCTTAGAAATTGCTTGAAACCACCACGAGGTAAACTAAAAGTCTTTTATTAGTAAAAACAGAAACGAGCGCTTTCACGCAATAAAATTGCGCTTCATCAGGTTAAAAATTGCACAAAGGGTTTAACTGCCTTTATAGTAAAAAGTCAATTTCAATTATTCAATCAATTAAAATAAATCAGTACATTATTAAGAAGAAATTCATCAAAACATAACACTAATAACCTTGCTTTCAAGGAAAACTTGAACACACTGTTTTAAAACATTTTCATTATTAATGACCTTTCATGAATTAAGATCTTATAAGCATATTATCGTAAATGTTGCGAACAAACATCTATAATTAATGCAAATGGGCTTCACTAATGATTCTTAAGGAAGTCATGCCCATATTTAGAAAGTAGGTGATACAAAATATTTCGTTGTCTTTAAGCCGCATTTTCAAGTCAGCGGAAACAAAACAGAGTAGATATTTCTCATTTTGTGCCAACAATTACAAAGTCAGGATGCCATATGTCATTATAGCGTTTAAAACATGAAATAAAATATTCATAATTACGGTAAATAGTCTTATTCCTGGTGTGTGTAATATAAAAACAACAACTATAATAACAATTAATAAGCCCATAGAGACATATAGACTCTATTTCGTCTCTTGCAAACCCTGTGACTAAGGAAAGTCATTGACTTTCAGGAGCGGCCCAAGGTTCACATAAACGTAGTTAATATTCAAAGACAAGCATCTACTATAGAGATGGTATAAGTGTGTATTATATGAAATGTAAATATATCAAATAAATATCAATTTTATACATAAAGATTCAGAATGCTATGTCTTCCACAAAGCTTATAATAATAAAAAGTGAAAGTAGATCTTGTCAATATAATGAATTTATATACAACTATATTTATACATAAAAACTACTAATATGTGCTATATCTGCAGACAGCATAAACAGGACTCAGATTCTAGGTGAATCCTTATTCCATAATCTATCAAGTAATAACATTTTGAAAGTTAAAAACAAACAACGTGTTAGCTAAAGTTTTTTCTTTTGGCAGTGGTTATAGCATCAGAAGTATCAAATATAATACTATAAATATATATTTATAAATGTCTAACATTAACAACCATAAAAACATGGTTATTGCCACAAAATGGTGTCAAGCATTTTTAAGAAAGCCAAGACCTAATATTACGACCAAAGGCTGAATGTCTGTGTGTGTGTGTGTGTGTGTGTGTGTGTGTGTGTGTGTGTGTGTGTGTGTGTGTGTGTGTGTGTGTGTGTTTGTGTCTGACTAGGTAAAGAGCAATGCTTTTTCGCTACTCACACTCCAAACAATCCAAATACTCTACTTTGCCAAGGCTGCTGATGTTACTCACCTAGAAGTACACCTCTCGGAACATGATAGCTCAGTAATCACCGTAGCGCATGCTGTAACTGTGTACTGCTCCAGTGTGATAAACTAGTTAGGTAGGTGTTCGAACCCCAGCCTTGGCAACTGTGTGTCTGTGTGTGTGTGTCTCTGACTGGGTAGACAGCAATAATTTTTAGGCTACTCACACTCCATACAATACTTTGCCAAGGCTGCTGATGTCACTCACCTAGAAGTACACCTCTTGGAAACTGATAGCCCAGTAATCGCCGTAGTGTGTTCTGTAACTGCGTACTGCTGTAGTGTGATTTAGAATGGTGGTAGTGTTCCATCTCCATCCATGCCAGTTCCGGATGTGATGTGTGTGTCTCAGTGTCTGTGTATGGAGCAATGCATTATAGGCTACTCACTCGCAGTACATTACAAATGCCCTACTTTGATAGTCCTGCTGATGTCATTAATTGTGAAATAAACCTTTGGGGAAGATGTATTTCAGTAATGTCTGTGGCGCGTAATATACCTGTGTAGTCTAGTTAGGTAGGGGTTCTACTCCAAGACATGACAGGTGTGTGTGTGTGTGTGTGTGTGTGTGTGTGTGTGTGTGTGTGTGTGTGTGTGTGTGTGTGTGTGTGTGTGTTTGCAACTCATATCCTGTGTAGAGGGGGTTGTAAGTCTGTGACACCTGTGGGCAATGTGGAGGGGTTTTGCTAATTTCATTTATGGTGGCCCTACTATATATCACAATGTCAATCATACAGGGATAAAATATGTAAATGGCTGAGAGGCTGGGGTGCAAAGCCATACCCATAGATGTGACATCAAGGCCTGCCAATCACAGTTAGCAACCCCACTGTGCCTTCACATGTGACTCACAACGGACATACCATGCCTGACAACATGGCCTGTATGGAAAGATGACACTGACATCAGGAAATGCTGTTAGCATGCTATCAATGTAAGTGCAGGGTAAATCTGCTGACCAGTATCACTCCCTGCCACACGTAGGCAAAACTGGCACATCTGCTGATAAGCTGTGTTCACAGCATGGGCCAGACACCCCAGGTACAGTTCCACGTGTCACTGTACATGCATGTGGGAGGTATGCACATCCTAGACACCATCCAAGTCATGGACTAGGGAACACATACATGGCAAGTAATGTACAGCATTGGCCACACACAATAGTCACCCTGGTGACTGGAAGACGGATGCAATACCCACCTCTGCAGATAAATGCAGGAAGCTACAGGCCTGTGCCACAATGCAGACCATTGTCATGTGGGCTGAAACCAAGGTATACCCATCATCTACCCTTGTATAGCCTGCTTGCACTAATGGCCACCACACACCCATGCAGACATGCACCCGTGCATGTCCAAACTGGACCCTGTGTGTTTGTGTGTGTGTTGTATGCTGCATATGTCCACATCCACATGCACTACTCCCCCAGGGCACAGTGAAGCATGCCGCCTTATGTCTGACACCCCCTCATACTCACTGCCCATACGACCTCCATAACACCCATGTGGTGCATGTGTTCCCTGCACATTAACGTGTTGTGGTAATCCCACTAGTGACGGGTTGCACTCCTGGCCCAACCAAGTGTGTTAATGTGTGCGCGTCCCTGTGTGAGTGTGCCTGTGCTGACGCTGGCACCTGTTCATGCAGACAGGCACGTGCACATCACCTACTGTATATCTACTGAATCTCTGTTGCAGATGTCACTCACCATCACATATATGTTCTGAGTGCTCCCCACCAGATAACCCATGTGGCGCATCCAATAACAGCATCAAACTGTGATAGCACTACATAGCTGTTGGGTGTTTGATACCCTGGACTGGTAGGTGTGTGACACAAACATGCATCGGTTTTACCCTCTCACCCCTCCCTGACATGTATTCACCTCTGTCTGCCTCCCCCACTCCCACTCTGGCAGATGTGGTGGGCCACACCTGCATTGCTTAGGCAGCAGCATGTGTATTTAACGTGATGCTTATGATCAGCTAATGGCCTCTGCATGAATTTCTGCCCTTCCCTAGCCGATTGCATGTGAAACAGGTGTGGTAACATTCCCATAGCCAATTGTTTGGAAACGCACTCCAATACCTGGGAACATGCTGTTGGTGTTGGCCCTTGTCTGTCACTGTGAGCAGGAGCTAGAACTGTCATTTGGCAAACAGCATTTCAGATGGGTTGGGGATTTACCTCTAACAACATACACTTTGGGAAGAGGACAACAAACAGGAGGGGGATGTGCCTGACCTGACTATGAACTGTAAGTGCTGGTATACTGCATATGGAGTAATGTTGGATTAACAGTGTTTGTCTGGATATGCTTGTCGTACATGTCGCAATACCTGCCATGTCAGTTCCATGTATATCAGGAATCTCCATCTGCAGGCTCATCTACAGACTGGGCAGTGTTGTGCCTTTGGTGTCATGTGTTAGCCATGATGCATCTATCCGTGAAATGCAGAAGGTAGTGTGAGGATTGTAGTCTGTTGATGGTGAAGGCCGTGACAGTTACTGACTACATATCCCTCATTGGACATATGTTGCAACAAACCCCGTTATAATGGTAGATTAATGAGGGTAGCACAGCAACATGTCTATATTGGCCCTGTGCATGTGCTGTCAGCCACACCTCTTGTCAGCCTTTGTACATATGTTGTGCATGAAGTGGTGCATATATGGTGCATACTATGTACACCGTAAATAGTGTCATCATATCTGATAACAGGCCAGTCATTTATCAGAGTGCTACACATGTCATGTACAGTAGGGGTTACACTTAATGCCATACCCTGGAAATTCTGTGGATATTTGTACAGTACTAAGGTCTGTGTAGTGATGGTGAATGGCGGCAGTGTGTGTATTGTTAATATGTACTATGGCCTGTGTACAGACTATGGTAGATGTCATTGTTCTAGCTCCCCTTCTACCTGTTACATGCTGCCCCACTGTATGGTATCGTTTTTACCTTACATGTGTGTAGGGCCATACGCACACATGTCCCATAGCACAGACAGCCATCAGACCAGACTGTGTAGCAGCCCAGTATATGGTGGGTCATTCTGTGAGTGGCACATATGAGGATGATGTAAGACAGATAGCCCATATACTGTACTATTATGCTAGCGTACCATATGTGGCTGTGGCTGTGTTCACATTGGTTGTGGTTACCCACTGTCACACAGGTGTATCCTACCCTGTGCTGGTACATGGCTGTCGAGCCTGCTATATATGAAGGTACTGTACCATGATAACCTTAGGATGTCTGTCAGTATCCAATGGCACACATGTTATGAGCAGATGTCACCTTCAACACACACCGTGTCTGTGACAACAACCCCAATAACAGTAGCAAATGTCTATTAATATACCAGCTATACATACCAGACATCCCCTTGCACTACTACATTGGGACTATAGGGGCTGGGGTAGGGCTACACTCCATGTCCAGGACATATGGTGGGACTATATGGACATGTACTTATCCAAATAGCCATATATATATATATATATATATATATATATATATATATATATATATATATATATGGGTATACATATGTAGTACTTCCAATTACCACTGTCATGGCAGCCACCCACTATGACTCCTTACATCATGTGGGCGTATTCCCTGTACATTCCCTGTGTGATGGACATCCATCCTGTGTGTGGGCATCGATGTACAGACAGCAGGTAGCAATACCTCTTACAGGAGAACTTGCACACTCAAAGCAGCCACATATATGTAGGAGGATCGGGACATACAGACAGACTGTGAGTAGAGTGGTGCAATTCTTTGCATTGTACTGGTGTTACAGTGTGTGTGTGTGTGTGTGTGTGTGTGTGTGTGTGTGTGTGTGTGTGTGTGTGTATGTACATACTAGTTTACCTTGGACTGCAGTCTGTCTGCATAGCTCAGTATTGTAGGCCTATCCTCTAGCTGGACAGAGGTGTGCCTATCATGTGTTATCTGTCCACCACACAGGTCCTGTGTTGGATATTACACTGGCAGTGTGTGTGTTGCATGCTAGCAGTACATGGCTATATCCATTTGTTTACCTGATGCCATATTCCTGCATAAGGGTATGTTGCAACACATCCTGTAACACCAACATGTTCGAGGGTGTGTAACTGCAATATTGTGGGTATGGCCCTGCGCTCCTGCCTTTGTCCTCCACATATATGGCAGCCTTTGTCCTGCTGTGATACGGGTAGGGGTTGTTAGGTAATGGTCTATCATTAACTACTGCTAGCATTCCTACTATCATCCCAGTCATAGCATGGTAATGTGATAACATTTGTTGGCCAGGGACATACATGTGACAGGTACATTGACATTACCACAAGTAATGAATGTCCACCTAGGGCTTGACTATAGGATGTAATTGGAGGCTGCTGAACTACATCTGATATTGTTGACTGTTGCGTATCGTGCAGTCAAATCCATTGTCAACTGTTGTACGAATTGAAGGGCTTAGACTGGACACCATAGGATGTTATATATCTGCACTGTCTGCATCTACTGTTTTGTGTGGGCCTTGCATCCATCACTGGTTATATACATCAACATCCATGTGCTGTCAGTAATGGCATACGTTATTGCATGGTACACAAATAAAGGTTGTCTGTGTATACATACCTGTGTGTCATGTCATGTCCTTTGAATTGTGAGTGGGTATATTTGCAATGTAAGTATCCCCTTTGTGGTGCTGGTTGCCACAGCACACATGTCACAGGTACCAGTCACAGGGCTTGTGGCTGGAGATATACATTGCACCCAGTACATCCACACTACTGCTGCACATGTATGGCTACTAATAACCTTTGTCTCTGTGTATGTGTATGTACCCATATATCCCATATATTTTATATATATATATATATATATATATATATATATATATATATATATATATATATGTATATATATACCTGCACATGATTGTCACTGTATGGATGTGTGTGCATATCTGTACTGTTGCAATGTGTAGCCCTTAAACATAGTACATTCCCTGCGGTACAATGGCGTACCTGCATGATATGTTACAGATATTGGCCTGACATGTACAAGTGACATGGATGACTGTTGGAGCATTGTAGCTGTGTTGTGGTGGGTCCTGCTGTAAAGTACTACATGTGCTGGATATTGGATCGCACAGCATATCCTTTAGGGCTGGGGGATAACATAGCAGTAATTACCAGGTGTCCCTCATTTGTGGTCCCACCCCCATTAACTGTGCTCATTGTCTGTTATGTAGTACAGAGTGGGCCAGGAGTCCGTTCCCATGTGGAAATCATATACACATGTCTATCTGTATAAACATATATATATATATATATATATATATATATATATATATATATATATATATACATATACTTATGTATATCTGCATAAGTATATATGCTCCACCCCCATATATAGAGGGATAGAACTGGACATTGATATAGCTCTAGCTATGTATATGTATCCATGTATATATATGTGTATGTATGTAGATATATAGATATATACACTGAACATATTAATCCATCTATGTACGATTGCTGTTATATGGTTATTTGTGAGTCATACATACATACACACACACATATATATATATATATATATATATATATATACCTATAGCTGTCTATCTCTCTACATTTGCAGATGTATAGCTGTCCATATGTCCATGCATGTTTGGCCTATATGTGTGGCCTGTACCTCATTCTTTTGGCAATTGACATGGATGACCTTAGGACTGAGGTCAGTTATTCGTGCTGACACGTACGTGTTTCAGATGTATCATCTCCAGCAATATATGTGTTCTACCACATATAACTGTGTAACATGCAAAGTTTGAAGTATACTAGAGCAGGCTATGACAAATATCCCTATATGTACCCACATTATGGTGCACTATGTCTGGGATTCATGCATTAAGAGGTTGTGTGGTGTGTTATTACTACATTCCCTGTGCTGTTGACTGATTGTGCTGGATGATATGTATGTGGAATGAGTGGTTATGTACATCTGTCATGGTTTAATGGTAAATCACATAGTGTATGATATGCAGCATCCCGGTGTGGCCCTTCCACAGGCTGTATATTGTGTTTCAGGGCAGAACACCGGCTGTCGGATACAGAGTGAGTTAGGGACATTTGAGCGGTCGTACACGGGTGTGCATGGGTTTGCACAGAGGTAAGCAATGCTAACCTCGGGGTGCATTTCCTTACACTCAGCTAGCATCTACTTAGCTCAATCTATGTAGGCAATGCTTACCCCTGCGCAAATACACGTACACACACTTACAACTGCTTATCCATGCGTACTACTGCTGTTATGCGCTTACACATGCTTACTAGTGCCTTAGTCATTTTGACACTTCACATGTGCATTTAAGGCAGTAATCCTGTGCAAATATAAATGTTACTTAGTAGGTTTTACAGCACAATGAGGTTAACATACGGATATCACATGGAAAATAGGATGTGCTGCAGTGGGATTCGGCCTGGGAATGCGTGCGTGTTAGGTGGATGCACTGGCCACTACACTATTGCTGTTTTGCTTCATTTGCATATGTCTACCATAATGACATACCCATATTCCCTTCCCCCAGCCCTCGAGCTCCATGTACACAGCATCCATCCATTCCCCGGTTGCTAGCCCTGCCATACCACACCTCCATGCATTTCCCTCCCTGCACATCTCGGTACACTTCCAGTATACTGTTCCCACCCAAGCATCTGCAGGCTCTTCATCCTTTTAGTCCATGCACATACCAGCCTTCCCTTGATCCTCCTCCGATACTGGTGTTGACATCGATGTGACCCACAGCTGTTGGTTCATCCTGCCAGGGACAGACCTGTTGTTGTATCAAGAGTAGACCTAGCTGGTCTACAGTGTTTCTCCCACTGGTAGCATCCTGCCAGGATATTGTATAGCAGTGGTTTGCTCACACACCTGGCCAGCCTCATCTCCGGTTCCACAGAACCAATGCCCCAGGTGTGACATACTGTGCATGAAGCATGCTCACATGCCCCCACGGTGTGCACCATATATTATTATTCCTTTCAGTATTATACAGGACTACTGTTCTCACAGTATGATTGGACAGGCACTGTTTTGTGCTGCACATGGACTGCTCATAATACTGTGATTGAGCAATGGACACATGTTCTGGTATTAATCTACACACTTATATATATTTCCTATACTGTTGGATGCCTCTGCTGGATGATGTGTTTGTGATCACAGCAGCTGAATGTGTATCCGCCATGGTTTAGTGGAACTCCCATCTACTATAATGTGTAGGATCGGGGCTACCTGGCAGTGCAGATTATTTTGCTAATGGCCACAACAACAGCTGCTGACTACAGAGTGTCTAAAGCACTGTAGAACATTTGTAGGTGGGTATGTGCTTGTTTGTGAAGCACAGCATTACTGACCTGTGGTTGTGGTATTTTGCACTCAGTTAGCCTCTAAATTGCTTCACCAGTGTGGTACTCATATACCGGTAGCCAAACAGGTGTACACCCGCTTGCTCCCGCATACACACATGCGCAACATCATGCATTTTGTTCACATCTGTCAACTGGGACACTCGGACTGTATGCTTGTCCATTGTCAGGGGTGGCCTGGAGTGTATAGCTCCACACTGACCCCAGCTACGTATCCCAATTAATACTGGGGTGTTCACATTCATAGAGGGTAAGAGACATAACATAGCTATGTCCCCCATTAATCATGCTTAGTTTACGTTAAACTGTCGGTATTATCCATGCTTAGGTCAGGTGTACATGTCAGGTATGACTGTTGACAAAGGTCAGTTTAAGGTGAGGTTGGATTCCTGTTTCACAGGTCTGGATATGTTACATGCAGGTATCCGGGGTAGGTGTAGTTATTCCATACCTGTGTGGTACAGTAGAAGCAAATAGCTAAGGAGTAGGTAGGTAGGTAGTGGTGGTGACACTGTAACTGTATAGTAGCCCGTAGGTATAATTGGATGGGGAGCAATAGGGAAGGTATGTTGGATGTTGGGATTTGTATGTGAGGCAGGACAAGAGGTGTCGGTATTGCTAGTTGATCTAGTGGTATAGAGTATGAGGTGGGGGGGGTTTCGCAAGGTGGTGAGCCTGTGCTGCTCCATGTGTGCTTGTGGTGTTCCTTCATGTGTTAGTTACATGTGTCGTATGGGACAGCTGTGATACTACATGTGGGTTGGGGTTCCAGATACTGGCAATATAGTTGGGGAAAAGGGTGCCACCTACATGTACCCATAGACATTAATAGAAATGGAACAGGGGCTGATAGGTACGTGATGTGCATGGCGCACAAAGGGGGTGTTAGTAGGGGGATTATCCAGGGATGTGCAGGATGGCTGCAGGGAAGGACCACAGATGGCCATGTTGTATACGACAGCAGCTGTGCATATGCACTGCATTTGGTGTTTGTGTTGGACACTCACACCCCTGGGTGGGGGTGAGGACTACAATAATATCTTGTGATGCCTATTACATTGGCTTACATGCCTACAGTGGGGTGTTGTGACCATGTGTTCATAGGTGTTGTGTAGTGGGTTATGCAACAACACATATGGTTATACCGTACTTTGCAATGTAAACTGGACTGTGCTGCGGTGGGACCCATATCGGGAATGGCTGCCCGTTAGGTGAAAGCATACCTGTCGACTGTACAGAATCCATGACCTGTCCAGAGTTTGCTTCATAATATTGGTGTGTTCCTCTTACAATCTGCACCTGTCTGGCAAATACCTGGGAAATGATGCCATTAAATACAGACAAGTAATTGGGTTTAAGACTCCACATCCTTCAGACGAGTCATGCTAATGCATTACCTATTATTCTATCAGCTTTCTAAGGTTGTAAGTGGAATATGTGCTTTCTGTCCCTATTTGTCCCCCCAACAGTTTAGGTTCTGTCCAGTGGTTTTGCTCTTAGAGGTTGAAGAGGTATGGGCGTAAGCTCTGCCTAATTCGCAATATTACGTACATCCCCGGGGCGGTCCGAATACAACTGCGCCAGCCAACACCTGCATGCCTAGGCCCATAATTGCATACCCAAAGTTCCCCCACCTACCCTCCTCTACAGCACTCATCCTTACTGTGGGGTGCAGGTAGGGTCTAACCACACCACTACACACTGCCCACTCTCCACATGTCGGGACCCATATCGTACGTTGTCTTGACCCATGGGTCATCAGGCTTGCACAACCTACTGGTCCGCGTACGTATACAGTCTGGTTAGATAAATCATTACAGGGACTGACTCCAATGATCATTAATTTTTGGGGTGTCCCACAAGGGGCATACATGTCTTTGTTTCAAGATTAGAGTTGACGGGTCTCTCCCACTGGTAGTATCCTGCCTGTAGTCCGGGAAGCAGTGGTGTGTTTACTTTTATTGTGTGTCTGTATTTTTCACTGGTCTAGCTGGGAGGGGGGTTGATGCTACGTGTTACATGTTTGTTGATTGGACCCCTCACCCCCATTTGCACGGCCTGTGAACATATGTAATTTGTAACTGCTGTATCATATCCTAGCTATATACATGTGTATATTTACACACACACACACACACACACACACACACACACACACACACACACACACACACACACACACATACATAGATATATTACTATATACAGATATATCTGTATATGTATGCATACATGTATATATTTATATATTGCTGTATATATACATATATATATATATATATATATATATATATATATATATATATATATATATATATATATATATATATATATATATATATGTATATGTAATGACATATGGGTGTATGGGTGTCTGCGTATGTATATATCTATATGTGGGTATTTATATGTATTCTGTCTCTGTATGTATACATGTGTATTACGGTGAGGGAAAGGTATATCTCCATGTAGCTATGGGTAGATATACACACACATACCTCTACATATATACATCTACATGTGGTTATTCCCTTCTTTGCCATGTAGATTAGACTTTGCTGCAGTGGACTCATAGTGAGTGGGGCTGCTCGTTGGGCGATGCCTCGGCCCAATGAACACATTTGCTTACATCCCTGGGGCTGACCGCATAAACCCACTACAGTCAACACCTGCACACCTAGACCCATAACTAGCTACCCATAGTTCCCCCACCCACACCTCCTCTACAGCAGTCAACCTTACTCTGGGGGCAGGTTGGGTCTGAACACACCACTACACGCTGCCCACTCTCCACTTCACGGGACCCATCTCGTACGTTGTCTTGACCCATGGGTCATCAGGCCTTCCCACCCTTGTATCCCGGGTATGTACACACCCCACCTGGAAAGGTCATTGCACTGGTTTCCTCCCATTATAAGACAATTTTTGAGGCGTCCCGCAAGGGACACTCCTGTCTGTGTTCCAGAATTAGATTTCACAGGTAAACTGTGTACCCCCCTGGTTGTATCCTGCCTGTGGTCTGGGGAGCAGTGGACTATTTACATTGTTTCTGGGTTTGTGTGTATGTTTCCTCTGTCTGGCTGGGGGCGGGGGAGGTCATGCTACGTGTTACATGATTCTTGCTTGGGCCCCTCACTTCCATTGGCATAGCCTATGAACATATGTCATTCTTATGTGCTATTTCCTATCATAGCTATATATCTGTGTATGTCTACACACACACACACACACACACACACACACACACATATATATATATATATATATGTATACGTCTGCATGTATATATATATATATATATATATATATATATCTATATAAAACCATGTGGATGTATGGGATGTATGGCCTTAATCTCATTTAACTATTGCTATGATGGCTTAGTGGTTAACTACTGTGACTAAAGTGTACAGGGTCCTGGATTTGAGCCTTGCAGAGGCAGTTTATTTTGTTGCTGGGCAGAACATGAGCCATTGGATCCAGAGTGATTAGGCAAGGCAACCTAAAAGGTTGTAAGTGGGTTTGCGTGATGGTAAGCACTGCTCACCTCTGATGACAGCTTCTTACACTCAGCTTTTACTTTGCTTAATCTGTATTGGCAATGCTTAAACCCGCGCAAACACACTTGCACACGCTTACCGCTGCTTATTTGTGCTTAGACCTGCTTACTTGTGCCTTATTCATTATGACACTTACACTTCACATGTGCATTTCATGCAATACTCCAGTCCACATTTAAATGTTATTATGTGGGTTATACAGCAAAACGATGTAAAATTATGTCCATATACAGATTTCCCATGGAAAATGATTTGTGCTGCAGTGGGACTCAAACCGGGAATGCCTCTTCGTTAGGAGGATGCTCTAACCACTACAGTATTGCTGTGCTGCTTCATTTGCATATATATTCCTTGTTATCCTCTTCAGCCTTTTCAGCTGCTTTAACCGTAGCTAAACAATGGGCAAACCCGCACACCTATGGTTAGCTGTACTCGGGGTTTAAGAAAAATAAATGCAGGGGTTTCTTCATTTTATTTCAATGTACTGTTGCTGTTGAACACATGGGGACTGCTGGTGGAGATATGCAGACACGTATGAGTGGTTTCACTCATTTATTTACACTTTCTTCTGTTCTACTTTGCAGGGGAGTGTTTATTCTGAGAGCTCTGCTCTCAGACACGCCCCCTGCACTCGTCCATGCTCAGTGTAGGATTTGGAGCTCCGGCGGCGTGCCTTCTTTATTATGCGTAGCACGCTGCCATCCTCCTCTTAAACTGCTACTTACAGGACTAGTTTAGTTCTGCACTGCAGATTAGTGAATCCAGGGAATTATTTCTTATGTTGCAGTGGAGTTTTATGTCCCTTCAAGATAATAGGATTACAGTGTTTCAAAGTTCTAATTATTTATCAGTCTAGATACACCATGTAGACTTTGACTGGTTGAATGATGAAATTAATGCTGAAATGTCCAACACATCTCACAACAGCCAGAATACAATGCAGGACAGTAATTCTTTGTAGTTTAAATTTCTAGTGCTTGTAAGTTTACCTGTATGTTGTCCTGATTAAAGAAGAGGTGGACAGGCTGTAGGAAATACAGAAATTGATGCAGACAATGACACAAAAACAAAATGTCTTCTTGTATTTAAAACTGCACTTTGGAGGAAAGGAAGAACAAGACATCTGTGCAACAAAGCATGCACAGATTTGATGTGACAGGTGTGTATGACTCGACCAGACAGTTCTTAAAGAACACCCTTAAAAACAAAAACTGTGCATTTTTTCTTAATTAAAAAGTACACGTGACAGTCCCTTGGCAAGTGAAGTAAAAAAAAAAAAGTGCTGCCTGTGGTAGACCACCCACCCCTCCAGCTATGCCACTGAGGTCATTATAAGATTTAAGGAAATTGACAGCACATGACACCCTTTGAGTAAGGTGTCTGGATAATTGACCTTTGATAGAAAATACAGTGTGAAAATAAATGCACTCTAAACTTCAGAACTGTTGGGGCCATGTTCAGCTAGCTACACAGTTGGTGACTTTTTACATTATTCTTTTTTTTTAGTGGTGCAGATTTACTGATGATGCAGTCAGTTAGTATATCTTTAGAGAAGCATCCCGGAGACCACAGCAGTCTGGCAAATATGTCATAAACAGCACTGTAGCTTTAATGGTAGCAGCTGAAACATTTCAAACTCATTCATACATTTGTTGGCAATTTTAACACAAAGCACAATGAAATCAATTCCTGTTAAAGAAGAGTGACATACATTTCCATCCTGGATTCCAAAATTTCCTCATTTTCATGACAACTTTTTGGATTAGCTGAAGGAACTTTGTTGGTGTTAATTTCCTCATTCTGCTAGATAGGGCTGTTGGTTTGTACAGTATTCATGTGGGCCTCATCCTTCATCTTTGTTTGTATTGAAACTGTCCAAAATATCTCAGTTGCATTGAACATTTCCATTATCTTATACCTGACAACACTACCAATAGATGTTTAGGGAACCTCAGAAGTTTGGGGTCCTGGGTGATTACCTTACCAGCCTTTTGTTTACAGATGGCATAGAACAATATGATAATCTCTGCATTATTCAACAAATACAAATTTTAATTTTACTAAAACACAGATGTTAGATTTCACATTTCTCTAAGCACGGAGAATTTAAACAAACTACATGGTTAAGTCATACTAGTGAAGCAATGTTGTACCATTGGTGAGAGAGCATCAGGAAAATCAGAGAGTCAAAGCTTCTTCAGCCTATTAATGGTCTAAACATCCTTTTAGATGAAACTTGTAAACTAAGCTACTTTATTCTAGTATTATACTCCCACTTCTGTTGCTTGTTCTCCTGGACTCACATTTAATACCATGAAATGAAATTAAATTAAACAGTATTTTTTATATCTTGGCAGTTTCAGTTTCGATTTCTACTGTCTTGATTTCCATTTTATCTTCAGCTGTATGACTCTGTTGATATATCCATGAGATTGTGAGCGAATTATTAACAAATGAAATGACAAATGAAGGCATAGAGAAGGTAAAAAATATAGTGATTGGCAATTCTATCTGAATGAAAGGCTATTGCTGATAAACCGATAAAATCATGAGGTATGACGTTTGCTTTCATTAGCTCAATGCTGTATTTGATGCTATGCACAAAAAAGTAATAAAGTGACCATATTTATAATGGTCTTCTGTGCAAAAAAATGAAGTATGAATGCTATGTTTTTCTGTATTAAGATTATGAAACTGTTAATAGTCTACTTGACTGGCATAACATCATATAAAAAACAATATCTACTCTTCAACAGAATAATCTTAAAATACACGACTGAAAAAATATATTTTGTTGTATTTTGTAGCTATGCAAAGTTGGTCAAAATAGTTAGCAACTGTCAACATATGAATGGGTGCCATAAATTTGTCATCTTCAGATTCAGAATGTCTTTATTTGATGTAGATAATTTTATGGGTGAGATGTCTTTGTGGATGAATTTCCAATTTGGTGATCTAGGTAAATGTAGGACAATTTCTGCAGCAGGCACATCTTTAATAAGTGCAGTGGTAATGTTTGAGAGGTCACCATTCATAACGAGAAAGAAGAAAGTTCTCTTGTATCAAGAAATTTTAAAAACTATAAAAAATTCTCACTGTGCATTATCACATTTAATGGATATTTTTGCAACATTCTGAGAAAGCAGCATGGAAAAATCCATTATGATATTTTGAGTCTATATTACATTATCGAAGTTTCAAAACTTCAAATCTGATATGGTTGAAACAATATAATAGAAGTCTTGAAACATCGAAAATGTAATAAAACACAGCAACCTACAAAATCAAACCATTTAAATGCTCTAAGCAGGGGGGAAAGCCCCCCCTGCACCCCCCAAATGGGGGGCTGTGCCCCCACATCCCCCCGCTACTTAAATATACCAACTCTGAGATCGCACTACAGTGCAGGAAAGGGAACGGGAAATCTTCCTTTTCCATGCTGTACGGAGATCTCCTTAAAAGATTCGAACTTTCAAGACTTCGATCATATGGTGTCGACCATATCAGATTCGAAGTTTTGAAACTTCGATCTTTTGATATAGACCTGATATTTTGAAATATGGAAAATGCAGCCTGCACTGGTGGACTAGAGGATAAAAGCCCTGACTATGGCCCAGGTGACCAAAGTTCAAATAGCGGCTCAAATGGTTGATGTTGTAGGCAGGGTGGAAGGGCAGTGGCCATCCTAGACAGAGTCATGCTCACTTGGATATGTGCACTGGTTGAGTCCTTGGTGGACACTGGAGGAACAATCCTTTGATGTCTCCTGTGGGGTGGTCTGGCAATCCTTTTGATGGCAAGCCCTGCAGAAGTGAGGTGGTATACATTGCTGATACCCATTGCATGTTCTGCCCACTGGCTGTTACAGGGGCATGTGCAAGGGGGGAGTAAGGCAAAAAGTGAAAAAAAAAATTTGAACCAGCCCTAATGGCTGCCTTCAAGATAGCCTGTCCTGGCCATGCCTTATATTTGCTAATGGGGAAATGAATGGGATGGAAGGTTGAGAAGGTCAGATGTACAGCAGGCAGTGTGTCTAGAAAGAGCAAAACAGACCAAAAAAGTACACTATTAAATGCTTTTTTGTTACTTTTCAAGTGAGCTTCTTTTTATTGACATATTACATTAAGCTTCTGAGATATACTATTTATTTATTTTATTACTGTGGTGGTGGTGCTGCAGTAGCATTGTTGCCTCACAGTAAGATGTTGTCCTGTTCGATTCTCAGCTAGATCGTCTTCTGTGTGGAGACATGCGTGAATGGGTGTACCTTCATTGAAGGTTGTGTGTCAGGGCCAGCAACTCGGCACGTAAAAATCTACTGCCAATCATTAGCAGACCGGAGTTCCTCTGTGGCGACGCCTAACCAGGAAAAGCCGAAAGACACAACATTAATTTAGCAACAGGTGATTTAAGTTATGAGTAAAAATGCATGATCTGACTTTGGTACAGTAGGCACAGCAAAAAATTAATGCAGTTTGGTCTGTAATGTTTGGAATAGTCAAAGTGTACAAGAGGATAAAGTTCTATCTTAATTCATAGAACATGAACACATGCCAGTTATACAGCACAATTGAGGGGGTCAATCTGAAGAAAAGTCCATAATTCATACTGGCTGTGGCAAGTTTATCTTTTTCCCAATTTGGGTTGTAATTGTGACACTCTGTAAACGTAATGCATTATTACAACTGTATTAAATTTCTGCCTCTTCATGGTGCTTTATTAGTGATCATCCACCTCTTTGTATCACCTTCTTAATGTGCAGCCTTGCTCTATGCAGCATCATATAAAGTGTTATAGAGGCAGACCTTCCATATGTGTCACACCTGCCCAGTTTATTGACAAGTAATTTCCATTGTTATATTTGGGATAACTTTAAACTCTGAGCTCTGGATACTACATTTCATTGTGCATACTATAATGCTGCTCCAATGCACTCTTGCATATATAGTTCATCTGCAGAAGAAACTGCCAAGCTATCATTTTGAGCATATTACATTTGTATGCTGCAGTAGTTAGGTGTGACTGATGCACATTTTATGGATGTGCATTTTGTTTATTTCATCCACTTGAACACATATGTGATACAAGTATTCTGCCATGTGTTTTCTGTAAACATGCATGGCCAACCTTTGGCATAGATGAAGTAGGTAGATGCCTAGGGTAAACTCATCTAGAAGCATTTTTACAACCTGTGTTATTAATAATGTCTTTAATTTAATGTATTTATTTATTTACTCAAGTAAAACATGTTCCTGCCACATTGACCCTTTTCAAGGCATGAGTGTCTGTGTGTGGTGCCTATAAAGAAAGGATTGCATACATTTTAATTTATAGGCTTTCTACTTGGTCCCAGCCATGATCAAGACAGTGAGGCACAGATCCTGAAAGGCTCTGTCACTTATCTACATCACAGTGGTTGGGACCAAACAAAAAGCCCCAAAACATTGAACAATGCAGTACAATGAACACAGTGACAATCCAGACAGCATTCACAGTATATGGCTAGTAGAACCTTGACAGTCTGCAAAAGAATGCTATGATTATGGTACTACTCATCAGCTTATTAACAATGATCTAATTTACAGCAGCTATTTAAACTCTTGCAGACAGTGAGATGCTATTGGTACTGAATTTTGAAGGACTAATTTGCATCTGTGTGAACCAATTTGGAATACTTTACACGGTGACTGTCTACACAAAGTTTTTATGATTAATGGGTATGTGCTGTCTATGGATGAAAAATACTCTTTAATATAGTATGGTCAGAAGCAGATGGTTTTGGCTATTGTTTCTTACATTCTTTCTGTGAGACAGGCTTTTGTTCTGCAATGGAGGCCAAGCTTCTTGTGATTTGTTTCCTAAATAACAATTTGGAAGTATAGGTCAAATTTCAACTTATCTTCAATTATGACTCTTAAGAGTTTTGTGTAAGGGACCTGTTCAATCATAGTGTTAATTAGTGAAGTGTTTTTGTAGGATTAATTAGGAGCTGTGAGTGGTCTTGCAGGGATTACATGGATGCAAATGATTCTTGTGTTACTTATTATAGATTTTGTAGGTTTTTTTGCTTTATAGTTGAGTTTAGACTCATCTGCATTTTGAATGAGAGTGGCATACTTGCAGGCACTATGTAGATAGTTTATGAATATGTTAAATAGAAGGGGTCCTAATATGGATCATTGTGATAACATTCATCTAAGAGTCATAGTGTCTCAATTCAAAGGCCCATAAGACAAGCCTCCAGGCAATCCAACATCCTTGTCATAGGTTAATCCAGCATGAGGGACACTGATGCACCACTCTCCAAGATGTACAAGGAAAGGGTCACATTCAGTTGCCAGGTGCCTGGATTTGCCACATCATATAGGCACTCAAGACTATATGAAGAAAGACAATATTGGAGCTTTAAGAATATGTGTCTGAGGCAGATATGAACCTAACCTTGAGCAGCATTTTACCATCATCAAGAATGCTGCCACAATATGAATAAATGATTATTGAATTCAATAACTGGCTTAGCTACTGGTGTTGTTCAAAGGAATTCCAATATATATTAGCCTGAGAGGAAATGTTAGACAGTCCTAATGCTTTGCCAGGGAAAGCCTGTTCTTATCTCTGTAATGCTTTCATATATTAGCTAAAACCTTGTCCATCCCCATGCTACTTTTTTAGGCATCTTCTAACCTCAGAAGCTTCAGACATAGAAAAACATATTCCAAAAATCATAAATGTATTGCTGCCCAATGTTAAGAGCCTTAAAAAAGCATCTACTCCCTATATAAACACTCTTTTCCCTGTAAAACATTTATAAATGCATTTTCATGGAGACCTGGTTCAAGACCATTGAGAGTACCCCATCAGTGAGGGATTTCAATATCTACGATATGTTCAGGACCACCACACTGGATTAAGGCAGTAAAGGCAGAATTGTTTCATATCTGTAAAGAAACACTTCACCTCCAGATGAGTTAGGCAAGATAATAATCTGGAACTCCACATCCAGAGTAACATTAACATTATCCCATCATGGCTAACTATAGGATCTCTTTTTTTGTCCCCCTCAGCTATAACTCCTACTTTATTAGTATGGGGTCCCGATACATTAAATTAAACATCATTTTCACAGGGGATTTTAACTGTTCCCACAGTACCAGGGAGACATATACATCCTCTAACTTTTATTCCAGGAGATTTCTGGATCAGTTGAGCCACACCCCAGCCAGGAGAGATAAAACCCTGGACTTGGATCACCAAATGTGACAGGTCTGCACCCTACCTATTATAACTCCCTGCCTGGTCATAATGGACTACAAATCAGTCACAATCACCTTAAGACTGAAGCCAGAAGCATCCTCCAATACCTCAGTATTCAAAGATTGTACCAAGCCTAATGTACTGAAACTGATTGGTGACCTGGTTAAATTCAACATCCTCTACTAGCTCACTGACCTCACTAATTATGTGAAATGCATTACTGCAAAATTCTCTGCACATGTGAATAGTTACATAGATGCATGTAACTATTCATATGAGCATAGAATTTATACCCATGAGTAGCTACATAGATGCATCTGTCCCCCTCCAAAGTAAAAACTATGTCAAATTCAAAGAACAGACTCTATAATAAAATAAAAAAACTCATTGCACATAAAATTAAATGCAATTCTCAAAATACAAAAAAAAAATCTCTTTATAAACTTAACAGGGAACTCAGGACCCTGATCAAATCAACAAAGCCAGTTTTAAGGTAAAGACTGTCAGTCAGCCAAAGGCCAACCATGAAACTTTATTTAACTGTGTTAGAAACTTTAAAAACAATACACAGTACTGCACATAGAAAGTCATAAATGATACGACAGAGGACATACCCAAACTACTAGTGGATAAATTTAGCTCTAACTTCACTCCTGTCTCCCTGCCTATATTCCCAAGTTCATACCCTCTTCTACAGCCTCCTTCAAATCTCCCATAAATGAGTTCTCAAGGCACTATCTAAAGCTGAAACACTGTTTCTTCAAGGCTGGGTAACATGCTGGGCTGCTTACTGACAAGCCTGAAACAGGCCCTGTCAGACTCTATAGAGACAATTCAATGTCAGCCTCCAAACAGTCTTTGTGAAGGATGAATGGAGGAGAACAACTATCATCCCCTTGTACAAAGTTGGGCATCAGTGGATCCAGGAAATTATAGAACCATAAGTATGTCCAGCCTCGTCTATAAAGCTATGGAAAGGTTCATTAGTGAATTAATAAATAAGGACATAGGTAACCTACAAATTCTAGACTCAAGCCAGTTTGGATTGGTTAAGGACAAATCCTACCTGCTTAACCTAGATTACTTTTAAAAAGGTTAGTGAATCAATGAATGAGGTAAAATCAGTACACACTACATGTCTAGCCCTTATAAAGGCATTTTACATCATTCTGCTTTCTGGTATCATAGATAAATTATCCCGACTAAATGTTAAAACCTGCATAACTCATAGGATAGCAAATTGGCTCACAAATCGAACCTGTAAAATTAGGATAGGGTGTTTACCTCCTCCAAAGAGAAAATAATGGTGGTGTACCCTAGGATTCAATTCTTGGGCCACTCCTCTTTGGCATTTCCTTCTGCAAGGTCAAAGTTACTGTTATATGTTATGAGTGACCAATTTTGCAGATGGCTGTAAACTTGGTACCATCATAAACTCGCCAAACAACACCAAGATCTTCAAAAAGGGCCTTTTCCAAACCTGTTGGTGTCAAAACCATAGACTAAAACTAAATGCTAAGAAATGTATTGTAGTATTCTTTGGCAAATGAGAAGCCTCTTGTTACATACATTTACAACATACCCATGAAACCTAAGCTATTAATTATGGACATGGGAACCTATGAAGACAATGGACTGTTTTTGATTACTGAACATCCGCTATTGCAAGGAAGTCCTTTTTTATTGCACAGATTATTACTAAGTGTATGGCTACCCAGTCCAGGGATGTGATCATTCCACTGTATTTCCCACTCATCAGGTCTATCACTGACTACAATTTTCAGTTCAATATCTACTTGTCCAAACATTAGACACTACATGAATGTCTACAAAGCTTTCTTACTAAGAAAATCAAGGACCAAAATCATAAAAACTATGTAGACCATGTAAAATCCTTGTCCTTCTTGGTGTCATACAGGCTACTGATGAGTGCACATAGCCTCAACAGAACCTATCCTGTCAGACCTGCTGCACACTCACAAGGCTAATGGGGCATAGCCACTCATTCAGGAGATCTCAAGCTCTCTTGCAACATAAATAGAACGTGTTGGAGGTATTGATATATATCACAGAGAATACCACTTCTTTAGAATAGTTACCCTGTTTACATAAAGCAAAGTGCTTCTCTTACCGTATTCAAATGTAATCTGGAAGAATGGATGAGTGTCCGTAAATTCAACTCTGGTTTGGCACCCTTGTCCCACATGGATAACGGCAACATGTAAATGCTCTGCTCTTCTCTGTGTTATCCAGGCTTAAAATATAACAGGTAAAATTATCTCCCTCATTCTAAATAGTACTTCAGCTTACCACACCATTACTGTTCTAAACCTACTAAACATAATACAATCCCCTCTTTTACCTTACTGGTCTTTATTAGCTTTCTTAATCTAATAACTACTTCTTGTACCGCCTCCATTTTTAGTTCTCCTTCTTTAACTCTGTTGCTCCTTTTCCATTCCAGTTATGTAACTGTAAAATATTGATTTGATTGTCTGTGTCTGCATTGTTGGTCAGATTTTCTTTGCTTACTCAGAAATTTAAATCATTGTTATTTGTATAATGTACATTGTTTTGTTGCATTATGAAGTGACGCGGGATGATCCTTTAATTGGTCACTGTTTGATCTGTGCTGCACCATGGCAAATAACTTTAAATAAATAAAATAAACACTTGATGAGAATGTATAGCTAAGCTTCTAAAATTCCTTGTGAAGCAATTACCTAGTATGTACTTATGAACCTATAAACGTTTAACTCCACTTTGCTGTCATTTGTTTAAATCAGTGATTATTCTGGCTTTACAGGATGAATGTATATTTATGTGAATCAAGTTAGGATGCTTTTCTGTAGATGGCCGCAGTGTGTTTGTGGGAAACAGAGTTGAAATAAGTTACTATAACCATTGTTTTATTACAGTCAGACATTAGATATAGTTGTTGGGAATGGGAACTATCTGCGTATGAAAGCAACTGACCCATTACATGGCTTTGCAGGATTAGTGTGCATTGGTGTATTTATTTGAAACAAATTTGAAATACATTATTGTGGCCATTATTCTTTCCAAGACATCTCAGCTGTACACACTCAATAAACTGGCTATAATTCTGGGTGTAAGGTCTATATTTGAAAATGACACTGATGTTATAATTAAGTTAACATGTAATTAATTTGGCTTTTAAAGACCAATGTACATTTGTATAAAGCAAGTTGCAATGCTTTGCTATGCCTATTTTATTATGCAAAAGCAGACACCTGAGGTTTATGTACAGAGTCTATAAAATTAGTAAAATTATCTGTAATTGATAGGTATGGAGGCTGATTTTGCATGAAAATGAATTATACCTGTTGTTTATCTCACTTAAACAGTCCTTGAGCTGGTTTTGCAGAAGCAGAATCACACAGTGATTGTATTTCCTAAAATCAGTGTAACATGATTACTATGGCTTATGCACATGTGTATGCATTGAAGGGTTACTGGTGTGTATTTAAGAATAACAACTTCACCTTAGTGTTTTTCTGCTCTCCATTTCAGTTAAATGTCAGCATTGCATAAAATAAGTAGCCATTTGCGACAGTCTTGGTAGTCTGTGTATGAAAGCAACTTATTATTGGTATAGTAGCACATTAAGTAGCATTACTAGCTCACAGTGTTTGTTTACCTAGGTGAGTACTTGGCTGTAGTTCATTTTTAAGGATTCTACATGTCCATTACTAGCTCTCCTTTCAATTTTAATTCTCTGTGGAGAATGTAGACATCTGTGCTATCATCGAAACTTGGTTTAAAGCCACAGAAAGTACTCAGGTAATGGAAGTTTACAATGCCTTCCACTTATTTAGACCAAACAGCAGCATAGATGGGGTAAAAATGAGGTGTCTGAATCTACATTAGCAACAAAAAACACTTCAGGTTGGTTAAAAAGGATGATGACCTGGATTTACTCAACATCTAAGTCTCCTTAGACAAGGCTCCTTACCATGTCTTGGCCAGGTACAGAATGCCCTCTCTGACCAATGAAATTCATATGTCTTACCTAGACCTAATACAGGCACTTGCTGTCCAACCAAATATCCATTTCATTGGAGACTTTAACTACCCCTCTATAAACTAGGAATCATATACTATCTATGTCTTACAGGCACAATGTTTGCTGGACTTTACCAAAACAAACACCCTGGACCATATAGTTCACATTCCAACCAGAAGATGAAAAATATTGGACATAATACTCACCAACATGGGAGAGCATTGTCCCCCCACCATGCCATGCCTTCATTGGTGAGATCAAAAGACAAAGTTGTATCCCACAAAATAAAGGTCAACCTGGACAACCCAACAAAACCTGAACAGTTAGGAAGTATTCTAAAGCAAACTGCATCCTTTTAAGTGGCAGTTTGTCAAAATTCATGGCTCCCCCAGACCCAGAGGGCACAGCTGTGTATACAGAATTATTTACAGAAATCCTGTACAAACATGCAAATGTCTGCATTGAGGCTGCCATACCTACTAGAAGAAGGTCCCGATCTAACACCAAAAACAAACCACACTAGTGGAATCTATACCATACTAGGGCATACAACAATAAAAAAGTCATAACCAAAATCAGAAAGAGTAGCTCTCATATTGACAAGAGCTCTCTGATTCAACCAAACAAGAAATTAAGAGCTCTAATAAAGTACAATAAGGCCAGTTATGCAGTCAGGATAGCAACCCAGGCAGAAGACAATCACAAGGCCTTCTTTAGCTATGTCATGAACATTAAAGATAACACTCAGATTTGTGTAGAACTGGTGGTAAATAGCACAACCTTCACTAACAAGGCTGACATAGCAAATTTACTGGCTGATAATTTAGCTCTAACTTCACCGTCCCACTCCCCTTTGTGAAATCCCTTCTAGCATATCCCCCCCAAACCATCAACAGGAAAAAGGCCCCGGTGGCAATTACTAAGGCCAAAACACTGTACAATATGCTCCAACAATATCCCAGGTTGCCTCCTAAATAGCCTAAAGCATGACCTAGCAGGGCCACATGAAGCACTCTTGAACTACAGCCTCCAAACAGGTTACATGGCAAGTAAATGGGGGCGAGGGCCACAGCAGTCATCCCTCTTCATAAGGGTGGACTATCCATAAACCCCATTAACTGCAGACTCATCAGTCTGAGAAGTCTGATACACAAAACCATAGAACAAAGTATCATGGAAATGATTAACAAAGACATTGGCAATATACAGACAGTGGACCCATCCCAGTTTGGTTTTGTTAAGAAAAAGTCTTACCTACTCAACCTGCTAGATTGCTTTGAGAGGGTCACGATAGTTATGGATGATGGGAAAATGGTGCATACCACCTACTTTGACTAGGCCAAGACATTCGGTACAATACCTCACTCAGATATTATTGACAAAAATCTCAGAACTAGGAATAAATCCCTACATAACTTGCTGAACTGCTGTGTGGTTCACCTATGGGACCCAAGAGGTCAGTATGGGTGAGACCACCTCTATCAGGAGATCAGTCACCAGCAGAGTATCCCAGTGCTCTGTGTTGGGCCTGCTCCTGTCTGGCATCTATTTCTCCGAAATAAAGGCTAATGTCAAAAGCCTCCGGCTCACTAAGATTGCAGATAACTGTAAATTGAGAGCTATCATAGATTCCTCGCAAAATAGTAATATCCTACAAGAGAGTCTAATACAAGCAAATGACTGATGCCAAAGATATGGATTAAAACTTACAACGGAGATATGCATTATGGTGCCCTTTGGGAAATCATCCACAAATGCTAATTACTCCATTGGTAAAACATTCTTAAGAGTTTATCTGATAGTTAGAGATCTGGTAGCATAGGTAGACAAAAATCTGGCCTTTGAGCAACATGTAGCCAATCAAGTAAGAAAATCAGTTCTATCTCAGCCAGCTCATAATCAAGGGTATGGCATCCAGGTCCAAGGAACTTATAGTACAACTGTACTCAGCCCTTATCAGACCCATCATTGAGCACAATGGGCCCTTTGGCATGTACCTAACCAGGAACTTGCAAGTGCTGAAATCTCCCCAAAGGTTCCTCACTAGGAGAATCCAGGCTACGAATATCCTGCCCTACAGAGATCACCTTAAGGCCGTATATCCGTACTCTGTCAGCTACAGGTTACTGAGGGGTGATCTATGCCTAGCATATAAAGCATCCTCAAATCCAGCTCTGATTAATCTCTTGCACATTTTCAAAACAGCAGCACTAAAAACACTAGATCCAAGGATCTGAACTTCGCCTGTGACATAAATAGAACATGCTGGAAAGGCTGATATACGTCTCAAGGGATCTCTGCACTATGGAATATGCTCCCCATTTATGTTTAGCAGAGTTCATCCCTGATTCTATTTGAAAGTGACTTTGATCATTGGATGGAAAAACCCAAATTCACCTCCAGGCTGGTCCCCTTGTCTCAGATAGATAAAGGTCAACAATGAGTAAATTAATCCTAACTGACATACTGCCCCCACACATAACCCTTAGCAGCCACTTTACTAGCATATACCACCATATAGGTATCCAAGGAGCTCTGCAACAAAATGGGGTTGCATTGTACAGCTAGGCTTGTAAGAGCCCTGGTTAGGTAGTCAATAGCCTGGTATAACTTATGAACCTATAAACTGGTTTCATTAAAAGAAGTCGAAGAATATTTCTTTTTACTCTGTAAACATTTTTCAGATGAAAATATATACAGTAGGGAAACAATTTTAATATTCTTCATGTACCAACCATGTGCTATTCTGTTACAAACCTGACCATATGTTATTCAGTTAGCTAGTTAATAAACTGCCACAGTAACATTACAATTTCTTTAGCTAGCTCATGGGGTGCATTTTAAGTGTAGTAAACTACTGCAATCCATGTCATTATGTTAGAAGAAAATATGTCAAGCATTAGGCATAAAAGAAGTAAATAAATCTTCAAATACTTCCTTATCAGTTTGTTAGGATATAGTTAGTTTTGTGGTGCATGCAAAATTAAGACATGATATTGTGGTGGCGATGTTGAAACAGTTTTGCATAAACAGAACTGAGGGATTTTTTTCTATAAAAGCCTTGTTGTCTTTCAGCTTAAGTTATTATCATTTTTTTAATTAAGTTCATGTAGGCATAACAGGAAATTGTTTAGCAATGCTAAGCTATGGCCCACATAGACATGTTTTGTTTTCTTTCAAAATTAAGAAAAAAACTCATAGCAACCTTAAAGTATTACTGTTCAATGCTCAGAGCCTGAACAAGAAACTCTTCACCCAACAAGCTCTGCTCACTCTGGAAAATGTAGATGTCTGTGCTGTCAAGGAGACTTTGTTTAAAGCTATAGAAAATACTCCTGCAGTGGACGACTACAGTGCCATCGACAAATTTAGACCAACAGCAGCACAGACAGGGGCTAAAGGTGGAGGTGTCTGATCTACATTAGCAACAAATAAAACTTCAGGTTGGTTAAACAGGATGATGCCGTGGAGTTCATTCATGTGCAAGTTTCCATAGTCAGTGTTCATTACCATTTCCTGGGCATCTACAGGCCACCATCTATGACTCTCAAAGCTTACAACCTTTTCCTTGACCTAATAGAGGCATTCATCATCTAACCAAATATTTTATTAATTGGAGACTTTAACTACCCCTCTGTAGACTTGGAAATGTTCACTGCCTCTAAATCACAGGCACAACATTTCTTGGATTTCATCAACACAAACACACTGGACCAGATATGGCACTCTCCAATCCAACTGGAGGATCAGACTAATTGGACCTAGTACACAACAACAAACAAAAAAAAAATTGCATGCATGTCTGTGTATATGTGTGTGTGCATGTGTATTTTATATACAGATAAGTGTACTTATTTTGTCAAAACACCCAAACATCAATGTTCCAACCAATGACTGAAAAATGTTGACAACGCAAATGTCATCATGATACTAGGCAAGCACCAAAAAATAAGATCAGCACATGCAAAATTTAAACTATAGAAAAAAAAAAAATAGCAAAATAAATTGTTTTTTGTAGGGACAAGCCTCTCAGCATTCCCATACACCCCCTGCTAATAATATATGATAACTCTGGGATCACACAACATAGAAGAAATGGCATATTCCCCAAACTCGAGAATTGTGCAGTCTCTCTCACCTGTCGACCATCTGTTTAGTCAACCAAATATCATCTAAGCAGATGTCGACCAAACACAGTTTAGACCAGAGGCAGTGCATATAATATATATATATATATACATATATATATATATATATATATATATATATATATATATATATATATATATATTTATATATATATATATACATATATATATATATATATATATATATATATATATATATATATATATATATATATTTATAGATCTTCTTCTTTTGGCTTTTCCCAGTTAGGGGTCACCACAGTGGATTACCTAACTGCTCATGATTGGCAGTGGAGTTTTACAGTGTCAAGTTGCCAGCCCGGCACCCAACCTTCCACAGAAGGCACAGACATGCACACACTCATGCCTAGGGCCAATTTAGAGTGTCCAATCCACCTACAGCATGTCTTTGGGATGTGGGAGGAAACCGGAGCAACCAAAGGAAACCCACGCGACCACAGGGAGGACATGCAGACTCCTCACAGAAGGCACCCCAACCGAGGATTGAACCGGAGAACCTCTTGCAGTGAGGCAATATATATATATATATATATATATATATATATATATATATATATAGATATATAAATATATCTATATATATATATAGATAGATAGATATAAATATATGCATATATTCATATATAGATATAGATATAAATATGTTACATGCATGGACACACAAACTGCTTATGGTGTTCACATATGTCAAGTGTAAGTAGGGATCAGCTGAAGAAATTCATGTAGTCATAGTATAAATGACAAATGCCCTATGATTTTTTGATGTATCACCAAAGGTGTAAGCAATACAAAGAACAGCAGTTTGATAAATGAATGCATTTAAGTAGCAAGCATGTTGCACATTGAATGCACACAAAAGATAAAGCACTGAGATATACAGAGAACAGACACGCTATCAGCATTAAACTAGGAGAGGTGCTATGTAAAGACAACAACTAGATCTTTAAACCATACCTAATGAAAGTTGTGCAGGGTTATGAGACCTTATATTTTTATGTCATAGCACATTGGTATAAGAATAAATACACTTTCCATTTGCACCACAAGGCCACAGATCTGTCACATTTTCAGTTCTGCATATTGAATAATTATATGTTTTCCTGCTTAAATAATAAGAAAAAAAAAACAAGTAAATAATAAATAAGAAGACTTTGGAAGGTGTACCTACTGAACCACTTCTGTTGGGTTTGTCAAGGGCAGTTAATAAGTAAATCTGCAAAGACCTTACAGAAACACATCAAATGTAGGTCCTGAGACATGTGATAAGTACAGTGACCCCATTTATTCTTGGTCTATGTTCACCAGTCGAATGGAACATTCCTCAAACGGCCGTTCACTGAGCATGGACCAACAAAACTGCATTGCATTGAAAGGCTAAATGATGGTTAGTAATTTCTACATATGATCATAGCTGACTATCATAAAGGAAAAGGAACACAGTAAGCAGTTATCATTACTGTATGCATAAGGAAACCTGCTTCTCCCCCACTGTAGTGCGATCTTGGAGTTGGTATATGTAATTCGGGGGGTGTGGGGGGCACAGTCCCCCACAAGAGGAGGATTCAGTGAACATTCCTTTTTGTCATTTATTTAGAGTCCATGGCCACAGTGCTCCAGGCTAGTTCAACTGAGGGTTAAAGAGGAGGTGTTAAACAGTACAAAATCTCTCTGTATATTGATGATCTCATGGTATATTTATAGTCTCCTGCAACAAATTTTCTGGTTGTGTTTCTTGGCCCTTTTTCTTTGGCTAGTTTTCAGGGTATCAGATAAATCATCATAATAACAAGGTGTTAATAATAAATTACATCATTATTACAGAGCTGAAGTGTTGTTTTTCATCAGTTGCTTTATGCTTTATCTGAGGTAGTGACGTATCTTGGTCTCTCATTTAAGAACACAGTAGCTGCCACTGTTAATGCCATCTGTTCCCATTTCTTGCACAGGCTTAAAAACTATTGTACTAGATAGAAAACCTTTTGCCTGGATCTTATGCAATGATTTCAAACTGTCTCCTGGTATGTGTTGCCACTGATATTATTTACGTTCCAGGGATTGCCCCTTAATCCTTCTAATAATTTTTGAAGCATGGTAAAGAAGTTCTTTTAACCTTCATCTAGTTTGAAGAAAAATCTTGTGATATTATCATCTCTTGTTATATTGAGCATGCAATAAAGTTATCTTAAAAAAATGATAGTCAATGTTTTGACAACCTGAGTACAGATCATGCAAGTTACATAATGTAACTATAGTGCAAATGTAAATGTCTGTCCCTCACAATATATAGTAAAATTTATTCTGCATTAGATATTCAAAAAGTTACAATCAGTAACAGAAAAGATGATCAGGACAAAACTCAAAAGTGAAAGATAAAAAAAAAAAATAATATAATAATAATAATACCAGAAATAAATAAGGGCACCATGGTGAGAGAACAAGTAAATCAAAGACCTCCTATATAATACTTTTAAAGTGTATGTGCAAGATTCAGCTGGTGAAGAGGCAATTGGATAAAACCTTCACAAATAGGTGTTTAGCACTTTCTTGACAAATGTGTAGTAGAAGCTTATTCCATAATTTAGATTCTCATCCCCTATTCATAAGTTCATAGATGTTTACTAGCCTGACAACCACAAGGGCCTTTTTAAGCCTAGTCATAGATCCCATTTCCATACCAGGAGTCAAACCCAGGGTGTCTGGGTGGAAACCAGGAATCCTCACCACTAGACCATATGTGACATCCCAAAATCTCTGGCAAGTTCTGATACCATTGATAAGTGTAAGCAAGGACTTGGGAGGTGAAACATTTACAAGCATGTGGCCTGGGAGATGAACCATTTACAGACTGCTTGTTGACTGTTTGCAATGAGTTTGTTAATAACCCAAAGGAAGAGGTAATCAGCAACATGACTCAGAATGGAAATCCCATCTATAAATAGTTTAAACATAAAAAATAAGCACAATCAACATATATATGCTTCACTCACTGTAATAAATAGCAGTATGTAACACTGACAGTGGTAAAATCAACATATAATATATAGTGACAGTTGTCAGTAATTTCAGACATGGAGCATGAATATGCTACATAAAATTGCCTCACAAGTCAACTATGCAGGTGATCTGAGGCACTGACAGGTGTGACAGGGATTATCTGTTCACCGTCACCCCTCAGTAACTGAGCAATACAATTAATCGCCCCCAAGACCAATTTGATATTCTTAACATAAACCTTACTCAAATAATGTAAAATAAATCATCCTTAACTTTTTTTTTAGTTTTGAACATTATATCCCAGTGCTATTTGCTGCCAGTCTTTTTCAGGTATCAGTATTTAAAAAATTAAAAATCCCGAGGTACGGAGATTTTGAATTAGCGCTTCTGGTGTTGTGATGTGTGAATGGTAAGATGTGAATTTGGCTATGTATGTATGTGTAAGTGTGTGTTGGTTAGGGGCTTTAGTGTATGTCAGTGTGTGTTGTGACTGTGATGTGTGTGTGCGAGGGAGTGTAAAATGTGTGGGTGTGAGTTACCTTTATGTGCCTGATTGTGAGATCTCGGAGTTAGTATATATAAGTAGGGGGGGTCTGGGGGGCACAGGAGGGCTTGCCCCCCCCCGGCTTATCTGTAGTGTAAGATGTTATATTTGAGTTGGGGGGAATTTGTGTGTATGTTTTTGTGTGTGCTGTATCTGTAGTGTTCTGTCGGGATTTTGAATTTCTTGGTTGTAGGGTTTTGGTATTTTAAGGCTTTGCTATTATAATTTAGAAAGACTGCAATTCGTGATTTCAGTATTTCAAAATTATATAGTGAACCCATATATATAGGATGTTATATTTGAGTTGGGGGCAATTTGTGTGTATGTTTTTGTGTGTGCTGTATCTGTAGTGTTCTGTCAGGATTTTGAATTTCTCGGTTGTAGGGTTTCGGTATTTTAAGGCTTTGCTATTATAATTTAAAAAGACTGCAATTCGTGATTTCAGTATTTCAAAGTTATATAGTGAACCCATATATATATATATATATATATATATATATATATATATATATATATATATATATATATATATTTATATACATACACATAATATATATATATATATATATATATATATATATATATATATATATATATATATATATATGGGTCCACTACAGAATCTCAGCTCATAATACGAAGCCCATAATCCTGAGCCCAAAATCCGAAAATTCAAAATCGAAAGCCCAAAATCCTGAAACTCAGAATCCTGACAACACAAATAATGCTAATATGTCAATATAAAGACACTAATATCTACCAACTGACCCTGACCCTAACCCTAACCCTAAGGTCCATCACTATCGCACTCACCTGACCCTAACCCTAACTCACTTAAACCGCCCCAACCCCAATATTTGTCACTATTGCATACATGCCTAACCTGCGCCCCTAACTCACTTAAACCGCCCTAACCCTAACATAAAACCAACCGACACTTACCTGAACCCAACGCATGACCTAACACCACAGGGCTAACAATAGCAAAGCCACAATGACGTCCGTATGTCCATTTTGTGTTTTCAGGATTTTGAGTTTCAGGATTTTGGGCTTTCGGATTTTGAATTTTCGATTTTGGGCTCAGGATTATGGGCTTCGGTATTATGAGCTTTCGAGATTCTGTAGTGGACCCATATATATATATATATATATATATATATATCCAAATTATGCTGTTCTTGAGCTTAACAATTTTTTCCTAAACATACTAAATGCCTTAGCACCCATCAGGAAAATTAGGATTAAATCTAATCCTGCACCCTGGCTGTCTAAAGATACCCTTTCCACTATGAAACATAGAGACAGGACTTGGAATCCGTGGATAAAGTCTAAATATTATCTCCTCCTTAAATGCAAATAATTAAGAAACCTAACTAAAAAACTTGTCATACAGGACAAAATAAATTCTGTCAAGATGCCCAATCTACCCACTTTTCTAACCCAAAAAGGTTTTGGCACACTATGAACAATATTCTTCATCCAGGGAAACCTTCTACCCCCAGTCCCTTCCCTAATAAAACACCTCATGAAACCATCACTCTACTAAACAATTACTTCATAGACACTATTAGCAAACTAACTCACCCCTGACAATAATCAAAAACAACCCCCAATCCCCTGCACCCACATACCTCCAAATAGCCTTCTCCCTGAAACCTGTTTCCACTGTGTATATAAAATCCCTTTTGCAAAAACTTAAACCATGCTGTCCCTCCTTCAACAACTTACACCCCCTCCAATTTCTCATACTTGCAGCCAGTTCTATAGCATATCCCATCTCTATTCTTATAAACAATCTATTAAAGAATCCTTAGTCCCTGACATCTGGAAATCCTTTTATACAATACCACTTCACAAAGGTAACTCCACTGACCTTTCCAACTTCTGACCAATAGCCATCCTCTCCCCTCTCTCAAAAATTCTAGAGAAATGCATTAATAAGAACTTCTTACTTATCTACTTCAGAAAAACCTTCTTGCCCCCTCTCAACACAACTTTAGACCCCATCACAGGACATCCACAGCCCTTCTATCTTTCACCCAGACTACAGCTGAAGCAAGAGATAAGAATAAACTGTTTTCCTTGACCTCTCCAAAGCCTTCAACACCATATCCCACCCTAAGCATCACTAAACTAACTGAACTAAACCTCTCCACATCCACCATTCACTGGTTCTCTAGTTATCTTAATAACAGGCAATAATCTGTTAGATGGCAGTCTTCCTATTCACATTTCTTACTTATCCAAACAGGTGTCCCCGAAGAATCCATTCTAGGCCCGCTTCTCTTTAATATTTTTACTAACACTCTACATTCCGAATGAAACTCCTCATTACTAATCCAATACACCAATGATTCTACTCTTATTAACCTCTCTGACAACTCTACTGACTTACACCCCATCACACAGACTTCTTTTAACACCATTGAACACTGGTTAATAGATAACCAACTCAACCTTAACCCAAAGAAAATTAAACCACTTCTTTTCCTTCCCAAATCTGCATCCTATCTTAAAGCTTCCTTCAGTCTCTCTTCCCTAATCAACACCATCATTCATGGTGACTTCTCTACTAAACTTCTAGGGATTACAATTGATGATCAACTAAAATTTGACCATCATGTCCAACAATCCATCAAAAAGGCCAATAAAAAACTAGGCTTACTGTATAGGCACAAAAAAATATTATCCCTTCCTCAAGGACCTCACTCACTCAAGCCTGCCTCCTCCCCTGCCTACTTTACATTTCCCCTATTTTTGCACACATCCAAGCAAACCTTTTAACCAAACTTAAACAAACGTACAACCATTCAGGCAGATTTGCCTGTAATGTCCCTTACAAATTCCATCACTGCCAAGCCCTTAAACAACTACAGTGGCTCACATTCCCTCAACTACTCCAACTTTCACAGCTGCAGATGGCACATTCTCTAATTTACAAACTTGCAGACTGTCCCTCCCTGTCACTCTCCTACCCCTCTACAAAGCCTCACTGTCTCTCCGTAGCACTGACAAACTACTTCTTAATACCTACAGCCCTAACAAAACTATAGGCAGATTACTTTATAAATGCTCCATATCTCAAACCTGGAACAGATTACATTCTATCAAATATTTGATCCTTTTCAAAAGCAAATTGAAAAACTGCCTTGCTAACACTCCCTCCTGTACTTATCACCACCTAACTTTTGCTCACCGAGTTGTCAGACTGTAGCAATCATCCCTCCATCATTTCTATGTAACTTTGTAATAACTAGTCCTATGGTACCATAGTAATGCCTTTGAGCATTTTTATACTTGAATCTCTTCTTTTACCTCCCTTAGGTACTTTACTTTCCCATCCCCCTATCTTTTCATAATTATTTACTTTCACTCTCTTTTCCCTCCTCTGTACTTCTCCCCTCCCCTCCCCTCTACTTTAACCCTTCTATTTAATACATCATCTTCTTTCTTGTTCTAGATATTAATGCTGTTTTAGGGCTTATTTGTTTCCTGATAATCTCTTCTATTCTGTATGCCCTATTTTTAAATCCACATTTTTCTGAGTCCAAGTTTTACCTCTATTAGTTCATAGGTGTACTTTGTGCTGAATGTTATACTCTGTTAATTTCCATTACTGCATGAATGTTTTGCACTTATCTATTTTATATTCATATTACTTGCATTATAACTTTATTACTGTTATGTTATTATTTGTTGTGGTGCTTTTCTGCTCAGGTCTCCACTGAAAATGGGCCCCCAGCCCAGTGAACTAACTCAGTTAACAAAAGACAAATAAATAATTTTCTTTTATATTTTCATAATAGCCATATTCAGTTATATCAATTTATACAATTAACATTTTTTCAGTCCTTTTAAATAGTCTTTAATACATATCTTTCCATAATTGATTCAGTCTATCACATTTCAAAAAACATGTTCGGTGGTCTCTAGTTCCCCACAATGTATACAAATTCTATCTTTTATTGACTTATATGGCATATTTGCCTTCATCAGCAACTTATAGATAACTTCCATAAAGTCTATACATTCCACATTTCTTTAACATCTTTTCATTCTTGCTTTGACCACTTTCACTTTTTAATCTTTCAATTGTTTCCAGAGATACACATAGTAAAAATTTCCCATTATATTTTCATTCCATGTTTTCCTATTTTTATCTGTTTCCTAAATCAACTTTCCATAATAATATTGTTTCTTAATATAGTTTCATTTCCCTACAAGTGATCCTTTTATTTCTTTTTAAACCTTTAAGGTTTTCCCAAATTGATTTATATTTTTCTCTCTATAATCTTTATTAACAAATTTCCTTTTTCTTGTATTCCTGTTAATACTTTATATAAGTTTAATGACAATATATAGACAATTTGGTTTGCTAAATCCAGACCTCTTTCCTTTTTATTAACATACAAGATTCCTCTTTTAATAGGATTCAACCTAGCTCCCCATATGAATGTGAATAACACATCCAGTAATTCTTTTTCATATTCCACTGGTATCATAAACACACTTGCCAGATGTGCCATTTTACATAATACCACAGAATTAACTAAATATACCTTTTTCTTTTATGAAAGTTTAAAAGTTCTCCAGAATATACATAGTTCCTATTTTAAGTATCGTATCCTTCCATTGTGTGATTCTATGTTATTCACTACCAAACTTTATTCCCAAAATTTCTATTTGTTCTTTTTTACATTGAATGCCTTTAATTTTTCCAGGCAACTCCACTCCTTTACTTTTTTCTTCATTAATACTTAGCCCTAACACATTTATTCCTTTGTTAAATGCCTGAATAGCTGTACCCATCCATTTTTTACTTTTCACAACTAGTACTAAATCATCCACATAAGAGAACATCACTGGAATCTGAATTCTCTCAGGCAAACAATAGTTAGCTTCCTCTAATTTCCTATTTATATTACTGCATTCATAATTAATGCAAATAATATACTACTTGCTGGACACCCCTACTTTATACCACTCTTTAATTTTATTTTCTCAATTATTCATCCATTTATCACCAATCTCACTTTATTCTTGCTATAAACTGATTTCAACACATTGATTATTTTATCTCTTATGTTATACTCTGTCAGGATGTCCCATAATGCTTCATGCTGGAGGTTTTCAAATGCTTTACTTATATCACTTACTAATATTTTTAGCCCATTTTCCCTGTTTATTACATTGTCAACCAATTCCATTATTGAAATTAATAATTCATGACCTCCTTTTTCTTTTATTCCAAATATTGTTTCAGTCAGTAAACTGCGGTGGTGGTGCTGCGGTAGCATTGTCGCCTCACAGTAAAATGTTGTCCTGTTCGATTCTTAGCTAGAGTGTCTTCTATGTGGAGACATGCATGAATGGGCGTACCTTCGTTGAAGGTTGTGCATCAGGGCCGGCAACTCGGCATGTAAAAATCTACTGGCAATCATTAGCGGACTGGAGTTCCACTGTGGCGACCCCTAACCAGGAAAACAGAAAGACACAATTGTTTCAGTCAGTAGTTTATCAATCTTACTTATCATTCTTTTTATATTGCTTTCATAAAGATCTTATAATCCACATTTTACAATGACCCTCCCCATTAATATTACAAAACATGCACACTGATTGGCCAGCGTGCCCGTTATAAATCCCACAATATACTGACAGAAAAAGGTTTGGTTGCCCAGACTTTTTTCCTTTGGTATAAAGTGCTCAAAACATTTTTTTAGCAAGTAAAAGAAAAAAGAAAAAAAAACAGAGCAATGGAGTCTTTCTTTTCTCCATTGCTTCTGTTTCAAAGCATTGATCTACTAGGTGTGCATGAGACGCAAGTCCCATACACATGCACAATACATCAAAACAAGGAAGCAGTGTACCACAACTAGCGGAAGAGCAGTAATGCGCCATTATACAAAGACATTATTTAAGAAAAGTATTTTTTTCTTAAATAATGTCATTGTATAATAGCAATAACTGACCGGTTGTGATATATTGAAGATTTACCCACAGTTGGCTTTATTTAATCACTCGGGCTTCACTCTCATGATTAAACCACACCAGTTGTGGGTAAATCTTCAGTATATCATACCACATCATCGGCTATTGCTTAATTATTTTATACCAAGGGTCTCCATTTGTTTATGTCTTTTTTTTCTCCCGTTTTCCATATACATTTAATTGGTCCTATACATATTTCTTTCAAACCATTCATTCAATATCTTCAAAATACTCTTTGCCACTCTTGTTTGTCTTTATACATTAGATATTCAAGCCCATCTAAACCTATGGCAGTTTCTACATTTACTGTTTTCACTACATCTTTAACTTATGCCATTGTAATCTTTTTATCCAGTGTAGCCTATTGAAAAGATTTTAAAAATATGCCTTTTAACTGTCTGCATAATTTCTTTTTGTGCATTCACTATATATCCTTCATCATTCCACAACTCTCTTATTATTATTATTATTTTTTGTTTAACCATTTTATTTAGATATGGTGCTACTTCTTCCTTTCTTCCTTGTAAAAACATTTTTGTTTAAATAACATTTTTTTTGTTTATCTTATATAACATTCTTTTTCCAGAAATTCTTTATTATCTACTATACAGATAAAGACTTCATTGCTGATTTCTTTGTATTTGTCACTATCTTGTATTTTATTTGTCCTTTGCCATTCTAATATCTCTTTTTATATTTTTCTTTTACACTGATCCACCAGCTTGTGCAGTCTTTATAAAATGATCTCATGTTTATATTATCCAGCCATAACTGAGGTATTATTTCCTTCACTTGCTGATTTAGGCCTGATTCATTAATTCTTTTTATACCTCTGCCTGTTATGTAACCTATTCTTTTTTAAATTTCTATCCCGATCTGAGAAACCTGTAATTTGACTTCTTGATGTAATATATTTAAACTCTCCGGTACTATAAAGTAATTACTTACAGTGCTTAGATTACTCCTTCTGTATGTCCAATGTTTGCTATTTCACAAAAACATTTTACAGCATTTAACCATATCAGAAATAACTTTTACATCCACCCCTTCTTTTCACCTATATCTTAAATTACAGTTAAAGTCTTCCTCTACTATTATTTCCATAATTACACTTACATAATCAAGTATTTTCTTAAACATGATCTGTTTTTGTTTTTGTATAGTGTATGCATAAAGTGCACTTATCCTGTACTTTTTATTCCTCCATCTAATATAGCAATAACCCATGCCTGGGTGTGGGTAATGCTGGATTTACCCACGGTTGGCGTGGTTTGGTCCCGAGGGTGAAGCCCAAGGGATCAAACAAAGCCAACCGTGGGTAAATGCAGCATTACCACACCAAGTGGTTATTGCTATTATACAATGACATTATTTAAGAAAAGAAACTATTACTTTTCTTAAATAATGGCATAGTAAAATGTTTGTTTGCTGCCCTTCCGCAGATGTCTGGCATCCGGCGGTTCTGATGTACTGCTGGCGCCTGCGCGGTACATCAGAAACTGAGCAAAAGCAACGGAGAAAGCAAGATCTCTGTTGCTTTTTTACTGTTCGCTATGTTAAATGGGTTTAACATGGCGAGACTTTAAAATAAGCAACAGAGATGTCCATTGCTTATTTTAAAACTGTCTCGCTATGTTAAACCCATTTAACATAGTGAAACAGTAAAAAAAGCAATGGAGATCTTGCTTTCTCCGTTGCTTTTTTAAAACCTGTCTGCTGTGTTAAATGGGTTTAGCATGGGGAAACAGCTTTAAAATAAGCAACAGAGATCTCCGTTGCTTATTTTAAAGCTGTCTGGTTATGTTAAACCCATTTAACATAGCGAGACAGTGTTTTAAAAATAGAGTTATAGTAATGGAAAAAAGTCCAGGCGACAGGACCTTTTTCCATTAGTATAACTCGATTTACAATGTGCACGCTGGCCAATCAGCATGCACGTTTTGGAATATTAATGGGGGGTCATGGTATAATATCTAATATTACTATTCTTCCTAATACTGCTAATGTATTATCCAGAATCTCTGTACATCCTTTACACAGCATTACTATACCTGAACATTTTTCATCTCCTAGGTTCCATATAACTTTGTCTTCCCATAACCCATTAACTTTCATTCTTTCATCTTCTATTGTTCTTATATTTATCAGTACTATGATATACATATCTATCCTTTTACACCGTGCCAAAATTCCTATCCTCCATTGAACATTCTTTAAACTATTTACATTAATGGCTAGGATTCTCACTTTATGAAATAGTGTTTGCTGCTTTTATCCTTTCTCTTTCTTATTTCCTCCTATACCTATAGTTTTGAATTTGTGTTTCCTGTCTTTCACTCTTTTTCCATTAGAACTTCTTTTCCTTTTGACTTTTATCCATTTATTTCCCCTTCATCACATGAAATACTTACTTCTTCCTCTATCGCCTCTTCTTTACTTTTCATTTCCTGCCATTCCTATATCATTCTCAATCATTTTTGCTTCTTTTGTTTCTTCTACATTATCTGTTAATGCATCCACTCTATTTTGTTCTACTGTTGTTACCTGTGTATCCTTTTCACTATCATTAATTTCCATCCATGAATGCCCTATTTTTTCATACTTCATACATTTTTGAATTTGTGACCTATTTCACCACAAATGATGCTGTTCCATACTTCATACCTGTCTAGTTCCTTCTTACTACTTATTCTTACCCGATACTTTCTTCTTACTTCTGCTTTTCTCTCTTCTCATCTTTTGCCTTCTCTCACCATCTGCATGTATGATTTCCTTCTCCTCCTTCCATAATTCCTGCACTACCACTCCTTGGATTCTATCCATAAGCTTTCCCCATGATGCTGCCTTTTCACTCTCTGGCTCACTCTGTTCAATTAGTTCTTTTAAGTAGACATCACACAATCCCCCAGACTGGAGGATTGTAACAACACTCCAGACACGGACACAAACAAATCTTGCTGAAAATCACCTCCAAATCTGCCATATCTACTTCAATTTCATTATTTGCCTCTTTCTTGATTCTGCAACACTGTCCTTACTCTCCACCTCACTCTGCTTCACTTCACGTTTAGCATCTCATCTATTTAACACAAACCCACAAAAAAAAAAAAACTTGATTTTTCCTCTATTTGCAAACTTCCTGCTTCTCTTCTCCATGACTGGACTGTAAGACAGGAAGTGTAACATAGAATAGTGTCCCTGTATGCCCCAAAAAGAGTAGGGGAAGTTCCCAAGTGCCTTGGCCTAATTTCTCCTAATCTTTATAAATATCCCCTTAGGTCTCCACTGAAAAGGGAGCAATTACAAAGCATGATTAACCTGGCCAATAAATCAATATAATCTAATACTATC